>NW_020954844.1:7497395-7503828 GCF_900497805.2 Vombatus ursinus
AGGAAGGAAGGAAGGAAGGAAGGAAGGAAGGAAGGAAGGAAGGAAGGGAGGGAGGGAGGGAGGGAGGAAGGAAGGAAGGAAGGAAGGAATAAAATAACAACCCTTGATTTTGACACACAAACACACCTTTCATCTCTGCCTCCCTTCGGTCCAACAATTCTCCCTTTCGGCTTTATCCTGTTTTAATTTGACATTGCTATCTTACTTTGCTTCAGGGGAATTTGAGGTTACATCCTTCTGACTTTTTCTCCCATCCCCTTGACATGGACATGCCCTCAATCCTGGATGGAAGGAAGGAGCAGAAGCTTGACAAGGTTGAATCAAATGAGGCATGAGGCACATGACTTGAGCACACAAAGCTAAGGGAATCAGAAAAGAAACAGTATAATACATACATATAGGTATCTAATATATACATATGTGTACATACATATATATGTAAATATAATACATGCTATAGTAACGTATTTCTATATAACAGGCAGCTAGGTGGCACTGCAGTGGATAGAGTGCCAGACATGGACTCAGAAATACTCATCTTCTTGAGTTCAAATCTAGCCTCAGACACTTATGAGCCATGTGACCCTGGGCAAGTCACTTAATGCCATTTGCCCCAGTTATCTCATCTGGAAAATGAGCTATAGAAAGAAGTAACAAACCAATACCTTTGCAAAGAAAACCCCAAAAGAGGTCACAAAAAGTCAAATATAACTGAAAAATGACAAGATTTATATGTAATATGTACCTACTTTCCCAAATATGTCATATTGTTATAGGGGATGTGTGTGTGTGTGTGTGTGTGTGTGTGTGTGTGTGTGTGTGGAGAGAGAGAGAGAGAGAGAGAGAGAGAGAGAGAGAGAGAGAGAGAGAGAGAGAGAGAGAGAGAGAGAGAGATTTCTATGAAGGCCATGGCACTCTCCCCCTATACTACTTCACCTCCTCCTCACCCTGGAATACCCAATCTAGTCTCAGCCAGTATGCTTTCCATCTATAAGCCTGAATCAACAGAGTATAAGAGTACCTCCTTTTCCCCTACCCTGACTCCACTAGCTAAGATTGAGTATCTCTTGTTAACCAGAACACACACCTACTGAAGCCCCTCCCACCAGGTAATGAAGGTCTCTACCCACTACACTCAGTGGATTCATGGTACTGTGCCATGCCCTTCATCGGAGCTTGAGATAATGCTCATCATTAAGGCTCCTTCCCTAGGGCATAGTGTTCTGCATTCCAGGTTACACAAATACTCAAATATACCTGTGCCTTCATCAACACAGATACTCCCTCAAATGATTCGAATGGCAACCCAGCCTTGCCTGCCTATCCACAACAACCCTTATACACATCGAACCATGTGTTTGACACAAGGCTCCACCACCGGTGTATTGGGGACTTTCCACATGTTCATTTTCCGTCAGAAGACTACCCATGGAGTATTTGCCCTGTCTGGACTTTTGCCTCATTTTGTATCCCCATTGCTAAGCACAGTGCCTGGAACATAATAGGTGCTTTAAAAATGTTTACTAACTGATGGCTAACAATCCCTTGCTCTTACCAATCTTTTTTTAATGAGACAATTTTCTGATGTAATCGTGTACTTTTCTCCTTCAAATCTTGTTTACTATGTGTTGTATCCTGCTTCCACCTACTATATGCTTCTCCATTGCCCTCTAGGTGATATTCATTTTAAATTCCTAAAGATTGTTGTATTTCATGACTCATAGTCACACACCAACACCAGAATAATATTAGTTTCATAAAGATAGGCCCTTGTTTCAGAGAGATGTTTGGGGTCACTAAAATAATTTTTCAATTTCCCAATAGAACTCTAAATTTCAGAATTATTTCTAAAAAAACATTTGTGAAATATGTAATACCAAATATATTGAGATAGTGACTGGACTTGTAATTTCAATACTTTAGGGATGAGGAAACTTTCTCAACCAACACAAATTAGCAATTATTTCTGTAACTTATAGTCTTAGAACAAGGGTTCTTAATTTTTTTGGTGTCCAAGACACAATCTGCTAAAACCTATGGATCCTTTTTAGAGAATAATGTTTTCAATGCATAAAATAAAATCCATAATATTACAAGGGAAATTAATTATTGAAATATTTAAATTTAAAATATTTAAGATTTTTTTATTTAAAATCAAAATATTTATTGAGAAAATAACTTCAAAGATTCTGAGTTAAGAACTCCTGTAAGAGCTAGAGGAATGAGAGGTTAAGTGATTTGCTCAGGGTCACACAACCAGTATGCATCAGAAGCAGGACTCAAACCCAGGTCTTCTTAGCTCTGAGGCAAGCTTTTTATATACTCACTACCCATGCTGCCTTTCCCATTTATTATGTGTGAATAATTGTGATAACTGACACTTAGGTAACCCTTCATCAGAACTGAAGATCAACCAAATGCTGGGGAAAAAAAAGTCTGAATTAAGCCAGGTCACACTAATTTGTCACCTCAACTAAATGCATGTTTCCCATATTATCCCGCTTAAGCCTCACAACAGCCTTTTGAGGCAGGTGCAATAAGTATTGCACATTGCATGAAAAAAATCAAGGCTCAGAGATATTATGAAACTTACTCATAGCTGTCAGAGGTCAAATATAAAGCCATATCCTTCAGGCTCCAAATCCAGGAAACTATCCATGGTGCTAGGCAGCTACTGTCCACTTGTGAGTGACTGATACATAGAATATCCAGGGTGGAAACTCTCTCCATTGTTGTACGTGAACAGCCTTGTTGTACCTTTCAGACTTAGGGAGTACCTGGGGCACTGGACAGTTGACTGATTTGCCCAGGGTTGCCAAGAAAACTTCATGGAAAATATTGGCACGCTGTGGTCCTTGGGGTCATGAAGAGTCAGACACAACTGAACACCATTCATTAAGGAGTTCGTTAGGTTGTTTGTTTTTTTTTCAGGCATCAAGTTAAAATTTGCTTCTTTGCAACTTCTACCCATTGGTTCAGGTCTTGCACTCTAGGGTCAAACAGAAAATATCAAATGTCTCCTTCACCTAACAGCCCTTCAAATCCAGTACATACAACATCTACTAAGTCTAATTTTTCAGTCTAAACATGCTCAAGTCTCTTCACCCTATTCTCACTAACATTATTTGTGACCATGGGCTAGTCTAGTAACTTCTCAGAGCCTCAATTTCCTCATCTATAAAATATGTTTAATAATATCAGCGGTCCTTATCTCAAAGTGTTGTCACGAGTCTCAAATGAGACAATTTATATAAAGTTCTGTGCAAACCTTAAAGTTTTCTATAAATGTCATTTCTTGTTTGGGACAATGAAGAATTGATGGCTTTCCCCAAGGGTGATGGAGAGGTGATAGGCTATGGGATTACCATCATTTTCTAGCTCTGAGATTTGATAACCTATGGCATGTGTGCCACAAGTGGATAGTGGACAAATGTCGAGTAGCAAAATGGGTGAGGTATAGACAGAAATGAACATATTCTACTGCCTATTTTCCCTCTAGATACTAAATTTCCTTTTCTGGAGTCACCAGGTGCTCCTGGTGCCAGGAGTCCAAAGTTGTTAGAAGCATTTCCTGGAGGTGTCTCCAACTCTCCATTTCCTGACAGGCCCAGGGAGCCTGGATACTGTGCCTCTGAGTTTGACTACAGTGACTGGTCAGGAGGGTGGTGGAAAGAGGGAATGGAGAGTGATTCATGAGTGAGTCATGAGCAAACTACCCCTCCTCCCCCTTTGACCCTTTGCTCTGAAGGAAATGAAGGAAGAAAGACTTGGAAGGCTACTTCAGAGAGGTTGCCAACCCTCTTTCAAATTGTGCCTGGTGATGGGCATGTGGGAACTCCAAAGCAGTCTGTAATGAGTACAGAAAAGAATACATGCTACAGGATGGGGCCAATGCACAAGTAAGTTATGTTCCAAAATGTCATTTGTAAACTAGTAGTTTCAAACTCAGGAAAAAGGACATTTTCCCATGAATTCCATATTCTAATGGGAGAAAGAGCACAATATTTAGAATTAGAAGAACCAGCTCTGAGTTCTGACCCTTCTTACTAGCTATATGACCTTAGGTAAGTCACTTCATCTCTCTTGTTCTCAGTTTTCTCATCTATATAATGGAACTAATGATACTTGAATTTGCAGACACTCAAGGCAATAATGATATAATGAGATTTGAAAACTTGGGGAGGAAGAGAAAACTTTCAGCTGGGGAAATGTTCTCAAAAGAGGTGGCATGGGCTTTGAAGGAAGAGAAAAATTTCAAAAAGTGAAAATGAGAATCACTTCTTTTGCAGACAAGGGGAATGGCCTGGGTAAATGAAAGGAAAGGGCAGGATAAGATCTTCAGACAGTGAGTATAGACTAATGGTGATATCCACAGAAGAAGTCTAGTGAAAAAAGGTTATAGTATTTTAAGTTTAATCTCCAGATTTGCATTGGCCAAGTCTCTGATTCTATTCTATGACAGTCAAGTTCTGGAAGTTATACTTGCCTGGTGGTTATACACTCAACCCAACACTAGAGGGTACTCTGGGCTAAAATCCAGGCTCTCTAAGAGCTGACCACCTCTGTCCTTAAGCTCCATCTCTAACAATGTTCCTCTCTTAGACTAGAAGTGTGGTGTGGGTGAATTTGTCCAGTGAAGACTCTTACGGCTTATGGTACTCCACTCATCAGGAAACTCTACCTTCTTCTCTTTAATGCTATATTTTAGTGGATGAAATCACACCAACGTGGTTTAACTGTTTACATTTAGCACCTCCCCCATCAGCAGCAGTGAGTGAGGCCATGCCAGAACATTCAGACACAATACAAGCTAACATCAAAACCATAAAATCAAAACCATAAAACTAATTTGTTCTCTCTCTCGCTTTCTGGCTCCAGGCTGTAGAAGTTTGCTTGGACCCCAACAGCCAGCTTGGCCACAGACTTTTAGAAGTAAAAGATGACTGAGGACTGCAACCCAAAAGTCTCAGTGCTACAAAGTCTAAACTGACAGTGCTAGGGAAAGCAGGCTCTGAGCTGCCAGTATACCAGGCAGAGAATTAAAGAACAAAAGGGAATGAGACAAATCACCAAGACAGGACACCCTGCATGTGGGGAACTGCACAGCACTCCACCAAGCCTGAGGGAAAGCACACAGCATCCATCTGGGGGGTATTTCTGACCAACCAAAGTCAGTTGAGACAGAGACCTAGGCTAATGAACCATGAATTTCCCAGTGTGAGAAGATGCTGAAATCCAGCACCTAAGGAAACCACAATCAGAGAGGAGGGAGTCAGGAAGTGAATGATAAGGAAAATAAGATGGGGGACATAAGGGAGAAAGAAGACTGAAAGTACCAACGATTTCAGGGAAAAGAAATCTCAAAGAACTTGAATATAAACAAATACAGAGGAAAAACAGGTACATGAGGAAATATAGCCTCCAGATCTAGCAAATGAGGTACAATGGAAAAGGGGAATCTATGAAATCAGTCCTGTAAGGCAGTAGCAGAAGTTGCCTAAGGACAGAGCCTAGAATGGATACTTTGGAAGTTTTGACTATATGAAGAATACAGAGAAAATGGACCAGGTAATTATAGGGGTCATGAATCAAAGAATGAGTGTCTAGGGTAAACAGAAAGAGAAGATGGATAATGAAGAGAGTGAAAGAAATCTTTTTAGAAAGGGGTACAAAAAAAAAGAAATTCAAAAACTAATGAATGGGATTAGATGAAGGGGAAGAAAGGAAGGAGAAATCTACGTGACTGAGAGAAAAAGAGGGAGAAGAAATATAAAACCAAGTAAAAGCAGGCAAGAGGAACTAAAAAATAAAACACTAAAAAGAAAGAGGTAACAAATCAGAAAGGTTTCAGAGGTAAGGGGAAGAGACACAATGGAAATAGGACCACCTTTTTAAAAAAATTACTTCTTCTCCACCCATTTCTATCCCCCAGATCTTTTGCTCTGACCTTATATTCTTGGCAGCTGGAGCTTTATGAGATTGCTCACCTCTGTTTTCTCCTAAATGTTGTGGTTTCTGACAATTTATCATTTGAAGGTGGTGACAATACAACTATAGGGAGGAAAAGACCAGGATCTGGACTGAGGCATGGGTAGTTTTGGAAAGTTTCCTTTTTGGAAAGAAACTGTGACATGTGTCCATTGACTGGATATATAACAGAAAGATGGAGACATGTCAGTAATTGTTATATGGTTAATCTCTTAGTATGGTGGAGAGGAAATGGCTTGGTCTAGAGAGAACTGTGTGGCTATAATATTTATAAAGTGTTTTGTAAGCTATAAAACATCCTATGAACATTTAAGTTTTAATATTATTCTAAAATGGTCCTTAGACTACCACAAACATCCCTTCATAGAAGGAAGGAAGGAAGGAAGAAAGGAAGGAAGGAAGGAAGGAAGGAAGGAAGGAAGGAAGGAAGGAAGGAAGGAAGGAA
>NW_020954844.1:7503838-7544231 GCF_900497805.2 Vombatus ursinus
GAAGGAAGGAAGGAAGGAAGGAAGGAAGGAAGGAAGGAAGGAAGGAAAGTTCTCCTATGTACCAGCTACCAATATTTTACAGATATTATCTCATTCAATCCTCACACAACCCTGGGAGGTAGGCGTTATTAATATCCACATTTTGCAGTCCAGAAAACTGAAGCAAACAGAGGTTAAGTGATTTGCTCAAGGTCATGCAACTAGGAAATGCCTGAGGCTAGATTTTAACTTGGGTTTTCCTGACTCCAGGTCTATCTACTGCACCACATGGCTGCCTCATGGAAGTGAAATACTGGCTATTTGCAAAAAAAAAATATTAAAGCTCTTTAATAATAGCAATTAATCAAGACAGGAAAGAAATGTAAAAATGTGAAAATGACAGTGGTTTTTATTGGTAATGCTAATTCCTGAGGGGGGGGATGGTCTAATTGGAGAAGAGAGTTAGTAGACGGAAGATTGCATTGGTCCTGAAAGAGACGTCTGGGACTTCTCAATCCCTTTAGAGTGGGATGTCATGGGTTCTCCATTAGATCTAATTTCTCTTTCAAATTTATGGCTTCTCATTTTTTGATAAAAACCCTATCAAAAGCACTTCTCTGATGCCCAAGAGTGATGATTAGGGCTACTTCTTGAGCTAAAAATATAACAAAGAAGGAAAAAGACTTCTTGACATAATTGGACAACTCAGAAAAAGAAGGGAGAGAGGGAAAGAGTCAATAGAAGAGATTCATGCTGGAAATAGAAATACCTAACTGTGAAAGTTAAAGGAAAGACAAATAGAGTCTAATTCATATAAGTTTCCACTGTGTTGAGGGAGAGGAGGATGAAGGTGAATAGCATATTGGGTACAATACTGGACTTGGAATTCAGAAGATTTTGGCTCAAAACCATCTCCAGATCTTCACTATCTGTGTGAGACTGGGTAAAGCACTTAATCTCTCTGTGCTTCAAACTTCTCATATGTAAAATGAAGAAACTGGACTCCATGGCCTTTAAGGTCCCTTCTAGCTCCAATCTAAATCTATGATCTTATTTAAAGGAAGGAACACGATATCAGAGAATTCCTCTTGGCAGCTTAAGTACCATAGTCTAGAGGGAGTTGGGTAGATTTAGGACATTGAAGCAAACCTAGGATGTTTAAAGGGTGGGAATGCCTACAGGCAATTCCATACATGCCATTTGCTTGTACAGAACAATCACAAGTGTACCTCACTCTGAAAGAGGATTCCTACACTTGTCAGCAGCCTATAACTGATATAATGAAAGCAAACCATTTGGTGATCTGTAAAGTTTTTCTTGTTCTTTTTTTTTGACCCATACCTGTAAGTTCATAGGTGCAGAGAATTTCTCCAATGAGAAAATCCCCTAGCAACAATATAGATCAGCAATTCTTCTGTTAAGTCATAGACATACAGAGTTGCCAGGGACTCTTAGAAGTCAAATAAGTTGCCCAGGGTCACCTACCAGTATCTCAGAAGGAAGACCTTTATCTAGGTGTTCCTGACTCAAATTCAGCTTTCCATTCACTATACTATGCTACCTTTTAAACTATAAAGTACTCTATGGATATACAATTTGGTAGAATAAGGAAAAAGCTCTGGACTTAGAATCAGAAAGATCTGTATTCAAATTCTGCCTGTGACACTTTCTAGCTTTGTGATTAATCATTTGGAGTCTCATATGTAAAATGGGTATAATTTACCTAGTTACTGAAATCTGGAAGGACTACTGCTTCAGAGATTGATGAAACAGTTTTCTGAAGAGGGAAGAGGCCTGGATTTGGAGTCAGAAGACATGGCTTGAAATCCCAGATCTCTTATTTATTGCCTTGTGACATCACTTTACATCTCTGGACCTACCTCTAAAACCAGAGGAAGTTGAACAAAGCAATCTGTCAGATCCTAGTCAGTTCCAGAACTGTTATCATAGCTGGTAGTATGAAAGGAAGTAATGTATGCCCAAAGATTTAGAGCTAGAAGGGATCCCAGAGGTCATCTCGTCCAATTCTTTCTTATTACAGAGACAGCTTGATGGGGCAGTGACTATCTTGCTCAGCCTGGAATCAGAAAGTCCTGAGTTGAAATCTAGTCTGATACTTACTAGCTTCATGACCCTCATCAAGTCACATAGCCTCTATTTGTCTCAGTTTCCTCCTCTATAAAATAGGGATGATAACATCTACCTCCAAGGGTTGTTGTGAGGATCAAATGAGATAATATTTATAAAGTGCTTAGCACAGTGACTACAGCATAGTAAGTAGGCACTTAATAGACTCTTGTTTCCATCTTTATCAATCATGAAACTGAGGGCTGAAGAGGTGAAATCACTTGCGTGATGTCCCTTGTCCTGATGGTCAGGCTTTTTGGATTGACTCCAAAGCCTGTGCTTTTTTCACCAAACTAGGCTGCCTTCCTCAATATAAAGCACTTTTCAACTTTTACAGTTAGTACGTGGAAAATTGTATTAATTTTGAAAGAGACTTCTGGGAGCCCTCAGTGGCTTTAGAGTGGGATGCTATTGGTTATCTATTAGGTCTTTTAAATCTTTAAAGTGCTATTAAAATGTTATTGTTGTTATCATCATCATCAGTTATTCCCTTTCTATTTATTATGCCTATACTATTGTTATTAATCCCTTTCCAATTATAATATCTATCATGTTGTTGTTGTTACTATTAGTAGTAATGTTATTATTACAAAACAGAGGTTCACCAGAAAAGATGATATAAAATCTTTCAACTCATCTCTTTTCTATTAAAAAAGTGATCTTTAATTGAATGATTGAATTTGGGTAAAATTGGTAAATCTGATTGAATGTCTGAGCCCTATATCTACAAATATACAGAAGCAGTGAGGGCTGGGAAGGAATTGTCATTTTGTGAATGGGGTACATTTCTCTTGAAAAGATGAGGCTGCAGATAGCTGAGCTTAGAGGCTGGGTGACTCATCCTTTCTTTACTCCTCCCCAGTCAATGGGAAATGTAGCCTTTTTATGAAGGTTTTTATCCTTTGTCCCTGAGTCTGGAACATTTTTCAAACGTTAGGTTGTTGCCCAGGGGATGTGTGTTACAAAAGCTCAGCTCTTGAATAAGGAAATCATTGCACAGGAAGGAATCTTCCAAAACTCTGAAGCAAGAAGGAAGTTTAACCCTGAAAGTGCTGCTTATGTTCGTTTCCTCTGGCTGCTATGCATTTCCCCCTCTTCTCCCCATGTTTTTCTACCTTTCCAGAACCATAGGTCACTCTTCTACCCTAGGAATTTCTGCTCTAGCTTTCCTGGCCCACTTGCCTTTCCCAGAAACATGTCTGAAGTTTTCCAGGCTCCAAATCTACCTTTGTTTATTTCCAGCCTAATCATAAACTCTCCCTCTGCCACCCCTTCTCTCCAAATATCTAAAGCCTATCTCAAAAATCCACGTCCTGTCTGATGATATCTCTGAAAGGCCCTGTACAAAATGATGTTGATAAACTAGAAAGAACACTGGTTCTGGAGTCAGAGGACCCAGATGCAAATCCTACCTCTTGTGTTTACTACCTACCCGAACTAGGGCAGTTGGGTGGTGCAGTGGATAGAGCACCAAGCCTGTAGTCAGGAAGACTCATCTTCCAGAGTCCAAATATGGCCTCATTCACTTACAGCTGTGTGACCCTGGGCAAGTCACTTAACCCTGTTTGACTCAATTACCTCATCTGTAAAATGAGTTGAAGGAAATGGCAAACCATTCCAGTATCTTTGCCAAGAAAATCCCAAATGGGATCATGAAGAGTCAGATATGACTGAAAAATGACTGAACAACAATGGCCTTGGGCAAGAAACTGGCCTTCTTGGGCCTTAGTTTCCACTTCTGTAAATTATAGTGTTTGAATTAAATGGTTTCTTTGAGCTCTAGGTCTCTGATCCCATGAACTCTTGATGAGAAGAACATTTTGGCTAGTGTTCTGGTAAGGTCATAGTACAGCAGATTGAAAGTAAAAAGGACCTCATAGGCCTTCTACTCCATTTCATTTAAAGATGAGGAGTCAGGTATAGAGAGGTGAACATAGATGTGAGTGGCAGCACTTGCATTTGAACTCAGATCATGCTGTTTTTTTTAAAAACAAACAAATTCAAATCAAATGAGCTTTTATAAAGCATCTCCCACTGTGGTCTCTGAATGCCCCAAGTTGACCTTTATAACAATAAACCCCAGTCAACCTTCACTTTCTACCCCAGTAATCTCCTTGTTATCCAGTCTGGTGCCGACTACAAATGCCCCAGCTTCTCTCATTCGACCACCCTTTTCCTCTTTCCAACTCTAGAACAATAATCATGGGATCTTGATTTAGAATTGGAAGGGATCTTAGAGGCCATCACATTTAACTTTCATATTACAAATGAGGAAACTGAGGCAAAGAATGCTTAGGTATCTGAGATAGGATTTGGATACAGTTCTCCTTGACTCCAATTTTTGCACTCTGGCAGAGTGATACCGTCCAGCTGCCTCAGATCTGATGCTGCCCACTCCTGGAAAGGACTTATCAGTGTTTTACCCTATGTTACCACTCACCATCCCTGTGACTTTCCAAACGAAAATGAACATTACTTTGTCCCAAACAACTACTCAGGATTAGACATTCTCCAGATCCTCTCTGGTTTAGCAGATGAGAGAATGTGATTCTGAGCAAGAGAGATAAAGGAGACAAATTCATTGTTCTCCACCCACCCAACTTGTATTCTTTCTTTTGTTATGTAGATCTACAAGCAGCAGCAGCACCATCCAGCTCCCAGCTCTGGGACTGCATTGTGGCCAGAGAAAAACATCTCTACATTCCCCCAATCTTACAGCTTCCTTCATCTCTTCTCCCTCCTCCTCCTTATTTCTTTATTAACAACATGAATCGCTCATCTTGATATAGTAACTTTAACACTCGTAATGCATTTATCTCATAACAATCCTACAAGACCAGTATTGGGACAGCTAAATGGCATAGAGGACAGTGATGAATTTGGAACCAGAAAGACCTGAGTTCAGATCCTGCTTCAAACATTCAGCAGCTTTCTCTCAGCCTCAGTTTCCTTATCTGTAAAATGGGGGTAATAGCACCTACACCTAAGACTATTGTGAAGATCAAATGAGACAATACACGTAAAGTGTTTTGCAAAACTTAAAATATCATAAGTGCTATTATTACTATTATTAACTCAATTTTTCAGATTGTGAGGTGAAGGGACTGGCCCACCATCACACAGCTTACAAGTGAAAGAGCTGGAAATCAGACCCAAATCCCAAACCAGTGAATGTCCTGAAACTTTTGACTCTTCACCATGGTCCCCAAAATAGCAGCTAACTGCTACATCACACATAGATCTTGCAGCTTTACCTTATCCAGCTTTAAACCATTTGCCATCCCTTTGGATCTCTCTGACCACATTGCCAGAGAGGAAGGAGAGGTTAGCCAATATCCAACCCCCTCTTCTCCACCCAATTCTATTCAAAGATTTTAAGACTAGCCTCCCCAATCCCCATCCGAATTCTTTGGAGAAATCAAAGGTCAATCCTCTTTGCAGAGAGATTGGGGGATCCCTGATATACAGACTGTTTTGCACCATTATTTTTTTTATTAATTTATTTTGAATTATCAACAATCACTTCCATAAGCTTTTGAGTTTTAAATTTTTCTCCCCCTCCCTCATCACTTTCCTCTCCAAGACAACGCATAATCTGATATAGGTTATACATATACATTCCTGTTAAACATATTTTATATTAGTGATGTTGTAAGTAAGAATTAGAACCAATAGAAGGAACTACCAGAAAGAGGAAACAAAACACAGCGGAAGAAAAAAAAATAGCAAATAGTATGCTTCGATCTTCATTAAAACTCCATAGTTCTTTCTTTGGATGTGGATAGTATTTTCCGTCACGAGGCCTTTGGAGATGTCTTAGAATCTATTAGATTCTATTGCTGAGAACGGTTAAGTTTATCAATATTAGTCATCGCAGAACATGGCTGTTATTGTGTACAACGTTTTCTTGGTTCTGCTCACTTCACTCAGCATCAGTCCATACAAGTCTTTCCAGGTTTTTCTGAAGTCTGCCTGCTCATCATTTCTTATAGCACAATAGTATTCCATGACATTCATATACCACAGTTTGTTCAGCCATTCCGCAACTGATGGGCATCCCCTCAATATCCAATTCTTTGTCACAAAAACAGCTGCTATAAATATTTTTGTACATGTGGGTCATTTTCCTTGTACCATTATGTTTTACCATCTCTGTCTTATCCTTGCATTTAGTCTGTTTGCTCTAAGAGGATGAAGCATTCTGTGAAGTGTCAAACACACTGGCGTTGAGCTGTTGATCAATTCATAGAAATCTCTATCATTGAGGTCTCTGAAAAATAGCACATTCTCCCAGGTGTTGTGGAGAGAGTTAAACTGGGCCAGGAGTCCAGAGGTTTCTGTTTTAGATCTGACTCCAGCACAGACTCACTGTGCAACCTTGAGTAATTGCTTCCTATCTCTGGGTCTCAATTTCCTTATCTGCAAAATGAGGTGGTTGAACTAGATGACTTTTGGAGACCCCATTGGCTGAAAGTCTAGGATCTTCTGAACCTTCCTTCTACACACACACACACACACATACACACACCCCTTTTTACTGTCCCTAAGCACTCAGGTATCAACCAGGTGGCATTTCCACCTTCCAAGACCCCGATAACCCACAAAGACCCTTTCCTTTCTCTACCATGGTTTTGTCCTTAGAGCCATTATCATCCAGTTAAGCACTTAACTGACAGTCAATTGTTTCACATGTCTGATGGTTCATATGTCAAATGTCTTGACAGTTCTAATCAGTTCAATTTCACAAATTCTTATTAATTTCCTATTGGGTACCAGAAACTACTCTAGATGCTAGGAGGGAATATCATGCGCACAGATAAATAAATATAAAATAAACACAAAAATAAGCCTGAATTAATTTCAGAAGGGGAGACACTTGTAACTTTAGGAATAATGAAAGTCCTCAAGTGGTGGTGACATTTGGGCTGAGCCTTTAAGGAAGCTAAAGATTCTAAGAGGCAGAGGTGAAGAGTGAGGGCATTCCAGGCTTGTGCATGGAGGTGGGAGGTGGAACTCTGTAAAGGATAGTCCTTGAGTCAGCCAAATATACTTTCCCAAGGGCCTGGGAGCTCACCAAAGGTCCTACTTTGTCTTCTTCTTTTCCCCTCTCCACTGGGTCTACCACGAGGCTGGACACAGAGGAAGTTCAACTGAGTCAAAACATTTTTCCTCACAAAAGTGAGGTAAACAGAGTGAAGAAAAATTGTTGTGTCCATTTTAGAGAGGAAGTTGAAGCTTAGAAAAGTAAGGTAACCTGTCCATGATGACGTTCCTATCAAAGGTTAGTGCTGGGCTCTGAACCCAAGTCAAAGCATGGTAGATTAAGAACTTGAAGGGACTTTAGAGGGCATGATGTCTAACCTCATAACTTTACATATGGGGAAACTGAGGCACTTAAGCAGATTGTCCAGAATCACACAGCTAATAAGAGTCTAAGGCAGAATTTGAACTCAGGTCTCCTGACTCTCTATCCAAGTGTTCTTGGTTCCATACCATGACATTCTGGTTGATTAACATGAGCATTTAAGCATGACCTTCCTTTAGGACTATAGTTTAACATAGTGTAGTGAATAAAGTAGGGCAGCTAGGTGGTGCAGTGGAGAGAGCACCTGGCCTGGAGTCAGGAAGATCTGAGTTCAAATCCTCCCCCAGATGCTTGTTAGCTGCGTGACCCTGGGCAAGTCACTTAACCCCTCTTTGCCTTAGTTCCCCATCTGTAAAATGAGAACACACAGGAAAAGGAAATGACTAGCCACTCCAGTGTCTTTGCCAAGAAACCCCCACAGACAAAGTCCATGACTGAATACCTGAATACCAAAAACAAAGTGAAAAAAGTGCTGGAATTCAAGGAAGGAAGATTGGGGTTCACATTCTATCTCTGACACTAGCTGTATGACGATAGCGAAGTAACTTAGATTCTCTGAGCCTCAGTTTCTTCATCTGTGAAACTGAGATCATAATAGCACCTACCTCCAAATGTTGGGGGATAATGTACTGAAAGCATTTTGGAAACCTGAAAGTCTGGTAGAAATGCCAGCCATTCTGCTGCTCAGCTTAGCAGATAGAGTGTGGACCTTGCAGCCTGGAAGACCCTGGTTCAGGTCCCATATCTACCACACTGGCTATGCAACCCTGAACAAGTCTCCCATATCTTTAGCTAGCTCTTTGTAAGATTATAAGTCACAAAGAGGGTGCCAATCTGCAGTGATGGAGGAAGAGTTCTCTCCTGAGAGACAATGAAATCGCAGGTTGGGTCCTTATCCCTATTCCTCAGCACCTAAATCCCTTTAGAATCTTCTCATTACTCCGCCTCACTTTCTCTGCATTCTAACCAAATTGGCCTGCTCACTATTCGGGAGAGGCCATTCCATCCGCCATCCTTTTGCCTTAGCTCAAGCTGCTCCTTCTGGGAGGAACGAGCCCTCTCCACATCTCCAGCTCTTCCAATCACTGGTTTCCTTCAAGAAAGAAAGGCCACCTTACGGGCTCCCCTTTATATGAGGCCTTTCCTGACTACCCTTCTCCCTAACATCACAAGAAATTCAACCTGAAATTGCATTGCATTTTCTTTGTCTAAGTTTCCAATTACTTATCTATAGATACTTATCTATCTATTCCAATTACTTATCTCTATCTATAGACCTTGAGGTCAGGGACTGCGTCCTCTTGGACTTTGCATCTGTAAGGCCCAGCAAAATGCCTAGCACATAGTAGGTGCTCAGAATCCTAGTTGACTGACTGATGTATGTTATTATTCAATCGTTTCAGTCACGTCCAACTCTCCATGACCTCATTTGGGGATTTTCTGGCAAAGATACTGAAGTGCTTTGCCATCCCCTTCTCCAGCTCATTTCACAGATGAGGAAACTGAGGCAAACAGGATTAAGTTACTTGCCCAGGGTTGCACAGCTGGTAAGTGTCTGAGTCTGGATTTGAACTCAGGTCTTCCTGACTCCAGGCCCAGCACTCTATTCACTGTGCCACCTACCTGCCAGTCTAATGCACGCTAAGTATTTAGTAAGTGTCTGCTGAACTGAATTGAATTGCATGACATTATTATTTAAAGCCTGGGGGAGGATTCAATGAATTTGTGTTGTTCAGAAAAAAAGCCTTAACAAACATGGAAAATAGAAGAGATGAGGTCCAAAAACACGGTGTACTAGAGCCTGGACAAGGAGGGCCGCTAATTTTAGAAAGGAGCTCTGAATGCCATACGAGTGAGCTCTGGTGGATTTGTGATCCTGAGCAGGGCAAGCAGGCAGATGTCAACACGTTGTAGGAATGTCAAAGTCACGAAGTCTTAATAAAGCACCCCCCTGTGAGGTCAGCTTTCAGGCCGTGCTTTTTAGCACAAGGCTAAAAAAAAATTCTTTCACTCAGGTCTTCATTTCTTCAAGCTGGGATTATTTCAGGAACATCATAACTCATTTCCTGAGTTCTGGCACAGAGGCCTTATTAGTCCCAGAGAAGCCACCTCCTGGGCCATCTCCCCAGATCAGGACCTCATTACCCAGCACAATAGCCTTCTGATTGTTCCCCCTGCCTCCAGACTCTCCTGGCTCTCCTCTCTCCTTCGGTGACCAGACCAGAGTCGTGCTCAAAAGCCTCCTAAGTTTCTACCCAGAATCGAATCCACAGCCCTCCATCTGGCATTTCCTACACTCTTCAATCCCTATTTTCCCTGTCATAAGCCATACTCTTCTCTTCATGCATGGACTTAGGCAGAACAATGGATATAGAATGTTGGGCTTGGAGTCAGGAAGGCCCGAGTTCAAAACCAGCCCTAGATACTTACTGGCTGTGTGACCCTGGGCAAGTCACTTAAGCACTGTCTGCCTCAGTTTTCTCAACTGTAAAATGGGGATAATAATAGCACTTACCTCCCTGGGTTATTGTGAGGATACATTATAATAATATTTGCAGAGGGTTAAGCACAGTCTCTGGCACCATGCTTAATAAGTGGATGTTTAACAAACACCTGTTTCCTTCCTTCCTTTATGAACTCAATGATCCAACCAAATTAGACTATGCCATCTTCCCTGAACTCAATCTGCCATCTACCACCTCCGGGCATTTTCACAAGCCAAGCCTTGTTTTTGAGATAACAGTAGTAATGGTGATAGCTAACATTTCAGTAGCTGCTGCTTTCTCATCCATCTCTGCCTCTCTTCATTCAAAGCCCAGACCTGGTTCTACCAATGCAATGAAACCTCCCATGATCCCATAGCTACACACAGTGAAAGATCTCTTCCTTGGCAGTGTTCCTTTTGTTATGCTGATTTCTGCACAAAGATCACAGGATCTTGGATCTTAAGCTAAGAGGGCCCTTAGAGGCCGTCCAGGCCCAAAGACCTTATTTTAGAGATGAGGAAACAGAGGCTCAGAGACCCAAGTGACTTGGTCAAAGCCATACAGGTGGTGTCCCCAGTGGGATTTGAACCCAGATCCTTTAACTTCATCTTGTCGATTCACTCATAATCCTCAACAGAATGCAAGGGTCTAGAAGGTAAGGGTTGTTTAATTTTTGTCTTTATAGTCTCAGAATCTAGTGTAGTATATGGTACATAATAACTAATAATAATACATTTATGTAGCATTTACTATGTGCCAGGCATTGTGCTAAGCACTTTACAATTATTATCTAATTTAGTCCTCACAGCAACCTGGGGTGGTAGGTGCTATTATTATCCCCATTTTACAGATGAAGAAACTGAGGCAATCAGGCTAAGTGACTCACCTAAGGTCACACAGGTAGTGTCCCCAATGGAACCTTTAATTTTATTTTGTAGATTCTCCTATAACCCTCTGCAGAATATAAACTTCTAGAAGACAGGAGTTGTTTAATTTTTGTTTTCATATTGCCAAAGTCTAGGGCAGTGTATACTAGTACATAGTATGGGTTGTGACCTTAGGCATTTTACCTCCCTCATCCTCAGCTTCCTCCTCTATAAAATGAGGAGATTGGACTAGATAATATCTAAGAACCCTTCCATTTCTAGATCCCATGAGCCTAAAATCTACCTCAAACACCAATATCAAGGAAATCTTGAATGATTGGTTGTATAATAGGAGTTTGCTATTGCCACTAACAATACCTACTGCCATCATCCAGACAAGTATTTCAGTCTAGCAAAAATAGAGAGAGAGAGAGACAGAAGAACCACACTACCACCATCACCTCAACTACCCTGGGACAAAGTCTAGGACCCTAAGCCACCCAAGTCCTCAGCAGTGTCAAATGTTTCAACATCAGAAACCAACATGGCTTGTCCATGAAAATGACATTAAAGAATCTGCATTAGCATTTGATTGACTTGGACTGAGAACCACTGGATCTTAACATCTGATTTGTCACTGAAACCTCCCACTTAGAATGTGAGTTCCTCAACAGCAGAGAATGTTTTGTGTTTCTACTTGTATCTCCAGCACTGAGCACAGAGTTTTGTATATAGTGTTCAATTGTACACTTTGTACATAGTGTTCTCCATCCATCCATCCATCCATCCATCCATCCATCCATCCATCCATCTTTCCATTGATTTACTCCTCATACCATTTGTCCTGCTCAAGAATCCAGGAATAGCCCATCCTTCAACATTCATCTCATAAGCCTCCTCCTCTAAGAAACCTTCCAGTCAACATAGGCTATCCCCCACTAAATGGAACATTTTTGCACCCCATTAATGGACTTGTGAATTCTCGATTTGTATACTTATATTTTTTGTGTGTTTTTCCCTCCCCACTAGACTGCTAAGTTAAGGAGAAGCCTCTTATCTGTGTTGTATCTCTTTTAACAGCTAGCACAGGCTTTTATACTTCTCCCTCCTCACCAGGGCCTAGCACAGTGCTCTGTACCAAATGAACACTGACTAAACCTTTGGTGAATTGAATCTGAGCATAGTTTTAGAGCTGAAAGGAGTCTCTGGCAGAGGCAGGGGCAAGATTCAAACCTAGGTCCTATGACTCTAAAACCAATATTGTTTCCATGTTACCGTGTGGCCTTGATTGAATTTCTATTGTGTGAAGGATGCCATCAGAATTCCTTAGTCTGATACTCAAAGACCCCATACATCTTGCAATATCAGAGTTCAAAGAGATCTCAGAGGATCTAGTGTAAGGGTAGCTGAATGAGAATCCACTCTACAATGTACCCATCATCATTGGCCTTACAGACTTGACTTTGAGACCTTGAGAGAGAGGAAGTGGCTATCTCCAACATGGTAAGTTCTACTTTTAGAATTTGTAGGAAGGTGTTGGCTTATTTTTCTCCTTACATCGAGGACATTCCCTTCTCTTTAATTTTTCCCTATGGCTTTCAGCATGAAGAGTTGCAGGAAGAGGTTGGCTATCTCCAGAGGGGCATCCACAGCTGGGACATCCACAAGCACCTAGGCAAAGGATCTCTAGTCCCAGCCATGCTGCCCACACAAGCCCAGCCCCAGTAGTCATGGTGGCTATACTTGAGACTGAAGCCCCTTCTGTTTTCCTTTCCTGGACACTTCTTTGGACACATCCACTCCATATCCACTCAAGCAAAGCTGTCTTGGGGTTTACCTGTCTCTTCAGCTACTGCTAGAAATCCAGTAGGAACAACAAGTGAGGACATGTCAGGGCAGAACTTTGATCATACCCATAAGAACACACACACACACACACACACACACACACACACACACACACACACACACACCTTCAAAAGCCAGAAATAACTGAATACATCTGCTTCATACATCTATACAAGGCTTTCTTCCAGAACTGTGGTTTTATCTCTTCTACTTTGCCTCACAGAACCCAAACTTGGGTATCAAACTTGAGCACTTGTCCTCAGGAGTACCCCAATCTTCTTTGTCTCCCAGAAGGATGATTTGTGGCAAGGATAACAGGAATACTTATTCAAATAGCATAAAAGTTACTTCCCAGGGATTTGGGTTGGGGTATGGGGAGCACACAGGTATCAGTGGGTATGTGGATTTTATGAAGGTCAAAGATATACAGAGAGAAAGGGAGACAGAGACAGAGAAAAACACAGAGAGAGAGAAAGAGAGAGAGAAGGCAGTGTCTGAGAAAGGCAGAGAGACTGAGAGAGAGATAGAAATAGAGATGGATGCGTGGACAGAAACAGAAAGAAATATAGAGGAAGACAGAGGCAGAGGCAAGGGAAAGTTTTGTACCCTACATACAATCTTTCCCAGCAAGCTAGAGAAGGACAGCAAGTTGCCTCCCCTACACTTGCAATACAAGAAATCCTGGCCCTATTATGGCTGAGCAATGCAATGGTGTTTGCAGTGGGACAAGGGAATTCTAGTCAATTTCCTGATGTGCAACTGGCATGGAGAACAAGGAACATTGCAGTTGAGATTTCTGTAACCATTCAAGCCAGAGCAAAATGTTCCACTCCTAGCCAATGCTAATTGTCATGAGTAACTGGCACAAGGCTTCCCTGCACCTGGCAGGAGTCAGGAGGTTTGCATTTAATCCACAAAATTTCTGTTTCTCACACCCTACAATGAGAGCCCATGAGTGTGGGGCTCCATCCTGGGGATTTGAGAGAGGGTGAAGAATTGAGATAGTTATAGTTTTTGACAGGTGTCTGTTGTTTGCATTTTATTATGCTTTTATCTAATCCAATTAAATTGCTGTTTAATCATGATGGTCACCATGAGTGGATATCATGGAAATAGCTCTGAGATCTGGGAAAGGTTGCGTGTGGGGGAGGCAGAGGTAATGATGTAGCACTGTTAGTAGGACTTTCTGTCATTGACATTCACTGCTGTCTATGGTGCTGACTGCTCAGCAAAGCCTGCACAGACAATGCAGACACCCTGTTACACTATCATTGGACAAGTTCAATGCAGAATAAGATAGCAAGACATAAATAAAAATATTACTTTACAGTAGTAGAGGCTCAGCTAAAGATTGGTCATATGGATTAGTAGTGAGCACAGTTTCTGTGATATTTCTTTTTTATAGCCATAGAAAAAGGATGATGGGGAATGGGTAGAAGTACTGAGCTAGTTAAAGACTCATGCCTGTGAAGTGAGGAATCCTAGGATCATAGATTTAGAGCTAGATGGGTCTTTTTAGGCTACCTAGTCTGACTCCTTCATTTTACAGTTGAAGAATTGGGGCACAGTGACTTACCTAAGGTCATACAGATAGCAAGTAGCAGAGATGGGAATTAAACCTAGGTCCTTTGACTACAAGTCCAGTATTCATGTTGTTTGAACAGTGAAGCCAAAAGGGGGTACCAAACTTGGAAAAGAAATTGTGACCTGAAATGGAAAATTTCAGTGTTCAAGACCATTGAGGTGGTGCATATTTGGGAAGTGGGGAGGTATAAGCTGTGACCGTCTCAGTACATATCTGAAGGAAAGTGCAGATGGAGATCATGGGAGTTGAAGAAGATGATGAACTAGAATGGGTCTTTGTTCCAAAGAAAGGCAGCAAGGATCCCCAAGAATAAGGGTAGTGGTTGGCATCAACAAAAAGACTGAACCAGGCACTGAGCTCCTTAGGAAAGGGGAGAGATAAAGACCAATAGATGAAAACATCAAAAATCTAAATAAGGTTACATAGGTGGACCTAAAAGAAATAGTGTGCTTAGAGATGGTGGAAAATTCATAGATATCAGAGATTTGAAGCTGGAAGGGACCTTGGAGATCTCCAAGTCCAATTGTCTTATTTATAGATAATGTAACTGAGGTAGGGCAAGTGACTTATCCAGAGTCACACAGCTTATTAGTATTTGCATTGGGATTTTAACCCAGTTTTTTGTGACTCCCAGTCCAGCACTCTATTAACTATACCATGAACCCTCAGTAAAGAATGAGGATTATTTCGACTTCTTTTCCTAATTCTGTATATCAGTGGACATAAGAAAAGAAACAACCAATACTGGAGAAGTTGGGTAAGGACGCAGTATCTACCAGAGAGAAGGAGCATTAAAATATGGATCAATGTGAAGGAGAGATATAACATGCTGTAAGACTTCACTGGGGAGAGATCGTTTATATCTTGGGTGGAGGATCATGGAAGGAGCACAGCATCATAGATTTTGTGATAGATGATGGTATGTAAGGGATCATATGATCCCTTCCTTTCATAATAAATGAAAACCCAGAGAGATGATATGATTCCATCAAAGTTGTTTAGGTAGTAAGTTGAAGATATCTGAGATTTGAACCCAGATCCTCTTGCATCAAATTCATTTTTCTTTGGTGGTACTTGAGTTAGACCATGAAAAAGATAAACAATCTGAGCCAGTCAAAATGTGGGGGAGAGGGGAGGAATCCATTCCAGAATGGGAGAAGGGCATGAGCAAAGATACAGATGCAGGAGAGAGGGAGAGAGTGGGGAGGTAAAAGCTGTTGGGGAAGGAGAGATAATGGCAAGTAGTACAGCTTGACTGAAATAACACACAAAGGGGCAAAAGAGAAAATTAGGTTGAAGAGGTAGTTTAGAGGAAGATGGCAGAGGGTCTTGAATTCCAGGATAAGGAAATATATTTTTTATCTGATAGGCAATGGGAAGCAACTAAAGATTATTGAGCAAGGAAGAGAACGCACTATGCTTTTGCCAAAACATAGACACAACAAAAAACACCTCCCTTCCTGACCATTTCTATTCTTAATTTAGGCATGTTGCTCTGATGAAGAATGGTGAAGAGTATATTACCAGTAGGGAGTCTGATCATTTCTCACCAAATAAAATATGTAGATAC
Organism: Vombatus ursinus; assembly: GCF_900497805.2. NCBI lineage: Eukaryota > Metazoa > Chordata > Mammalia > Diprotodontia > Vombatidae > Vombatus > Vombatus ursinus. Next base: position 7,519,665 of record NW_020954844.1, read on the forward strand.
TTGTAACCATTGGTCTCTTACATTTATTTGATCATTTATAAATTCAATATGTATTTAAGACCATAGTACATAATAGAGGTAGTATGGCATAGTGGATAGAGGGCTGACCTTGGAATCAGGAAAATCTGGATTTAAGTTCTGCCTTGTATACATTAGATCAAATATTACCTCCTTCAAGAAGGCTTTCCTGATTAGCAATTTGTTAATACTGCTTCTCCCCCCCCCAAAAAAAAACTACTTAATTTGTATATTATACTGCACATACTTAACTGAGGAGGTATTGTATCCCACAAGTAGCAAAGTGGCTTAGTGGGTAGTGTGCTGGACTTAGAGTCAGGAAGATCTGAGTTCAAATCCTGACTCAGACACTAACTAGCTGTGCAATACCGGTCAACCTCAGTTTCCCATCTGTGAAAGGGGAATAATAATAGCACCTAATCCCCAGGATTGTTGTAAGGAAAAATATAAAATATATATCAAGCTCTTTGAAAACATTAAAACTCTATTCTAATATTAGCAGTCATTATTAATATTAGTATCAATAGTGAGGGCAGGGACTGTCTCATTGGTACTGTCTAGTAGAGTGTCTTACACATTGTAAGCACTTGCTGTTCAGTCTTGTCTGATTCCTCATGACCCCATTTGAGGTTTTCTTGGCAAAGATACTGGAATGGCTTGTTATTTCCTTCTCCAGCTCATTTTACAGAGAAAGAAACTGAGGCAAGGAGGGTTAAGTGACTTGCTCAGGGTCACACAGCCAGTAAATGTCTGAGGTGCATTTGAACTCAGGAAGATGAGTCTTCCTGAATCTGGGCTTGGCACTGTGTCCACTGCAGCGCCACCTAGCTGCCCTTATTGTACCTACTTAATAAATGCTTATTGATAACTATGTGACCATAGGAAAGCCCTTTAACTTCTCAGTGTTTCCATGAAATTCTTGAATATTATTTATTACAGACTAAATGCTCCTCTGCATATGCAGAGAGATTCTTTTTCCACATCAGTAGTTCCCCAAGCTGATCAGATTACAGATCTTAACCTCATCCCCCATAGCTCTGTGCAAGTCACAATGGGCAGGATAAGAAGAAATATGTCACAGCTCCTGACCTCAAGGAGTATGTGGTATAATTAGAGAAAACAGACAGATACCCCGGGGAAAAAATACAATAGCAATATAAGACCATATATAATTACCTACCCAAAGGGTATGGTAGACAGAAGAGAGATGAATAGAAGTATTTCTGGCAAGGAAACAATCAAATCCTCTCTTCTTGGTGGAAAATAGACCCCCCAAAAGCCAAAAAGCTTTGGGTAACCTTTAAAAAGCCTTCAGCAGGAATTGGAACCTCTTGTAGCCAAATAAAGCCTAATACACATACCTACCCAAACACACACACACAGAGATACACAAACACACATACACACACACCAGAGGAAAGAATTGGACATTTCATTTCACTTTTTTAATCCTCTCGTACTTGTCCCTAGAAGGTACCAAATAAATGTTTGTTGAATGAAGGAATGACTCCTTACCTCATACACCCTGTTGAGAATTCATATTTTGCAAAGAGTTCTGTGTGACCACACCACAAAAATGATATAAAGCGAGCCCAAGAGCACATTCCAGCTTCCTCATGGTCTAGGGATAATTGGCAGAAGGCAGGCTTTTAAGGGAACTCCCGGGGAAGAGGAAATAGTAATGATCTCTATACTCCTTTCCCTTAATGGCTGTTTGTACTCAGACACATTTAATTCATGGTCCCAGGCTGACCACCAAAAATAGTCTTAAAAATCCAGCACTGGGGGAAAAAATGAAAGATCAAAATTGAAATATCATTGGATTTCATTTTTGTAGCAGCTTAATGTGAATTATGAATGTCATAATTTAACAAGCAGAAGCATTTTTACATGATCTAGAGAAGTTCCTTCTAAGGTGAGAGCAAAGCATTCCTTCTTACCCTTGAAGGAGGAAGAGTGTGTTCTCACCCTTCTGAAGAGGAAGAGAGGGCAGACTTGACTTACAAGGTGATAGTGTGTTCACAGCTTTCTGAAGCAGGGGGTGAAGTCTCTTGCTCTGAGACAAAGTGTGAACTCATAGATTTTTTTCCCCAGGTCAGGGAAATGTGCGTTTTTAGTTTTCTATTGCAGAAAGGTATATATCCTTACCTTGCTAAGGTAAAGAAGTGTGCATTCTCATCAACCCCGTTGATACTTGTCAAAGCAATAAAATTGAAAAGTTAGCTGCTCACAGCTCACTGTGAACCTTCTTTTAAAAAATCTCCCAGGTATCTAGAATCCCATTTCTCACTCACACCCTTGTGTCACTGACCTCCTAGATAACTGATTCATCTTCCATTATTGTTTTCTTGGCACATGTCACCATGTCACATGAAGCTCTGGCTTTACCAGTGGACATTCTTCTATTTATTCCTGGGTGGCCATGAGAGGATCCACCAATCCACATGCCTAATATAGACACTCTGTTAAGCCAGTGACTTGGGCACTTTATCTCCAATCCTTCGTTGCCCCTTCAGACAGAATCCCTGACTAATGATTATTCTCTGAAATTGGCTAACACTTCAGTCTACATGCAAGACTGGACATCAGGAAACAAGTTAGAGATGGATAAACAGATTTGAGAATCATCAGCATAGAGATGATCATTGGATACATGGAAGCTGATGAGATCACTAATAGAAAGAGTATAGAGAGAGAAGATAAAAAGACCCAGGAAAGAGCCTTTTGGGAAACCTGTGGTTCAGCAGGTATGATGAAGATGAAGATCTAGCAAAGGTGACTGAGAAGGAGCAGTGAGAAGAGTAGAAGGAAACCGGGAGTGAATAATGTTATGAAAGCCTAGAGAAAAGCCAATATCAAGAAGAAAGTGAACAACAATGTCAAAGGCTAAAAAAAGGTCAAAAAGAATGAGGATTGAGAAAATGTTAATAGATTTAGCAGTTAAGAGACTTTTAATAACTTTGGAGAGAGAAGTTTTGATCGAATGATAAGGAGGCCAGACTACTATAAAGAGTTAGGAAGAAAGGGGGAAGAAAGGGAGTCTAGATAATTATAGACAGCCTTCTCAAGGAGTTTAGTCACAAAAGTGAGGGTAGAAATTGGACAATAACTAGGATGAAGGATGGATCAATTGAGGGTTTTTTGAGAATGAGGATGGGAAAGATACAATTATATTTATAGGCAGGAGGGAAGTAACCAGTAGACAGGGAGAGACTGAATATAAGTAAGAGAGTAGAGATGATAGAGATGAGAATCTATTGGAGGTTAATCTGATGAGATCCTAAGCTCCTAAATTTTGAGATTATCTAGTCCAACCTCCTCATTTTAAAGATGAGAAATGTGAGGAACAGATGAGATTAAGTGACTTGTCTAAGGTCACACAGGCAGTAAGTAGCAGAGCTGGGGTTTTAACCTAGGTCCTATGATGCCAAATCACTCCAGCCTTTCCACTACACCAACTGCTTCTCTCAAAGAGACAAAAGGTGGGAGAGATAGAGAGAAAGGGGGACAGGATAGAGCCTTGAGGGACATCCATGATTGAGGAGTAGGTTACGGATGATGATATAGCAAAGGATGTTGAGGAGAAGTGGCCAGATAGTTGGGAAAATCATGAGAGAGCAATGGTGCCAAAGTATGGAGATGAGAGAGGGTCCAGAAATTATAAGCAGCCCATAGTACCAAAAGCTGCAGAGAGGTCACATTGGGTGAAGACTGCCAACAGGTCAGCAGACTTAGCAGCTGATCAGTCAGTCAACAAGCATTTAAGTGCTTACCAAACACCAGGCACTAACCCTAGGTGAGGCCCAGGGATATAGAGAAAGGCAAAAATCTGGTCCCTGTTTCAAGGAGTTTATAGTATAGTGGAGGAGAAAACATGAAAATGTAGAAATTATATACAGTGTAAATGGAAGGTGTCTCAGAGAGAAAGCACTAGCAGTGAAGAGACCCTTGGCAGCAAAGAAGAGAGCAGTTTTGTTTTGTTTTTGTTTTTTCTAGTGGCAAAGCAAGAAGCCACTACAAGGAATTAAGGAGGGGGAGGGGTCTTCTAGCAAGATGGATAAGGCTTGTGTTTAACCCTAATTCTTCATCACCACCTCACAGTAGTAAGAAATGCAGTAAATAACTATTAAGGGATAATTAAAAGAGAAGGAAAACAAAGAATTCCTGCAGGGTTATTCCCCAGAATCCTTCTGGGCTCTCCACTCAAATATGGGCTTTGAGTATGTTTTAGTAATAAGTTCTCAAAATTGGATTAAGGATTTTACACATAAATTGTATTGATCATGGTAAAGAAAATGAAATTATTTCCCCATTATTAAAATGTCTGTCTGATAATTTTAAAAGGCAGAAGAGTTCATTTTATAGTTGGACCCTCATAAATTTTAAAAAGATTCTTATACCAGGTACAGGATTTATGTAAGGATAGAAACAACAAACAGTATATAAATTGAAATTCTCTGAAGTTTCAAAATTGGAGAACCAAATTTAAGTGATTATACTAAATTATATTAAGTCAGAATTATCTAGGAACCTCTAGATTTGGAACCAGAGAAGCAGCTCCCCCTTCAGAGCTGTTCTGAGAATAAAGCCTATTGTCCAAGAAAAGATATCAAGGGACCAGATGGATACATGAGACATTTGGGACTCAAAATGTGCTGGTTAAATGGACATTGAGAACATGTCACTAGAATACAAGGAGACGATGTCATTTAATATTGGCCATAACTGTTTTATCGCTTTGGTCTTCCGTTTCAAGATGTTTATATTTAAGTTTTCTTGGTTATTTTGGTGACGTGTAAATCTCCCTTCTCAAAATTAGTCCATTGTGATCCCTCTAAGTAGTTTGATATGTAATATGACATTAATGTGACCTGACTAAATGTAGTTATAATTATGAATTTATGAAAAACTTTATTGCATTGTTGGAACCTAGCCCTGCATGGCTGGGAAACTGGATCATCTCCATGTGCTCTTTAGAGACTTAACTTAAGGACCTATGTTATGATGACCAGAAACTCAGATTCAAAAATTGATGCAAGGATTTTTCTCACAAAGTCCTATCAATCATTGTTTCTAAGGGCCCCTACCAGGTCCTTCTGACTACTCTCATGACAGCCAAACTTATGGATGTGTATTGCAGGATCATCTGAAGAAAGCCCCTGCTCCTGAGTGGATGGCAGAACCCTCTGGGGACCTCAAGGTTCATCTATTATAGACCCAGAAGCAGCCGACATCCAGATGGGACAGCTGTCCCAAAATTCCAGATAAGGATTGAGTATATTGTCCTAGTTCTGGGTTTTTTTTTCTCTGTTCTCTTTTGTTATGTGCCCAACCACCAAGGCCCTGATTCAAGCATGTGTTGGTATTTTATCACTCTACATTCTTCGTCCCCTTCTCTTTTCTGCTCACAAGCAAATCATGGCTATACAAGACCTATTCAATTCAATACCTTGTCCTAGCCCAATTGACCTCCTGTGGCATCTCGGCTTATAGCTGCCCCTCCGTTATTGTCCAGAAGGGACAGGGTTCTTTCACACCTCCTCCCTTTGGCCAAAAGGAGGAAATGTCAAGACATCATTAGGAAACACCCTATTTTCCAGAGCAAAGGCCCAGCAAGCAAGTTGTGCCCTGAGCTTCTCATAACAACAATCCCCCATGATTGTGAACCACCAAGTGAACCAAACCAGGTGCCCCACTGCTGCTACCGGGCACGTTAACACCGGTTCTCTCCCGCGCTGAACAACCACAAAGCTCAACAGCCCTAACAACTTGGAGACTGTTTGTTGTGGTCCAGCCACGGACTTGGACACTGTCAAGACCCAAGAATATCTGTGTTGTGGCCCAGTCATTTGTTGTTTTCATGCTTAAAAATCTTACCCCTGCCATAAGTGGGTGAGCCCACCTTCTTAAAAAAAGAGGACTTAGCTTGCAAGCTGCTTCCCTCACCTTGAAATTAAACTTCTGACTCTCCTGTGTCTAGCCTGCTCTGTTCAGCTCCAGCCATCTACAGGTTAGAGGCCGGTTCAGTCCAGTTGACACCTCTCACTCCATGCTTCTCACAGTGACCTCCAATTCCTCTGGCCCTCGCTTCTTTCCTAGGCCATCACCCCTGCATTGGCTACACCCTCCTCCCTTTTCCATCTTGACCCCTTGGTGAATTGGTTCAACTCTATTCTGTCTTCTCCTCTCAAGCCCCTTATTTCCTCATCCTATTTCCAATTTTGCTCTTCCAAGCCTCAGCCTTGGATTACTCCCACCATCCACTGCCTTCATTCCTACTCATGTGCTGCTGAATTAAGCTAGAGAAAAAAATCATGAAATTGTGCTAACTGGATTTATTACAAATTTATATTAGACAACCTCAAGTGGACCCTAACTGCCAAAAGGTGATTCTTTTATACTCCCCTAAGTAACTCACTATCCCAGTCACCACACTGGTTCTTCCAAACCTTTTAATCCTTCCTCAATTTCCCAAAGCTCCCCTCCCCTCAACCTTTCAGCTGGGAGCCTTGCCTCATATTTCATGGGGAGAAAATGTCATTGGTCAAGAACTCCTGGGGCAGCGAGGTGGCACAGCAGATAGAGTACTGGCCTTGGAGTCAGGAGGACCTGAGTTCAAATCTGGCCTCAGATACATAACACTTACTAGCTGTGTGACCCTGGGCAAGTCACTTAACCCCATTGCCTAGACAAAAAAAAAACTCCCTCTAATTACATTATCTCACATCACTAAGATGCCTTCTGCCACTGTGTCTTCCTTTAATCCTGCATCACAGGAAGAGGTCCACTCTCCTTGCCCATGATAATCCCTCTACATGCACAAGCAACCCCATTCCATCCTTACTGGAGTGTCTTCTCCAACAGATTGTCCCCTATGTCACCCTCACTCTATATTGGTGCTTCCATTATATCACCTCTCACTCTTTTCTTAACTCTCTAGTTTCCAGCCTTATCATTCCACTGAACGTGCTGTCTCTGAAGTGAATAATAATGACTTGATGGCTAAATCCAGTGACCTTTTCATGATTCTCATCCTTCTTGACCTCTTTGAAGACTTTGATTCTGTTTATCACCCACTTACCCTTTGTACTTTATAGGAGTTGAGCCTGGAATCAGGAAGACCTGAATTCAAAAACAACCTCAGACACTTACTAGCTGTATGACCCTGGGCAAGTCACTTAACCTCTGTTTGCCTCAATTTTCTCAACAATAAAATGGGAATAAAAATACTATCTATCTCTTAGGGTTGTTGTGAGACTCATATGAGACAATATCTGTAAAGTATTTAGTCTAGTGCCTGGTACACAGTGAGCCCTATACGTGTTACTTATAATAACAATTATTATTCTCTCTTCTCTCTAGGCTTTTGTCACATTGTTCTGTCCCTGTTGTCCTTCTCCTACCTGATTCACCACTTCTCAGGTATTTTTTTCTGGATCTTTATCCAAGTTCCACCTCCTAACTGTAGGTATCTCCCAAGGCTCTGTCCTTTACCCTCTTCTCTTGTCCTTCCATACTCATTGACCTCATCAGCTTCCATGCATTCAATTATCATCTCTATAAAGAGGATTCTCAGATCTGTTTGTCCAATCTTAACTTCTCTCCTGACCTCCAACAGCCCGTTGGACATCGCAAATCAGATATCCCATAGACATTTTAAATTCAATATATCTGAAACTGAATTCATTGTCTTTTCCCCAAAACCATCCTTCTTTCTAACTTCTCCATTACTGTTGAGGGCACCATCATTCAGGATCACATCCTTGACTACTCACTCTCTCATCCTTCATGTCCAATCTGTTGCTAAGGCCTGTAAATTCTACCACCTCTCCTCTCCACGCCCTTCTCTTCCCAGACACAGCCACCACCCTGGTGCAGGCCCTCATCACCTCAGAACTGGACTATTGCAGTCCTCTGCCAGTTGAGCTCCCTGCCTCATGTCTCCCCCTCCTGCAGCCCATGCCCCACTCAGCTGACAAATGACCTTCCTAAAGGGCAAATCTGATCATCATACCCTCTATTCAGTCTAGTCTGCTCCAGGTGCTCCCCATCATCTCCAGAATCAAATGTAAAATCCTGTTCGACTTTTAAAGCCCTTTATAACCTGGCCATCTCCTACCTATCCAGTCATGTTACAGCTGACTCCCTTTTGACATACTCTATGATCCAGTGACACTGGACCCCTTACTTTTCCTCACATAAAACATTCCATCTCCAGACTCCAGATATTTTCAGTGACTATGTCCCATATCTGGAACTCTCTTCATACCTGCCTCCTGGCCTACCTGGCTTCCTTCAAGTAACAATTTGAGTTCACTTCTGCGAGAAAACTTCCCCAGTTTTCATTGACCTTAGGGCCTTCTCTATTTTTGCTTTTCTTTGAATCCACATCATTTAGCATAGTGCCTGGCATAAAATGGTGGCATTGCTTAGTCAGTTTCAGTTGTGTTTGACTCTTTGTGACCCAATTTGGGGTATTCTTGATAAAGATACTGGAGTGATTTGCAATTTCCTTCTCCAGTTCATTTTACAGATGAGGTAACTGAGGCAAACAGGGTGAAGTGACTTGTTGAGGGTCACACAGCTAGTAATGTCTGAGGCCAGATTGAAACTCAGGAAGATGAGTCTTCCTGACTCCAGGCCCAGCACTCTATCCACTGAGCCCCCTAGCTGTCCCATGCTCAGGTATGGTGAGGTTCAAATGAGATCACAAGTGTGAAGTACACCTAGAAAAGTTGAAAGTATTTTATGAGAATATAGTAATAATGAAATGTAACCTGGCTTTTCATCATGCCTCGTTTGTCTAACATGGATCCTGCTGTGTCCCCTACTATGAAGGTTGGGGTAGCCTCTTTGATTGACTGTCTTCATCTTTAAAAGTAGTACCACCAAGCTGTTTAAACTTTGGGGGTCACTTTTAGCTGCTGTGCCCAGATTGGACTCTATGGACGGAACTGGGGAGAGGAGAAAGACTTTCCTTTCCTTGCTCCCTCTGTTTTGTGCTCAGATCCAAGAAATGGGCCTGGGGTTGTAGTTTCTGTTCTTTATTTTTTGTCCTCCTCAGTTTTAAGTGTTGGAGGTGATCCACATAGGACCAAGAGTTTGAGCCAGGATTGCAGGTGGGGCGGTGCAGCTAGTCAGCCTGGCAAGGAAGCCCTGAGAAGCCAGCATGCCTGGGACTCAAGCCCAGGCCTGTGCTATAAAGAATCTGAACTCAGCTATGCACCTAATCCCCTTCCCCTCCCCAGGGACTGAGCTGGTGCAGAGTGGGACCCTCTCACATGTTGGGGGGAGCATGTTTGCATAATTGTGATTTTACCTTTGGAAGTAAATATTCCTCTATATAAAAATTCTACTGGGCTATTACTACCACTAACACCACTACCACCACCACTATTACTACTACTACTATGAAGAAGAAGAAAAAGAAGAAGAAGAAGAAGAAGAAGAAGAAGAAGGACAAGAAGAAGAACAAGAAGAAGAACAAGAACAAGAAAAAGAATTTATTTGAGTCAATTAGGTGGAGTAGTGGATAGAATGCTGGGTCTACAGTCAGGAAGAAGTGAGTTGAAATCTAGCTTCAGCTGTACAACCCTGGGCAAGCCACTTAACCTCTATCTGCCTCCATTTCCTCAACTGTAAACAGGGTTAATAATAACACCTACTGTGCAGGGTTGTTGAGAGGATCAAATGAGATAATATTTGTAAAACACTTAGCTCAGAGCCTGGCATATAGTAAGCACTTAATAAATGCTGTTTCCTTCTTTATAAAGTATTTTGTTTTGCAAAGCAGTTTACAGATTTCTTCTCATTTGATCCTTTAAAAAAAGCTTTTGAGGGAGATACTTCTATTATTCCCATTTTACAGAGGAGGAAGCTGAGACACAGAGAGGTTAATGACTCGTCTAAGGTCACATAGCTGATGAACATCTGAGACAGGTTTTGAACTCAGGGCTTCCTAAAGCCTGTTTCAATGCTCTCTCTGCTGCGCCACCACCTGTTTATGGTCCAATTTTTCTACTGATCAGCGCATAACTGCTGATTTGTGCTTCATCACACTCATTTCTTTAGAAACCTGTGCATAGGACAGGCAAGAAGAAAGGAGAGCCATGCCTGGAGTGTGGCCTTTTCTCTGATCCCAGCCTGAGAGGGGACAGTGTTTGTTTCTTGCCAAAAATGGGCAAACAGAAGGGCCTGACTGAGGTCTTGGTACCACCTCTTTACCCTAACTCAGGGTGATAGAAGCAAATATTTACAGGGGGGGAGGAGGCATATGTTCTGCTCTTGAAGACTTAACTAGTCAATGCTAATGTGCTGGGTAATGTAATGTAATGGAGCTGGGCAGCTGCCTTCTAAGCATTTGGGGGAAATTCAATGCCCAAATCATATTTCCACTCCCTTCTCTTCCCCTAGTCTTCTCTTTCATTCCCATCCCACTCCAAAAAACCACCAACCCACAAAGGATGAGAGAGCCTGGAAAATTCTACCAGAAATAGGCAGACACCGAGCTGGGGACGGCCCCCTTCTATTCAGCTCCAGCCACAGGTGGCCTTCACTCCTTGACAGGGGGACAAGAGGGATTTTTTTCACCTCCTTTGATCATTTTTCCCACTTACAACATCTTTTATCATCGCCTCCCCTTCCTAGTGTCTGGGGAAACTCATCAAAACATTTCCTTCTGGAAGAGCTATGAATAACTTACTTCCTGTCGGACTTAATTACAATTTTCCTCTTCTCACTCCAACAAGTGTCCCTAATGTTCTTCACTCACTGGAGTCCAGAGACGCATTTGGATGCCAAGAAAAATAAAAAATAAAAAATAAAAAATAAAAAGCCTTCTAACCAAGACGAGAAACACCCGGTTTCTAGACATTTCCCTGCTGTCTTGCGCCTTCATAATCACGCCCTTTACTAGGTAACTGGGTGGGGGAGCAACAGAGTTTGGGTCACCAAGATCTGCGCTCACATCCTAGCATAGGCTCGTAGTGGTTGTCATTCGTCCAGGGTGCGACATTTAGCCTCTCAGACTGTTTCCCCATCTGTAAAATGGTGATAATGCCACCTCCCTCCTAGGCTTGTGGTGAGATCAACTGATTATAATATTGTTGTCGTTCAGTCATGACTGACTCTTTGTGACCCCACTTGGGTTTGTTTGTTTTTTTTGGCGGAGATACTGGAGTGGTTTGCCATTACCTTCTCCAGCTCATTTTACAGATGAGGAAACAGATGTATATGTGGGAGAGAATGTGAACTGGTTGTATTTTCCAGTCTTCTTGCATATGATTTCCCTTTGACACACCCTAAGATCCAGATCTCCTTGTCATTTTTCACACCCTGCCTCCTGACTCCAGGCATTTTCTCTCACTATTCCAGAGCCTGGGATACTCTCCCTCCTCATCTCCATCTCCATCTCCAGGCCTCCTTGGCTTCCTTCAAGTCTCAGTTCAATTCCTACCATCTGCAAGAAGCGTTTCGAGTCTCCCTTCAAGCTAGCACCTTTCTGCTCTTGATTGTTTACAATTTGTCCTGTATGTAGCTTGTTTGGACATATTTGTTTGCATGTTGAGGTTACTCAGGCAGTAAGTAACAGAGCCAGGATTTCACCCAGGTCCTTTCACATCAGATACAAAGCTCTGCACCCTATATTTTACAGGGCAGGAGATTGTTAGGTGAAGTGACTTGTCCACAGTCACACAGGTAGTAAACTCCAAAATTAGAAAGCAGTCCCCCATCACCCATTACCTGGTAAAAAGGAGTGATTATGAAGGCACAAGACTGCAGGGAAACATCTAGAAGCCCAGTAATTCTCATCTCCATTAGAGGGCTTTTCCTTTTTTTCTTCCTTTTTTTTTATCTCTTATCCCCAGATCAGGGCCCTCTGCCTTGCACTGTGATGCCTTCCAGAAGTGGGCTCTCCTCTTCACCTGCCTCCACGTCCAATCAATCACCAAGTCCCATAGACTCTATCATCATAGCATCATCCCTTTCATCCACTGCCTTTGGAGCAGCGGAGATTATACACAGCCCCATTCTGGGCATCGTAGTGAGGTGCAGAAAACAAGACACTACCTTAGTAAACTCCTAGTCTGTTGAGACACACCCTCTGCCTTAATGAGGCTACAAGGGCAACATTAAATGAAAGCCTAAAGCTTACTCAGGTCAGCATACGCCTGTTACTCTCATACTGCATCCTCCTGCCTCAACGTGATGCCTGGGAGGATTTCTTCACAGCATCAGGGTATTCATCTGTAACACAACATAATTTTAAATCATGTTGATTCTCAGCTTGTCCAAAAATGCACGCTGTTGGTAGCGTGTGTCCTGATAAATGGTTTTCTCCTCCTGGAAAAGGGAAATCTTTTCTTTCCTCTTCCCTTTCATCAGAGTGTTGAGACACAGGTGAAAGCCTCTGCTAATCACAAGATGGCTCTCTGGTAATGAGAATGTTGATTAAAATGCAGAGAGATGTTGTGTTTATGGAATAAGGTGCTCTCCTTCCTGGAATCCTATTTTTTTTGATCTAACAAGATTTTATTAAGTGCTAGACACTTTGTCTGGTACCAGGGATGGAAAGTCAAAAATTAAAATAGCCCTTGCCTTCAGTAAGCTTACATTCTACCAAGGAGACAATGTGTGCATAGATAAATAAATACAAAATAGGCACAAAATAAGTACCAAGTACTATGAGTGCAAGGGTAACCATATCAACTAGAGGAATTAGGACAGGCCCTGATAGGAAGAAATTTTTGAGTTGATTCTTGAAGGGAACTAGGGGCCTAAGAGGTGGGTGTGAATAGGGAATCAATACTGAGAAGGGAGAGCCTATACAAAGGCATAGTGGAGGACTGTAGAATCATAGATTTAAAACTGGAAAGACCCTCAAAGATCATCCAATCTCTTTACAAATGAGGAAACTGAGACCTAGAAAGGTGATACAGCCTGCCCTAAGGTACACAGGTAGTAAGAATTGGGATGGAAAGTTGTATTGAAACAATACTTTGGAGTAGACCCAAGATGACAGAATAGAAGTAAGAATTCACCTAAACTCTCCCAAATTCCCCTCCAAACAACTTTGAAATAACACCTCAAACCAAATCCTAGAGTGGGTGAGACAACAAAAGGTTGGGGTGAAAAAGTTTTCCAGTCCAAGACAACTTAGGAGATCAGCAGGACCTGTATCACCAGGGTGGTGGTTGGACCCAGCGTACAGAACACTAGCAGCAGGCCTTGAAGTCAGCATTTGTGGCAGCAGGTTCACAGTGTGCCCCATCCACTCCAGGAGCAGACTCCAACTTTAACATAAAGTTAAAAGTCGATAAATATGCTGGGGAAATAAGCAAACAACAAAAAAGAATCTCACCATAAAAAGTTACTATGATGACAGGGAAGACCAAGATACAAATTCAAAAGGAGGCATTTATATCAAAACAGTTGCAAGCATAGCCTCAAAGAAAAATTGTGAACTGGACACATGCCCAACAAGATTCCTGGAATAGCCCCCCCAAAAAAAGATTTTAAAAATCAAATAAGAGAGGCAAAGGAAAAATTGGGAAAAGAAATGAGAGTGATACAAGAAAATTATAAAAAGAAATTGGTAAAAAAAGGAATAAAAAAATGAAGAAAATAGAAATTTAAAAAACAGAAATGGTCAAATGATAAAAGAGACATAAAAATCTATTAAGGAGATGAACTCCGTAAAAAGAAGAATTAGCCAAATAGAAAAAGAGATACAAAAGTTCACTGAAGAAAACAATTCCTTAGAATTGGGAAAGTGGAAGCCAATGACTCTATGGGACATAAAGAAACAATAACACAAACTCAGAATGAAAAAAAGAAGAAAATGTGAAATATTTCATAGAAAGACTACTGACTGGCAAAATAGATCGAGCAGAGATTATTCAAGAAATATCCGACTACCTGAAAGTCATGATAAAAAAAAAGAGCATATATATCATCTTTCAAGAAATTATCAAGGAAAACTGCCCTGATATCCTAGAACCAGAAGGCAAAATAGAAATTTAAAGAGTTCATCAATCACCTCTTGAAAATGGAACCTCCCAGGAATATTATAGCCAAATTCCAAGGCTCCCAGGTTAAGAAGAAAATAGTGCAAGCAGCCAGAAAGAAACAACGCAAATATCATTGAACCACAGACAAGATAACATAAGTTTTAGCAGTTTCCCCATTAAAAGACTGGAGAGCTTATAATATGATATTCCAGAGGGCAGAGCTAGGATTACAACTATGAATAATCTACCCAGCAAAACTATTTTCAAGCATTTCTGATAAAAAGACCAGAGTTGAATAGAAAATTTGGCTTTCAAACAGAAAACTCAAGAGAAGCATAAAAAGGTAAACATAAAAGAGAAATCATAATGGATCTAATAAGGCTACACTGTTTACATTCCTATATGGCAATATGATACTTGTAACTCCTAAGAACTTTATCATTATTAGGACAGTTAGAAAGAGTATTAATAGAGGTCATAGGTGTGAGCTGATTATGATGGGATGACTTCAAAAAAATAAAATGAAGGGGTGGGAAAGAAGGATGCACTAAGAGAAGGGGAAGGGAAAGGGGGAAATAATCCCACACAAAAGGAGCATGAAAAGAAGAGCTTTTACAGTAAAGAAGAAAATAGGGAGGGGATGGCAGGCAATGCTTGAACATCATTGGAATTGGCTCAAAGAGTGGTACAGGCACACTCAGTTGGATACAGATCTCTATCTTACCCTATAGGGAAGTAGGAGGAGAAGGGAATTAGAAGGAAGAGGGGGCTGGTAGAAGGGAGGGTGTAATAAGGTAGGCAGTTGTCAGAAGCAAAAAAGACTTCTGAGGAGGGACAGGAGAGAGAGAGAGAGAGAGAGAGAGAGAGAGAGAGAGAGAGAGAGAGAAGGATAAACAGGGAAAAATATGATAGAGGGAAATATATAGTTAGTAATCATAACTCTGACTGTGAATGAAATGATCTCAGCCATAAAATGGAAGAAGGAGAATGGATTAAAAGCTAGAATCATACAATATCTTGTTCACAAGAAACATATTTAAAACAGAGAGACCCAGAGAGTAAAAAATAAAGGGTTATAGCAGACTCTATTATGCTTCAGCTGATGTTAAAAAAAAAAAAGCAGGAGTATCAATCACAATCTCAGACAAAGCAAAAGTAAAAGTAAACCTTATTAAAAGAGATAAGCAGGGAAACTATATTTGCTAAAAGGTACCATAGACAATAAAGTAATATCAATGCTAAATATATATGCACCAAATGGCATAGCACCCAAATTCTCTAAAAAGAGAAATCCTATTTAAAATAACTGCAGATAATATAAAATACTTGGAAGTCTACCTGCCAAGACAAAGCCAGGAACCATATAAATGCAATTATAAAACACTTTTCACAAAAATAAAGTCTTATCTAAGCAAGTGGAGAAATATTAAATGTTCATGGGTAGGCCAAGCCAATACAACAAAAATGACAATTTTATCTAACTTAATTTATTCAGTGCCACGCTAATCAAACTACCAAAAATTATTTTATATATAGAGCTAGAAAAAATAATAAAATTTATCTGGAAGAACAAAAGGTCAAGAATATCAAGGAAATCAATTTAAAAATATGAAGGAAGGTGGCTTAGCAATACCAGATTTCATGTTATATTACAAAGTGGTAATCACCAAAATAATTTGGCACTGCTAAGAGACAAAGTTGTGAATCCATGGAATAGATTGCATATACAATACAGAATAGGTCGTGACCATAGCAATATAGTGTTTGATAAATACAAAGATCCCATCATAGAAACTAGGCATAGACCAACATCTCACACCATTTACTGAGATAAGGTCAAAATGGGTACATGACTTAGCCTTAAACAGTTATTAGAGGAGTATGGAAATTTTACCTGCCAGATCTATTCTTAAGGGAAGAATTTATGGCCAAACAAGAGAAAGAGGGCACTGCAGGATGTAAAATGGATAATTTTGATTACATTAAATTAAAAAGAGTTTTACACAAAAAAGGAACCAAAATCAGAAGGAAAGCAGGAAACTGGGGGAAAATTTTTTTATAGCAGTTCTCTCTGACAAAGGCTTCATTTTTCGAATACATAGAGAATTGAGTCAAATTTATAAGAATCCAAGTCATTCCCCAGTTGGTTAAAGTAATGAATAGGCAGTTTTCAAATGAAGTAGTTAAAGCTATCTATAGTCATATGAAAAAATGTTCTAAATCACCATTGATTAGAGAAATGTAAAGTAAAACAACTCTGAACTACCACCCCTCACCTATCAGATTGGCTAATATGACAGACAAAAATGGACAAATTTTGGAGGGGATGTGGAAAAATTGGGACACTAATGAACAATTGGTGGAGTGGTGAACTGATCTATCCATTCTGGTGAGCAATTTGGAACTATGCCCCAAAAGCTATAAAACTGGGCAAACCCTTTTAACCAGCAATTCCACAATTAGGTCTATATCCCAAAGAGATCAAAGATAAAGGAAAACAAAATCTGTAAATACAAAAATATTTATAGCAGCTCTTTTTATAATGGTAAAGAATTAGACATTGAGGGGATACCCATCAGCTGGGGAATGGTTGGACAAGTTGTGGCATATGACTGTGATGAAATAGTATTGTGCTATAAAAAAGGAAGAAAAGGATGGTTTCAGAAAAACTAGGAATTTGAATTGATGCCAAGTGAAATGAGCAGAACTAAGAGAACATTGTACACAGTAACAGCAATATTATATGATGATCAACTGTGAATGACTTATCTATTCTGATCCAACACAATTCTGAAGGACTTAAGATGAAAAATGCTATCCACCTCCAGAGAAAGAACTGGTGGAATCTGAAAGCAGATCTAAGCAAACTTTTTAATTTCTTTATTTTTCTTCTTGGAGTTTGTTGGTTTGTGTTTTCTTTTGTAACCTAGCTAGTATTAAAATATGATTTGGGGGGCAGTTAGGTGGCGCAGTGGATAGAGCATTGGCCCTGGACTCAGGAGGACCTGAGTTCAAATCTGGCTTCAGACACTAAACACTCACTAGCTGAGTGACCCTGGGCAAGTCATTTAACCCCATTGCCTAGCCAAAAAATAATGTTTTGTATGACTTCACATGCATAATTTGTATCAAATTGCTTGTCTTCTAGAGGAGGGGGGAAGGGAAGGAAGGAGGTAGAGAATTTGGAACTTTTTTTTAAAAAAAAGAATATTAAAATTTTTTCTTGTAATTGAGAAATATTTAATGAAATAAATAAAATATTGGAGGAGGGGGAAGAGAGACCAGAGCAAAAAAAAAAGCTTTCAGTGATTTTTTAAAAGTGAAAAAAAGAAACAATACTTTCTTTCAGCAAGACAGTTATTCAGCAGGTATTTCTGCTGGAAGTGGAGTGACAAGCCCCCAGTGACTTTCACTGTTTTTAATGCACATTTCCTCCCTTGTACCACATTATCAAGCAGTCAGCTGGCAGACACAGTCCCTGTCCCAGGGATCTCATGGTCTGAAAGGGAAGGCAAGACAGCTACGTGATTTCATGTGTTATTCAGAAAGGTATGGTGTGGAGAGCACAGCTAAGCCCTGAAGTTTGAAGTAGAATTGAAAAATGTGTTCTTTCATGAATTCTCTTCCCTGCACCCCCTCCATCCTCGAGTCCACAAATCTGTTCTGCGCACCCCTGGGCAGATCCTTTTGTCATGGATACCACTGTCTCTGCATACGTCTGGCCCAAGAATCCTCAATGACTTTTCACTGGAGATAGGAACATTCCCAAGTTCCTGAGCCAGAGCTTCAAGGCCTTCAGAAACCTGGCCTCAGCCATAATCTCCATACCTGTCCAACTCCCACTACAAATACCTCCCTCTCATGGAGTCAGAGGCTTCCAGTGGGAAGGGACTTCAGGGTTGGCTTGTTCCAATGCATGAGCGAAGAAGGAATCCCTGCTTTCTTTCATTTTATTTTTCTTTTGGACATTAAAAAATATCAACCTGAACTTAACAAACCTTAGACAAAATGGGCATTTTCACATACATAGAACAGAAAAAGAGGATTGACCATGAAACTGAAGATCTCTAGTATGTGTAGCTTGTATACTTTTTTTTGCTTTTTGGTGAGACAATCAGGGTTAAGTGACTTGCCCAGGATCACACAGCTAGTAAGTGGCAAGGATTTGAACTGAGGCCAAATTTGAACTCAGGTCCTCCTGATTCCAAGGCCAGAGCTCTATCTACTGCACCACCCAGCTACCCCAGCTAATATACTTTTTAAGTATATAGTGAGGTAAACTTGTAAATCACAAAGCTAACCTATTCATCTGTATTCCTTTCTGGCCTTTCTTCTGTTCTCTTCATTTAAAAAATGATTCAATGAACCTCTTTTCTGTCATTTCTTCCCTTTTTTTGTGCTACCTAGCCCCTTCCCCCACATAGCCCCACCTACCCTGATTGGAAAAAGAAAAAAAAAAGGAATCCTTGCAAAAAAATTACATAACCAAACAAAACAGAGTCCCCCATTGGCTGTATCCAAACATATTTTATTCTGCATCTTGAATCCATCAATTCTCTGTCAAGAGGTGGGTAATGTGTTTTATCATCAAGCAGGAATTCCTTCTATGAAGCACTTGACATGTGGTCATGCAGTTTCTCCTGAATATTACCAGCAATGGGGAGCTTATTGCCTTACAAGGCAGCTCATTCAACTTTTGGACAGCTCTAATTAGATGAATAAAACATTTATTAAATGCTTACCATGTGCTACCCACTGTGCTGTCCTGAAGATATGAATAGAAAAGATGACAGTCCCTGCTTTCCAGGAGGTCACATTCTAATGGGGGAGATATCCTATAAGGAAGGGTTCAGACAGAAAGGTCCTACAGTCCTTAGGGTACAGCAATAAAGCAGAGGGTAATGCCTCTTCTTTAAGAGAAGGGAAAGGAATAAGAATCTATATAGTTATTACTATGTGCCAGGAAACACTATCAATACCCCCCATTATACCATCATCTATCCCCCAGAAGCCTAGAATAAGACTTATCATTCAGGAACCAGAGGATGGCCAAGAGATAGGCTGGTTGTATTGGGAGTTTGATTCTATTAATAACAGCTCACATTTATGTAACTCTTAAAAGTCCTTTCACCATAAGTCAGTGAGCCTGGAAATGAACTTATTAACAGCTGTTTTTGATAGGCAGAGTTGCTTGCTAGAGAGTTGTACAAGCATGTTGATACCAGAATTGTAATTAGGGCATGCTCAATCAGGGTGCCAAGGGAGAGGGGAGGTATAGGGTCATAGGATTGTTGATTCAAAGCCAAAAGGAAAAGGCAAAGGGATTAAGCATTTATATAGTGCATACTATATGCCAGGCACTGTGCTAAGTAGTTTTTGTTTTGTTTTGTTTTTGTTTTTGGTTAGGCAATGGGGTTAAGTAACTTGCCCAGGGTCACACAGCTAGTAAGAGTTATGTGTCTGAGGCCAGATTTGAACTCAGGTCCTCCTGAATCCAGGGCCGGTGCTCTCTCCACTGTGTCACCTAGCTGCCCTGTGCTAAGTACTTTTACAAATATTATCTCATTTGATCCTGACAACAACCCTGGGATGTAGGTGTTATTATTATCCCCATTTTACAGTTAAGGAAACTGAGGCAAACAGAAGTTAAGTGACTTGCCTAGGGTCACAAGCTAGTGTCTGAAGTCAGATTTGAACTCATCTTCCTGACTCCAGACCTAACACACTGTCCACTGTACCACCAGCTGCCTTTAATATAATTTCTATTGATTAAAATCATGTCAGTTACTTATATTGAACCATTTTATAGTGCCAAGGACTTTGGTGGCAAGAATTTTTTTCTGGGTTTCCAGCAGCTATGGTTAGAGAACCTACAGGAGCCATTGCCAGGCTGCATCTCCTTGCTTTCCAGGATGATGTCAGAGGGCACTGGGCTGGAAGTATTGTTATTTCTAAGACATTTGGGCTCAGAATCCAGTCCTGTGTCCATTAGAATTTGAGGGGATATGGTGGTCAAAGTAGTGGTGTTGGTGATGGTGATGGTCTGACTTGCTTGAAGCATCCCGTCTCTTCCATAGGGTGCCTCCTTGCTTCAGTGAGGCGGGCTTGCCTACCCTGTGGGTGCCAGCTGATGGGCACTTGTAACGATGGCTGGCCCCTTCTTCACAGGAGCCACCTTCCTGGATGGTGACTGTGAGGGCTGGGCTACAAGGAGGATCTGTGGTCTGAGGGCTGCCTGGTTGTTGGAAAGTTATTTGAACTGAACCATAATCACCCTTCCAGTCACTTCAACCCAATATTCTTTGTTACGCTCTTGGGAAATCACAAAGAATCAATATAAACCCACTTCCACAGAATAACTACTCAGATATTTGAAGACAGCTATCATGTTCCCTCTATGTCTTTTCTTCTCTGAGTAAAACACTCCTAATCCTTCAACCATTCCTAGCATGAATGAATAAGTAAATAAATTAACAAATAAAAAAAAAGTATATTAAGCGCTTATATGTTCAAAGCACTGTGGTCACAAAGAAAAGCAAAAACTGTCTCTGCCCTCAAGGAACTTACAGTCTAATGAGAGAGAAAACTTGCAAAGAACTACCTACAAAGGGGTAGGTAGGTGGTGCAGTGGATAGAGCACCGGCCCTGGAGTCAGGAGGACCTGAGTTCAAATGCGGCCTCAGACACATAACACTCACTAGTTGTGTGACTCAGGAAACAGAAATGAGGAGGGAGATAATTCCAGGCATGTTGAACAGCCAGTGAAAAACCACAGAGGTGAAGCAATAGCAAGGAGGCCAGTGTCACTGGATTGTAGAATATATGGGACGGCATAAGGTATAAGAGAGACTGGAAAGGTAGAAAAGGGGCCAGATTAGGAAGGGCTTTAAAAGCAAAGCAGAGGATTTTGTATTTGATCACGGAGGTAATGGGAAACCATTGCAGTTGATTGAATGGGGGGAAGGGAGTGACATGGTCAAACCTGTGATTTATGATCAGCTTAATAGGTAAGTGAAAGATGAGCTGATGGAGAAAGAATGAAGTCAAAGAAACCAACCAGAAAGCTATTGTTTGACACAATGAAGACCCACAATGAAGGCCTGAGCTAAGATGCCCGTAGTGTCTTAGAGGACAACTGGCCTTATACAAGAGATGTTGCAAAAATAGGGCTTGTAAACAGATTGAAAAGGGGGTGAGGTGGAAAGAGTGAGGAGTTGAGGATGATGCCTAACTTACGAATCTGGGTGACTAGGAGGATGATGGTGGCCCTCAAGAGTAATAAGGAAGCTAGGAAGAAAAGAGGGTTTAGGCCGAAAGATGGTAGGTTCACTTTGGGACATGTTGAGTTTAAGATGCCTATGAGATATCCAGTTTGAGGTGTCCAACAGGCAATTGGAGAAGTAAGACTGAAGGTCAGGAGGGTGGTCAGGGCTGGATAAATAGATTTGAAAATCGTCAGCATAGAGATGGTCATTGGGAGCTGATGGAATCACGTATCCATGTCCTCCTTAAGGTTCATCTTAGGCAGTCCATACAATGTGGTAGAAGCCGCCATCTTTGCTACATCTTTCTATCCCTTGAATACCAATGGCACACGCACAGGCAATCCATCCATTAGCTCTCTTTCTTACTATATGACCAAGCCATTTTTTCTTTTCACTAGTCATAAATTTCCTTAGTCTCATCCTTTGTGTTCCTCCTTTGCATGCAGTGTGTTATGGATTGCTCAAGACCTCTGTGTACCTCTTCATTAACCTTTGAGTAATCCTTAACTTCAGTTCTTTGAAAGCAGGGATATTCTGGGGCTTCCATTAGAAGATCAGCACTTAGATTGTGAGTCTGGCTGCTTTATTTCAGTTAAGACAGTCGAAGATTCCATTAGCCTTTTGGCTGTCATATCACACTGCTGACTTCTATGGAATTAATGTGGGAGGGGGAAAGGGCATTTTCACAAGCATATCTGTCTTGCTTCTTATTCTTCATCTTGTACTTATTCTATTGATTTTTCTTTAACCCAAGTGCAGGACTTTGCATTTATCCCTCTTACATTTCATCTGGTTAGATTGTCCTCATCTAACCACACTGCTCTCCCCAAATGTCATTCATCAATTGTGCAAAAAACAAAATATCCCATATCAAGATAGTGTAGGAGGGAAGAAAATGAACCACTCCTCCAAGAAGCAAGCTTGCACTGAAAACAGATAGAGGATTATGCATCTGGAATGTCTGAGGCAAGGAGCCATTTGACAGCATCAAGGACTTTGGTGGCAAGAATGTTCTTTTCTGGGTCCTCACTGGCTATGATGTAGCACAGCCCTGTCGTTTCAGTGGCCATTGTAGAATACAGGAGTGAGACAGGAGGAACAAATCCATAACACAGCAAATCCATGCAACTACAGCCATACAGGTCTCCTGGGTGATTGTGGGGAAATGAAGAGAGTGTTGAATAAGGAGTCCAAATGATCTGGGCTCACAAGTCAATCAGTCAGTCAATAAAAATTGATTAAGTGTCTGCAATGTATCAGGCACTGTGCTAAGTGCTGGAGATACAAATGCAAATAAAGAGTCCCTGACCTCAAACAACTTATAGTCTAATGGAGGAAGACAGCACATAAAAGGAAGCTGAAAGGGAGCGCTCAGTTTGGAGTCAAGATGATCTGAGTTTGAATTCTGCCTCAAATGCTATTTTACCTTGGGCAAATCTTCTTCAGTTCTCAGTTTCCCTATCTGTAAAATGAGCTGCAATGGGCTCTAAGGTTACTTACCTCTCTAAATTTATGACTCTATCATGAGTAGGGTACGTTTAGTGATTATGTTAAGGGAACTGTCATGTCCACCCCAATAATAAAAGAAACAGCTAGGAGAGAAGAGAAAAACACAAACAGGTCAGTGGGAAGAATGGAAGGGTTTAGTATGAATGAAGAGAATCCAGGGGTAATAATAAAGACAACCATGACAACTAACACGGATGTACCATTTTAAGGTTTGCAATATACTTTTCATGTATTATCTTGTTATTCCTATGTTACAAATAAGGAAACTGAGGCTCAGAGAGATGTGACTTGCCCAGGGCCATGCAGCTAGTTGTATAATTATATTGACAGTTGGTGGGGAGAAGTGAGGGGGGTCAGTACTGTGTTGGTTCATTTCTTGTTTTCTTCTTTACTGAAAGGTTGGGACATGCACAATAGCAGACAAGGTTGCCCAGGAGACACCAGGACTACATATTCTCTGAAAGAGGTGGAAAACCCACACCAAGAAGACCAGCAAAGGCAAAGATGAGCACACATGGATTTCAGGTCTACACAGGTGAGGAGTTAAGTCTAGGAAGATCAAGTATTTCAGGCAGGAGCAAGAAGAATCTCTGATCCAGGTAGAGTGTGGAAAGCACTTTGCAAACCTTAAATTTCAATAGTAGATATCATCATCATCATCATCATCATCAACACCATTATTATTATTATTATTATTATTATTATTATTATTATTATTATTATTATTATTATTTTCCTCATTGTCACCACCATCATCATCATCATCAAGTCATGTTTGCTCCTCTTTGTCTTAAACCTCCTGTTCATGCAAATAAACAAAGATGATCTAAATGAGCTAAATCCTGGTTTTTGCATGATAGGATTTTCTTCCTTCTATCTAAAACCCTCCACACCTCACAGACAGGAACACAACCACTCTGTGCAGTCTGTGAACTTGCTGATATGACCTGTTTATGATAATTATCTTTGGCATGACCAAATGCCTATGGTCACTAGTTACCTGTCAAGCCATCCTACTGAATTCTAAATCTCCTCCAAATTATGTCTGGAGAAAAAAAAGTGGCAGTTTCCCCTCTGGTCTAGTTGTCAGCTTTCAACCTGTGAATCTTCCATCTATTTTTCCAGATTTTTCACTGCAGGAAAAAAAATCACTTTTCTCTCCTCCATCCTTTGAACATAGCTCTTCTTAAAATCATATAATCGTTGGTTTGAAAGAGACCCTCTATAAAATGGGCTTGGGCCATAGTTCTCTAATTGGTTTCCCTTCCTCAATTGTCTCCCCTCTCTAATCCAGCCTCTTGACAACCGACAGTCATATTTCTTAAGTACAGGTCTGACACTGTCACTTTCCTGTTCAATAAACTTCAGTTTCTCCTTATTACTGTAGGATCAATACATACTCCTCCCTTTGGCATTTAAATCCCTTGGTAATCTGGCTCCAACCTATCTTTCTACCAACATTACACATTCCTCTCCTTTACACATGCTGTGGTTCAGTCAAACTGGCTTTATCGCTGTTCCTTACACACACAATTCCAAGTCCTGTTCCTATACCTTTATATAGGCTGTCTGTCGTGCCTGGGATGCACTCACTCCTCTTCTGCTCCTCAGGGAATCCCTAGTTATCTTTAGAACTTCGTTCAAGGGACATTTTTTATGTGGGGCCTTTCCTGATTCTTTCAACTATGAGGTTACCTTGTACATATTCTGTATAAACAAAGATAGATAGATAGATAGATAGATAGATAGATAGATAGATAGATAGA
>NW_020954844.1:7544241-7545277 GCF_900497805.2 Vombatus ursinus
AGATAGATAGATAGATAGATAGATAGATAGATAGATAGATAGATAGATAGATAGATAGGTAGGTAGGTAGATAGATAGATAGATAGATAGATAGATAGATAGATAGATAGATAGATAGATAGATAGATAGAGAAAGAAAGAAAGAAAGAAATGATGAATATAGAGAAGTAGATGATAGATGATAGGTAAACAAATTGATGAAAGATAGATACATAGAAGGATGGGTTGATATGTACATACATAGATACATAAATAGATAGAAATAGATGATCAATATAGAGGAGTGGATGATAGGTGGATGGATATATAGGTAGACAAACTGATCAAAGATAGACACATAGATAGATACATAGATAAAGTTTATTTCCCCTTAAGGGATGTAAGCTCCTTTGGGGGTAGAAATTGTTATTTTTGGCTTTGCATTCCCAACACCCAGCATGGCTCTTAACACAGAATAAGTTTTTCATAATTGATTGAGTCTCTCTCTCTGTTTTAAAGTCAGGTCACACTCCAGTTGCCTCAAAGGGGCTTATATCATGTGTCTAAAAGCTTTCTAACAAGAGCTTCTGCAATGTATTTCAGTTGTGCTTACCAGTACTCTTACCAGGCATGTGGAGAGAGCATGAACCTGGAACCAAGAGGGAACCAGGCTCAATAATCTTATTTCTGACATGTCACTCAACTCTGGGACTAGTGAGGAGTCATTTAACCTCTCTGAGACTCAGTTTTCTCTTCTGCAAAAAGGGCATGACCATTTTTCTCAGTCTCATTCTTTCTTAGTTATGAAGATCCATTGAGAAAATATACTCAGAGGGGTTTGTAAACTTGTGCTGTATAAATGCCAACTATTAATATTTCCTTCCTTAGGGGTCCCCTCTCCTTGTACAGGAGTTTGGCTCAGTGCTGGCTCCTGATCCTGCTCATTCTCCTTTGGGCATACCTCCTGCCTCTTGAGGACCAATGCTGCTAGGTTGATTGGGAAATCTACTCAGCTTTAGTCTGTCCTTACACAATCCCAAGAGCTGGTAAAAATGTT
>NW_020954844.1:7555277-7574819 GCF_900497805.2 Vombatus ursinus
GAGAGAGAGAGAGAGAGAGAGAGAGAGAGAGAGAGAGAACGAGAACACTGTACTTGGTGTAAAGGAGACCTGAGTTCAAATCCAACTTACTAGATAGGTGACCTTGGGCAAGTCACTTAATATTTCTGTTTCCTTATCAATAAAAGAGAGAATAATCATAGCATCCACTTCCCAGTGTTGTTATAAGAATAAAATGAGGTAATATTTATAAATCACTTTGTAAACCTTAAGTCATTATATATTGGCTATTATTATGAAATCGATAAGATACTTGGTAAGCACTCACTATGTATCAGGCACTGTGCTGGAGGCAACCTGGGTTTTAATCTTGATTCTGTCAAAGACTTGCTGTGTGACCTTGGGCCAGTGACTTCCCCACCTTTATCTTCTGTCTCCTCCTCTGTGAAATGAGGGTGTTTGACTAGATGATCTCTTAAGTCCCAAGGGTGATGATTCCAAATCACAAGACCATCTGTGGCACTAACTGTGCTGCCTCTGGGAACTGTGTGACCTTGGCCAAGCCACCAAAACTCTTCCGTGGGCAATCTTTGCTCTTGTGACATACGAAGCCTACTGCTGATTTATAGACATGGTACCCAAAAGGCCTTACTTTCAGGTTTGTTTTTAAGTCTCCAATGGTTAGTTTATGTCTTAAGCCCAACAGACCCATGAAAGTATAAATGAGCAGAGAGCCAGGAAGGCTCTTCATGGTTTGGAATAAAGACACATATGAATGCATGGCAGAGACGCCTGTCTTTCTCCAAGGAACAAGACAATTTTCCCCAACTTCCTCCATATTTTAGTCAATTCCCATGGGGATAAATGGTTGGTTTAGCAAATCAACTTTTTGTAATTCCAGACTTGCTTATTAGCCAAGGCTGTGTGCATCTTTTCTTGCTCCCTAATCAGTGAGGGAAGAAACATCTGTGGCCACATCTGGCCACTCACTTGAATGTGTATTCCCCAGCCAGGCTTTCCTCCTTGATTTTCCCATCCCAGCTCCCTGTTTTCAGGCTGCAGAGGCTCTGTCAGTGACATTTTGATTGGGCTGTCTGTGGACTGCTGGACCTTCTCTCATTCTTGGCCTCTTTCCTCCCTTGGGGTATAAATGATGATGTTTCACAGCTTCTTCCTCTCCAGATAATGAGACCTGAAGGCAGACCTCATTCGGTTTCAGATGACCAGTGGCTGTTCTCACACCCTCTCTCCCCTTTCCTTCTTCACTGAGGGCTTCTGAAACTCTGCCTAGAACTCCTGGCAACCAACTCAAGCCGTCTTGACTATTGCCCAAGGAGTGAGCAGGAGTGCTTTGGACCCAACCCTCTCCCAGTAACAAACAAGGCGTTCCAAAGTGGATTGACTCAGCCTCTGAACCTATTGCTCCACCTTCCAATCAAACTGACCTGCTTGCGATTCCTCAATCTCCCACCTCCATGACTTTGCAGGGCTCTTTCAAACACCTGGAAGGCTGTCTGTTGGTAACTCTAGCTCCATTCAGAGCTCAGATCAGGGGTCACCTTTGAAGCCTCCCCTGATTTACACAGTTGTCAGTGTTCTTAAATTACTTTGTATTGATTTTATATCAATTTTGTATGTATTTATCTATGTACTTCTTCACTCCTCATTCCTTTCCCTTCCATTCTCCTCATCCCCTTCCTATCGCCTGCTCACCCCGCCTTAAGGTCTGGAAATAGCCACATATTGTTTTTTGCTGTTATTGTTGTTGTTTTCAGCTAAGCAGATAGATCACTGGACCTGGAGTGGGAAAGATCTAGGTTCAAATCCAGCCTCAGACACTTCCTGTGTGAGCCTGAGCAAGTCACTTAATCTCTGTCTGCCCCAGTTTCCTCAACTATAGAATGGAAATATAATAATAATATCTACTTCTCAGAGTTGCTGTAAGGATAAAATGAGATAATATTTGTAAAGTACTTTGCAAACCTTAAAGTGTTATATAAATGTTAGCTGCTAGGATATAATTCAATAAAATGGATTTATCATCCCAGCGAGGGGCCTTCCTTCAAGAGCTCTGAGCTTCAGGAATGGGATTCTAAAGTGAAAAAAGAGAAGGAATCTGGTTCCTAAGAAAGCCTGTGTTAAATTTGTTGTTCAGTCATGTCTTGACCCTTGACTCTTCATGACTCCATTTGGGGTTTTCTTGGCAATAATACTAAAGTGGTTTGCCATTTCCTTCTCCAGCTCATTTTACAGATGAGGAAACTGAGGCAAAGTTAAGTGACTTGCCAATAGTAAGTGTCTGAGGTCAGATTTGAACTCAGGTCCTCCTGACTTCAGGCCCAGAGCTCTATCCACTGTGCCACTTACTTGCCCCTGAGTTAAATTACCCAAGTATAAATATAAATTTCTTCCACTGTTATGGGTTAGGTTTTCTCTAGTACTGGATATGGCATATCCTAAATAATCTAGGCTCTCCTAATTCCTTCCTGCTTTGGGCTCAACCACTTAACAGATGAGGAAATCAGATGAAGACTTTGACATCCTTCAGCATAAAGTTTTAAAATAAACACATGGCCTTCAGGAAAATAATGGCATAAACAAATTTTTCTTCTCCCAATAGAATGGAAGCTTCTTGAGGGCAGGGAGCACTCTTTGTTTGGCTGTATCTCCCCAGTGCTTAGCGGTGCCTGGCATCTATCTAGCAGGAGCTTAGTAAATGCTTGTGGATTGAATAATCAGTTCCCCCATCTCCACATTCTGAGCTGCATACCATCCGCACTTGAGCCTCATTAGTGTGTCCCCACGAGTAAATAGGAATAGCTCATATGTCTAGAATGTCCTACTTCCATCGATCTCATTGGATTTTCACAGTAAGCCTGAAGACAGAGTCAGATTCCATTACGCAGAATATCGGTGCTTAGAATAAATTCATTTAGGGGAGTGGAACACAAAGTCAGCTTGCTTGGACATAATTTCACTGACCCCTAGGAGCGGGTGGCAGATAGGCAAAGTGTACTGAGGGTAGCTCACACCAGTGGGGTGCAGTTACTTCAGGATACCCATGAGAGGAGACGGAGGAAAGAGCAGAGCAAGGAGCGGGGAGGACCACTGGGACGGAATATGAACCATGACCAGGGTATGACCCTCATGGCACCACGTAGTGAGGGACAAGAAGAGGATTGCTGATGAGGAAAGAAAAATTCTCCTTGAGCTGGTAGTGCCCAGTGGCAAAGCGCCCATCACTCCACCCTAATTACATCTACTTCCTGAAGTAGATATACGGCCTATACCTACTTCTTGAACCACGAGCAACTCACTGCATCAAAGATCCTATGAGCTTACGGGGGTATCAGATTTAGTCCAACCCATTCAGTCGTTGTATAGACATGAAAGTTGAGGCCCATGCAGGTCAAGTGCTTTGTCCAGTGTCACCAAAGTCAGGATCTGAATCCATGTCCTCTGACTCCAGTGCCAATGGTCTTTCCAGCACACAATACTGACTCCGTTCTCTCTCCCCCACCCCAGGCAGCTTTCTGAGCCTAGAAATTATCCAGTCACCAGTCTTCATTGAATAAGGGAGCTTTCTCTCTCTTACCTCAATGAAACCAGAGATCAAAGCATCTCAGAATTTAGAGCTAAAAGGGATCTTGGTGGCCTTCTGGTTCATGGACAGTCAAAAAGAAGCCTCCTTATAAAACACCCAATGCCAACCAACTACCACTCAGAGGGCGGGCAAGCCAGCTTAGCTGAAGCTGCAAGGCAAATGGAGGGGAAGAAGGGAGGCGACATGTGTCAGATAAGTCAAAACACCATGACCTTGACCATCATCTCACCTGAGACCCTGAAAGAGGACCCTGAACTCAAGAACCTTGGGAATAGCGCTGTACCCTCTGCCCCAAAACACCAAACCTACTTCTAGCTCATCCTCTGAAACTATCATTGATAGGAGAAGTCACTGTGGAGAAGGGATCCACCTTCCTCAACACCACAAGAAACAACTGTTGACCAACTGTCACCAAAACACAGATGGCACGAGAGGCCTGGCCTGGCAGCACCCTACAGATCCCTGATCTTGCTTTCAGCCCACCCCTCATGGCCATCATCTGGAGAGGTGACTCCTGGGGAGGAGGGGTCAGTCATCCTCACCAATTACCAACCAACTGCCACTCACAGAGTAGGCAAGCCGGCCTAGCCAAAACCTTGAAGCATCCTGAGAGCAAGATGGGAGGCAGCACGTGGAGGCAAGTCAAACCACCACCACCACCTTGACCATCATCTGCCCAAAGGTCCTGACAGATACAGCCCAGGACCCTGAACTCACGAGCTTTGGGAAGAGCAATGTTTCCAGCCCAGCATCAAATGGTTCAACATCAGAAACTGATGATGGGATTTTACCGGTGGAAATGACACTAAAGAAGTGGTCTGACCATCTGCTTTGCTACTGCCCCCTAAGAACGATGGGACCTCTCCATCTGATTTGCAGCCAAAATATTCCCCTCCCTCATTAAAATATGAGCTCCTTGAAGGCAGGGACTGACTATCTTTTCCATTTGTGCCTTCAGCACCCAGAACAGTATTTGCATATAGTAAGCACTTAATAAATGCTTTTTTTTCATTCAGTCAGTGAAAGGAAGACCATCTCCTAAGGCAGACCATTTCACTTTGGAGTAGCTTTAATTAAAAAGAAACCCTTCACTTGCTTGAAGACAGTTCTAACGTTCCCTACTTCTCCTGCCATTGTCTATTTTTGCCCCATTGAGCTTACAGTCAATATCTCTGATTCTGCCTCCTGTGATCAAACACAAGAAGTGTAATTCTTCTGTGAGATAACCTTTCAAATGCCTGAAGACACTCATCATGACTTTTCTTCTCCAGAATAAACTT
This sequence comes from Vombatus ursinus, assembly GCF_900497805.2. NCBI lineage: Eukaryota > Metazoa > Chordata > Mammalia > Diprotodontia > Vombatidae > Vombatus > Vombatus ursinus. The sequence goes on from NW_020954844.1 coordinate 7,560,120, forward strand.
CCTTTTGGCCTTTCACCTAGTCTTCAAGGCACTTCCCCATCCTATTTACCATCCTTTGGACCCTGTCCAGGTCATCAACATGCTTCTTAGACCATGGGGCCCAGAAGAGAAAGAACACCATGCTCCCGATGAAGTCTGACCACATCAGAGGACCAGGAAACCATGACTTTCTCTTCCTGGAAGCAAGGTCTTTCTTTCTTTAGCCTGAGATGATCTTAGCTTTTTTGACTGCTATCTCACACTACTGGTAGACTCATGTCAAGTTCACAGGCTATGAAAACCACCAGATCTTTTTTCCATACTAATTGTCATCTCTCCAGCTTCTCCCACTCTGTACTTGAGTTGCTTTTTGACCCCAAGGGTGAGTCTTTACATTTATCCCTATTGAATTTCATCTCAATTATATTCAGCCCAATGTGCCAGCCTGTCACGATCTTTTTGTCACCAATCCTATTCTCTAACACGATAGCCATATCTCCCAGCTTTTTGTCATCTGTGCTTTTGGTTTAACAAAATAATATAATAATAGAGAAGACTATAAAGAGGAAGGAGGAGGAGGAGGACAAGAAGGATGAATGAAGAGGTGGTAGAGGAAGAGGAGGATTAAATTATAAATGGTGTGGGAATTAGGGAACACTACTAGCATGGGTACTCATTATACATCCAAGAGATATAACAAGATAAGAAGAGAAAAATTGCAAAAATGACTTCTAATAAAAATTATAGACATTTACATGGTTCTGTTTTGAATGGGGAAATAAGAATTTCTGATGTCAAGGACATCCTGGTTTGATGGAGAAGACAGAATCTCTGGGAAGTGCCAGTTTGGAGGTGAAGACAAGGTTCTCATCCTTGAAGAACTTAATTTAGTTAGTGAAATATCAGATAAATGTGGAAAACCACATACTACTCATGTCTTTCCTTAATATGTATTTGTCTTTTTTTAAAAAAATAGCACCCTGTTACTGATTTTTGCTCTGCATGTGGTCCCAGATGAGCCCTAAAGGAGGCATGTGGGAAAGATGACGGTGTCTTATTGGGCCTGGACCTTTGACCAACTGTCAGAGATGAGTGAGATGAATAGTCCCAGGATACAGAAGACTCATTTGATCACTTACATGTTGTCATCTAGTCCTTGAAGTCTGCCAGAAATGAAAGCATCATAAACTTCCTAATTTCAGTTAAATTATGGAGTACAGTGTGAGCAAATAAAAAAGCCTAAATTTTATATATACATACATACATATATATATATATATATATATATATATATATGTATATAGTTGTTGTTCAGTTATTTTGCAGTTGTGTCTGACTCTCTGTGACCCCATTTGGGGTTTTCTTGACAAAGATACTGGAGTGGTTTGCCATTTCCTTCTCCAGCTCATTTGATAGATGAGGAAACTGAGGCAAGCAGAGTTAAGTTATTTGCCCAGGGTCACACAGCTACTAAAATGTCTGAGGCTGGATTTGAATTTAAGAAGATGAATCTTCGTGATTCCAGACTCAGCACTCTATCCACTGTACCACCTAGCTCTATATGCATATGTATGTATGTGTATATATGTAGGTGTATGTATGTGTTTATGTGTATATCAGTATATATACATGTGTATATTATATATGTGTGTATATAATATATATGTATATATATTTTCAGAGAGAGAGAATGATAGAATTCGAATCAGAAAGTCAGATGTCATCAAGGCTAAAGCCAATCCCTACCTGAACAGGAATCCCCTGATATAAAGTTACCCACAGTGGGAGTACATTGCCTCCTCACCACTCTAGTTAGAGTTAGGTTTAGGTCAGTATCCCCTTAGATCACTGAGGTAAATCCTACATTTTTCACCGTATAGTGATTCCAACAATCAGCTCAGGATAACGCAAAGAGAGCTGGACTTGAAGTCAGAAAACCTGGGTTCAAATCCCACCTCGGCTACTTATTTGCTATGTAACCTCTGGCAGGTCACCATTTCTCACTAACAAGATTTGTACCATTTGCCTCACAATACAGTTAAGAAGAAGGTGCTTTGTCAGCCATAAAGCTCTTTGTAAAGTGATCTATTATTACCTTGCTTATCCAGGACTGCAAAAGTCTCAGTCATCTGAAACACAACCAGAAAAGAAGCAAAGGAAAGGAAAAAAAAAACTAATATTTGAGAAGATATACAGCTTTATTCTTTCAAAATCTAAATAGTATTTTCTATAAATGACTAAGAAATTATTTCCCGGTAGAAATCCTGCCTACTTTTGTGAATAGATAAAAATCATTTGCAATGATCACATTTTTAATTAGTATGAATCCAGGCAAAGTGAGTATTAATCTGTTTTATTAAGTAGGCAAATATCTCCTCCAGCAACTTGGGCGACCTTATCAAATGTAATTATAAATACCTTTATCAAGTTAGGGGGGAACATGTAAGTAGAAGAGAAAAGGATGGAACGCAAGTTTGTTGTGGGCAGGGATTGTATCCTCCATGCCCAGTATAATGCCCATCACATAGGAGATGGTTAATAAATGATTGTCGAATTGAACTGAATTTTATCAGCATATCTGTGTGGGTTTTTCTGAGTGCCACGCCTGGCATTTAGTGACCAGAGTTAGAGTCACTACCCTGATTCTTTGGGTTAGCAGGGAAGGGCGCTGCCAGCCACCAGCACATCCCCATCCAGGCATCTCTCCTTGGCTTCTCTTGCTGTCTTCGAGTCTCAGCTACAATCCCACCTGCGTCAGGGAGCCTTTCCTGATCCATTTCTTTCTAGGGCTTTCCCTCCATTATTTATTTCTCACTTATTATCCTTTATATAGCTTGATGATACAGAGTTCTTTGCTCATTGTCTTCCCCATTAAACTGGGACCTTCTTGAGAGCAGAGACTGCCTTTTGCTTTTCTTTGTGTCCCCAGCCCTTAGTTCAGTGCCTGGCACACAGTGGGCACTTTATAGAAGTTTACTGACTTGGACCTGGGCAAGGCCCTTAACCTCTCTCTGCCTCAGTTTCTCACCTATAAAATTGAAACATCAAGGAGCTATTCACTCACTCCCAGTAATATTTTGAGAATAAAATGAGAGACATACATAAAGTGCTTGGCAAACCTTAGAGTGCTTTATAAATTCTAGTTGCTGTCAGGTTTTTTCTATTCATTTATTTGTTCATTTATATGCTTGTTTGTTTATTCCTTGATCAATGTAATTCCAAATCCATTCAAGTACTGACATATATGTTCACAGTACTATCCTAGGCTCTGAAAAGGTAAATAAGGCACAGTCTTTACATACAAAGAATTTCCCCACTAGTGAGAATAAGCCTAATAGTGGGGATAAGAAATATTTCAATAGCTCAATCTTAGGGTTATTGTTGTTGTTCAGTCATTTCAATTGTGTCTGACTCCTCTTGACCCCATGAGCCTCTGTCCATGGGGTTTTCTTGGCAAAGATACTGGAGTGTGATTTGCCATTTCCCTCTTCAGTGGCAAACAGAGGTTAAGTGACTTGCCCAAGGTCACACAGATAGGCAGTTTCTAAGGCTGAATTACAACTCAGGTCTTCCTGACTCCAAGCCAAGCAGTCTATCCACTGCATCACCTAGCTGCCCCCAGTGTTAGGGTAGGATATATTAAATATGCATTCAGGGAACTTTAATTCAGAGTAGGCTATGATAACTGCAGATTAAGTAAGGATTTAAAAGAATTTATTTATCTGTGTATATGTTATTTCCCCCAGTAGAATGAAAGCTCCTTAAGGGTAGAGATGATGGAAGGACAGAAGGAGGGAGGGAGGGAGGAAGGGAAGAAAGGAGGGAGGGAAGGAAGAAGGAAGAGATAAAAGGAAGAAGCATTTATTAAGCATCTACTATGTGCCAGGAGGAATAAGAAGAGATCAGGGAAGGTATCTTGGGAAAGGTTTCATTGGTGTTGAACCTTGAAGGAAAGAAAGGAAGGAAGGGGAGAATAAATGAATGCATGAATGATGTGTTCACCAGCCAAGTCTAGCTACCTAGTTCTGACTCACAGTTGTCCTGATCTCACTGATTGTTCTCAATTCAATATGAGCTCAAACTGGCTGATCTGCTGTTGATTACCATTCTTGGTTTGAGCTGTGATCCCTGCCTGTCCCTTCAGGCTTACTGTGGTCTTAGCCTGCTTTCCAATAATAATACCAGACATAAATCTCTATTTTTTTAAATATCTCCACAACCTTTTACACACATTATCTCATTTGAATCTCTAAATGACCCTATGAAGTACACACTAAAGATTTTATTTTCCCTATTTTACAGATGGAGAAACTGAGGCTTGAAAAGGGTAAAGGATCAGCCCATGGTCACACTGCTAATAAGAATCAGAGGCAGACCTTGAAACAGGTCTTCTTGATGCCCAGTTCAGTAATCTATTCACTAAAGCAGGCTGCCTCTCTCACTACCTCCAGCTGCTGTCCACCCAGGCCTCTTAGGGTAGCCAGCTTAAAACAACAGCAGGGTTCCTACTTACGAACAAGAAATACTGAAAGAGTTGTGAAGGTCAGGACTATTCTAGGGAAAATGTTCCTACACTCAGGAGACACTTTCGAGACATCTGGTACTCCTGAAATGTTTACAGGGGATTGTGAACCCCAGAGAGGAGGGCTGAAACTTCAAAAGTAGGACCTCTGAATCCAAGAAAAGAGTGCTCTCCTTGCCTTCCCCACCCCCTCCACCAGCCTCAATCCATCTTTCACTCAGTCGCCAATGTGATTGTCCTTAAGCACACATCTGGCCATGCCAATTTACTAATCAATAAACTCCACTGGTGCCCTATTGCCTCTGAAAACAAACATAGCCTCCTATGGTTAGCTTTTCAAGCTTCCCCAACATGGCCCCAATGTAGCTTCCAACTGTGATGGGCCATTACTCCCCCTCCTGCATTTTTCCATCCAGTAAAACTGGCGTCTCTCTGTTTCTCACACATGTTACCTCATCTCTTGTCTCTGTGTCTTTGCAATGAGCATTCTCTGTCCCTGCACACAATCCCTCCTTGACTCTGCCTCATAAAAGCCTTTCCTTCCTTCTAAATGCAGCTCACCTCCCTCTACATGAAGCCAGTTCTTATTTCCCTATCCCCCCCCCCTTTAGCATCCCCCTTCCCTACTTCTTGGATCTGTTCTCATTTATTGAGCATATGCTCATATATGTGTATTTTATGTATTCTGGATACAGCTATACATATGTATCTTGCCTTTCCTGTTAAGATGTAAGCTCCTTATGAGGGAAGATTGTTTTTGCCTTCGTATCTTAGCATGGTGCCTGGAACATACATAGAGGGCAGTTAATAAATGTTTGACAATTGATTACTGGCAAGAAGAAGGTTCCCTCCCTCAGAAGAACAATGTGACATAAGGCAAACAGACCCCAAGAAAGGGATGACATATCCAAAGCATCAGAGACTAGCCAGGATGGTTCAGTCATTTCAGAGTCTTCGTGACCCCATTTGGGGCTTTCTTGGCCAAGATACAAGAGTAGTTTGCCTTTTTCTTCTCCAGCTTATTTTGCAGATGGGGAAACTGAGGCAAACAGGGTTCAGTGACTTGCCCAGGGTCTCACAGCTAGTAAGTGTCTGAGGTCAAATTTGAACTCAAGTCTTCCTGACTCCAAACCCTGTGCTCTACCCACCAAGCCACCTAGCTAGCCAGGATTACTCCCCCCCAAGAGATCTCACTGTGTTGACACCATGAGACATTTCTCCCTCTGCAAATTCATCTTGTTCACATGCAAGGTGGCAGTCTGTAATTGGGGAATTCCAAAGAGTAATTATATATAGTCTTCTTGTTCAATTCAGGCTGAATTGCCTGGGGCATCTAATAAAACTTATCCAGAGCAGGTGATATTTCTTATACTATATTTAAAGATATCATGTTTTAAATATTTAGATTAAGCCATGACTATTTTAGAAAGAAATAACCAAGCTTGACCCCATTCTTGCACCCTGCACAAGGGACTCTGGCACATGCTTGTGATTAAGCTCATATCACAAGAACTCACAGAGATCTCAAAGGCCAATAAGACCAACTCTCCCATTTTACAGAGGAGGAAACTGATTCCCAGACAGATTAAATTACTTATTTAATAAACAGTTGTGGATTCATTAATTGTCCAATAGGAATTTGAGCTCGGGTCCATCTGAGTTGAGAGCCAATGTTATTTCTCTTGTACCATGCCGCTTCCTTCTTGGAAGAGTATATATATATATGTATGTGTAGGTCTGGGTCTAGACTCTAGGTGTAGGTGTACACGTAGGTGGGTATGTACATATACATGTATATGTATGTGTATGTGTATGTGCATGTGTATGTGTGGACAAACATAGATAAAACTTAACAGTTTATCTTTTGTAAAACCCCACCCCATCTCAAGTGGAACATAAAATTCTTGAGGGCAAAATTTATCTGATTTTTGGTTTCGTGCCCTCAGAGCTTGGCACAGAGCTGGGCATAGAGTAGATACATTAAAAACTCTTATAGAATTAAATTAATTCTAGTGATAATTATAGGTTGGCATGATAGAGTTCCAAATTATGGCAGATCTCAGAGCTACTGGGGAAAAGGCTATGAAAACAGACTTGTGTGTGTGTGTGTGTGTGTGTATAGTAATGCAAGTTCAAAATAAAAAAACAGAGTCATAAGCATTAGATATTTCATTTGAATTGTCTTAGGAACATTCTGAAGCTCACCTGGCAGCAGAAGGTACCTGACACTGAGGTCCTTTCTCTAGCTGAACCGCCAAGTTTCAAACTCTACTGCAGAGAAAGCAACTCCAATGGGCTGGCCCCATTGTTCAAATGCCAAACGTATGTTTGCCTAAAAGATTATTTCATGCAAGTCAAGAGCTCACTCACACTCAGGCAGAAGAAGCAATACAAGGACACTCTCAAGGGCTCACTGAAGAATTTTAGAATCAATTAGGAGACATGGCATAGGACCACGCCAGCATGGCATGCCAGCATCAAGGAGTTGCTATGTTCTATGAGCAAAGCAAAACTGCAGTCACTCAAAAGAAATGTGAGATGGGCAAATTTAGAGTGATCTCCACCCCAAATGTTCATGTGGACTATTTGGGCCCAACCTGTGGTAGAGCCTTCCGAGCTCACGTTGGTCTGATCAGTCACAGATGGACACACTGTACCCTGACCCCAACATAGTGATGTCACCTGGGTCCTCTTCAAGAATGGAGAACAGCCAACCAATAAGATACTCAAAAGGAAGAAAAAGAACAGAGTGAGGCCAACAGGGCAATGCAGACTCTTCATTGATGATTTAGGTCGCTGCCTCAAGTTGTTGGTGGGGTCAGTCAGCGTAGCATAGACCTCATTCCCGTCATGTTTTGAAAAATGAGACCCTGAGAGATTAAACCATCCAATGTTGTCATTCAATTTTTGTTTTATTCTACGAAATATAACTCTTTCCTGAAATGACAGTGGTGAACTACTCCCTCAGAACATAAAGAATACAGAATTAATCCCCAAAAACACTACTCCCTCAAAAGATTAAGAATACAAAATTTATTCCCCAAAAGAGCCCAGATTGACTTAAAAAAAACCTGAGTACAGTGGGGTACTCTAAACTGAACCAGTTTATATAATAGCCCTCAGTGTTTCTCACAAGAAGATATCATTATTGATCCATGATTAGATAGATAGATGGATGGATGGATGGATAGATAGATAGATAGATAGATAGATAGATAGATAGATAGATGGATGGATGGATGAATGGATGGATGGATAGATGGATAGGTGTATGGATGGATAGTTAGATAGATGGATGGATGGATGGATAGATAGTGTGGGTTACTCAGGAATAACAAGACCCCAGAATATTAAACTTATTTGGGGGTTCACTGAGTTCTCCAAAAAGGGAGCCCTCCTTACTTGGGCAGAGACTCCCCAAAGTGAGTTTACATGGGGGTTATATATGCTTAAACCACAAAGGAGGAAGGAGGCTACAGGCAAAAGGAGATTGGGAGGGGACATTTTGTTTTAAGAGCGAGGTAATGAGATAAGATACCTTGACCTGAATGACCAAACTGATTCCTAAAAGGAGGGAAGCTTTGAAGCTTCTCTGAAAAGATATTCTTAAGGAGAGATCATTGGGTTACAGAGCATGATGAGCTAATGTTTAACACAAGATAGGAGGAATTGTGCTCGTTTTGAGATCCACAATTGATAGAGATGATAGAGAAATGATAAAGAGATCAAGATGATAAAGAGATGATAGATAGATAAATGGATGAATAGATAGATGGATAGATAGATAGAACATCATTAAATGCTTACTATGTTCCAGGCAATATATAAATGCCAAGGATAAAAATACAAACAAAAAGACAGTCCTTGCCCTCAAGGTGCTTATATTCTAATGGGGGACACAACACATGAGAGGGAGCTAAAAGAGGGGACAAATTCAGTAACTGGAGGCAGAGGTCATAGAGGTGCACCTGTTAGAATATGGGGGCTTACGATGGGTTTTCTTCTTTTAAAAAAAGTTAACATTTTGATCAAGTTTGGGAAGATGTCTTTAGTCATAAACTAGCAAGCAGATTTCATCCTTTGCAAAAGACTAGAAAATGCCTGACAACTAAAAACGCTGCCAATGCATGGAAGGCATGAAATGTCCCATGAAATGGCAAATAACCAAGATTATCGTCATTTCTTAGTTCATTAGATGGACTCGAAGGCTTTAGAATGTTTTTCTCTTGCTGTGACACCCCAAAGCATGAGGAGGATGTGCATTAATTTAAAAAAAGAAAGCATACAATGTGTTACCGATGCAGTATGAGCTTGGGGGCAGGAGAAGGTCCTTTAATCCTGACTTGTTAAACAAAGAGGAAAGCTGTGAACAAAAATGGTAGTTTAGGAGGCTGTTTATAGCTGCAGAATCTGAGCTGTTGATGGCGTCACCCTGCCCAGTTACATTAAAAGTATTGCCATTCATAAACATAGCTTTCCAAATGGAAACAACCCCAGTGGAGACACTCAGTAACTGTTTACAAATGGGAGGGCTCCTCCGAAACCTTGGATGGCTGCAATGTGGTGCCATCCCAGGGCAAGAAAAGGAAAGGGTGAGATGAGTTCGCAGGGCAGTGTGGTACGGTGGGAAGAGCCTGGAGTTAGCGTCCGTAGGCCTGGGTTGGAACAGTGGCTTCCTTCCCGTGGATCCTTAGGCCGGCTGCTTCCATCCTAATTGGAGTTGGAAGACCTCTGAGGGCCTCCCAGCTCTAAATCTGTGCATCAGATGTTAACCTTCTATCACCAGGAGAACAAGACGTGATGATAAAGAGAAACAGTAGCAGAGGATTAATGTGGATATTTGAGGCATTTGGATGGAAAGGCAGTGTGGTCTAATGGGAAGGATCCTGATCTCAGCTCAGAAGATGTGGGTTTGAATCTCAGTCTGTCACTGACGCCCTGTGAAACCTTGCTCCGCTCAAGAGCCAGTTTCTACATGAGGTGTTTTCTGGCAGCTAGGGGGCACTGTAGTGTGTAGAGTGCTGGGTCTGGAGTCTGGAAGACTCGTCTTCTTGAGTTCAAATCTGGCCTCAGACACTTACTGTCTGGGTGACCCTGAGCAAGTAACTCCACCCTGTTTACCTCAGTTTCCTTACCTATAAAATCAACTGGATAAAACGGCAAACCACTCCAGTATCTCTGCCAAGAAAATCCCAAATGAGGTCACAGAGATTCAGAAGCAACTGAAATGACTAAACAACAAGTGTTAGGGCACTTTTCCTGACCACAAACCTAAAACGGCCTCTTTGCATCTTCCACCCACCCAACGCTCCCAATTCTGATCTCTGGGGCTAAACAGAACAAGCCTAACATGTCAGCTCTTCAAATACTTCAAGATAGCTCTCACATCATGGGTCCCTGAGAATTCTCTTCCCCAGCCTAAACACCGCCAGTTCCTTCCACCCATCCTCATATAACACAGACTTGAGGCCTTTCACCATCCTTGTCTTCCTCTCTGTGCTCTCCGGCTTCCAATGCCCGTCTTCAATCATGGCGCCCAGAACTGAGGGCTGATGAGGGCAGAGGACAGTGGGACTTGACCTCCCTAATCCTACAAGTGACTTCTCTCTTTCTCTTTTTTTTTTTTTTAGTGAGGCAATTGGGGTTAAGTGACTTGCCCAGGGTCACATAGCTAGTGAGTATTATGTGTCTGAGGTCAGATTTGAACTCAGGTCCTCCTGAATCCAGGGCCAGCGCTCTATCCACTGTGCCACCTAACTGCCCCAGTGACATCTCTCTTAACAAATCTCGAAACCCCACAAGCTTTTTGGGCTACTCCATTATACTGCTGACAGTGATCAAGCTTGCGGTCCACTACAGCCCCCAGATCATTTTCAAACAGACTGCTCTCTCTCACTAGTGCTTTCCCATTATGCCTTCGATATGCTGATTTTTGTACACTCAATATAAGACTTTATATTTGCCAGGAAAAGTTTCCTAAAGAAGATTCTCTCTATTCTTATTCACACTGTGTCTCAGTGATCCAAGCATAAGACTAGGAACTCTATTTCTACCTGAATCCCCTAACCTGTCCCTATTCAATAATTACAGACTAGAAGGAGCTGCCTTGTTAGGGAGTGTCTCCTATCCCTTGAGGCTAGATGAAGCCCAATTAAGTAATTCCTTCTATCAATCAAGTGTATATTTAGCATGTAGTTATACACACACAAGATGCCTCCCTTCTAAAAGGAGGGCATCTTGTCGGGGGCAGGGATGATTTTACTTTTATCTCCATATCCCTCGCTCCCAGAATGGTACCTGACACTGGGGTGATTATTCAATATTTGGTCACTGATTCATGGGTTTCATTTGATTCTCAAATCAACCTCTTAAGAGAAGTATCCCCCATATTTTGATTGGACCTCTGATTTCCCAGGTATTGGGTCCTCTGAGTGACAAACTTCCACAACATAGGTAGCTGCATGGTGCATAGTGGGCAGTGCACTGGGCTGAGAGTCAGGAAGACCTGAGTTAAATCCAGCCACAGACACTTACTAGCTGCGTTACCTTGGGCAAGCCATTTAACCTCTATTTGCTTCAGTTTCCTCAACTTTAAAATGGAGATAATAACATCACCCCTCACAGGGTTGTTGTGAGGACCAAATGAGATCATATTTGTAAAGCACATGGTAGGTACTATAGCCATCACCATCTTATTTATTATGATTATTACTAATGCAAATGGACCCCTGCTCGCCAGCTGATAGACTCGGGGAGTTGCCTCAGACTCTAAGAAGTGAAGTGACTTGTCCAAGGTAACGCAGCCAGTAACTGTCTGCAGAGAGTCTTGCTTGTGGGTCGGCTGGGCTCCAAGGACAGTTCTTCAGCTATGCCAAGCCGCCTCTCTGTGACCAGTACTATTATTCCCATTTTACAGATGAGGAAACTGAGTCTCAAGTAGACTAAGGGAATTGACTTCATGTCTGCAAGCCAGAATGTGATCACTAGACTATGCCCCCATACCTTTAGCTGACTTCTCTGGTCCCCTCCATCTCAAAGAGTGCATGATTTCCATCCAAGCATTTCTGATGCCTCAACTTGGCTCCAGGCAGACCCATTAACCCTGGAATTTCCCTCAGCAAAAGAAGAACAAGTAACAAGAGAATTCCACCCCCACAAACAAGAAGAGAAGAGAAGAGGCTTGGACATGACTCAATTTCCCTTTGGCTACTGAGGACCCAACTGGGGCGTGCCAAGTACTGTCTTCAACTCCATTTCTAAAAGCCCTGAAGAATGAGCTTGAGGTATTTCTTTGGAGAAAACTGGCTTTTGGCCTTCCTAGTTTCTTTCCTAGAAATTTTTCAATTAATTCTGAGTCTCTTATGGAGTAAGCTCACACAAATACAAACACACACACACACACACACACACACTCATGAATTCCAGCTCAGACCAGACAAGAAGGGGGAGGAAAGGCAAGACAAGCCCACACGTGATGAGTGTTTCACTCTGGGGAATGACAAGTCAGGGTCAGGGGCCCTGGCTCCCAAACGCCTCCCGTTAACTGTGGAAGCTTCCAGTTGGCGGCTGAAGCATCGGCAGCGGGTGCCTGCCCTGCCAGGGGGTGCACTCAGGAACCACTGGCACCAGGAAAGGGAAAGAAAACAAGCTGTCTCCATGGGGTATTTATAGGTGTCTGGCGCTGCGATGGCATCAGATCCAAACACCCAGTCACACCAGCGGGCGAGGCATCGTCAAAGCAGCCCCGCCGAGGGACTGAATTGCTTCCCTTGTCCACTGGTTGATTTGGCACAGGTTGGAAAGGCTGCGAGGGCCTGATGGGAGGTGCGGCACCTGGGCTCAGAGGGGGATCGTTTGGCCTCCCTCCCTTTCATAACCAGGTTTCCATGAAGCAACCTGACTCCATTCCCTACTTTTTCAATTCAACTCAATGCAATTTAACAAGCTTTTTAAAGCCCCTCCTCGGTGCAGGAGGATACAGACTGTTTTCAGTTCAGTCTAACAAACTCTTGCCACGTGCAAAGAATAATGTCGGGCCTAGGAGTCCCTCAAGAAACTTACCCAACGTAAGATCGGGGTCACAGACCCAGAGTTGGAAGGATCCTCAGCTACCACCCACTCCAACCCACCCATTTTACAGACGAGGACACTAACGCCCGGAAAAGTGAAATGACCCGCCATCAGAGCGTCAGAGGCAAGATTTCAAAGCCGATCCTCTAATGCTAGGATGAGTGTTCTTTTCCCTGGCAGAGCTACCTCCCACATGCAAAGAGATAGCATGGTAGGGTGGAAAGAGCACTAGGTTTGGGCCTGGGTTTGAATCTAGCTCTACCATCTATATGACCTTCGGCAGGACACTTGACCTGCCTGGGCCTCAGTTTCCTTCTTTGTAAAGTGGAAGTGGCCTCTGAAGTCTCTATCAATTAGAAGTCTATGACCCTACATAGGATTGTGCTGGAGGCTGTTCTAATTGACTTGTGAAAGTTGATTGTTAAACATTCAATGTGAGCATTCATACTGCAGAAATCAACAAATGATGCAATTCCAGGCTTAATTTATTGTTTGTTGATTGTCCAGGCCATAAGAAAATGATAGAGCCAGGGTTAATAATGCAGATGACACTTAAAAGGGTGTTCTGCATACTTTTGTTTTCTGGAGAACCTGTTGTTAAACATTTACCAACATACCTCTGAAAGTGAAAACCTATTCAAAATAAATATAGTGCTTTCTTTTCTTTTCCATTTCTTTTTTTTGGAGGAGGGTGAGGTGGAGAGAGGCAATACAAAGTCCAAAACGGAATAGGGCCTGACATCGACAAGCTTACACGCTACTGAAGATTACAATCTGTGCAACGAGGGAGGGGGAGGCCATAATGGTTAAGTGCTCGGCCTGCAGTCAGGAAGACCTGATTTCAAATCCTGCCTCATACACTCACAAGCTGTGTGACCCTGAGCAAGTCATTTAACCTCTGTCTGCCTCAGTTTTCTCAGCTGTAAAAGGAGTTAATAGTAGCATCTACCTCACAGGGTTATTGTGAGGACCAAATGAGATCATAATTGTAAAGTGCTTAACACAGTGCCTGGTACATTTAATTCAATTCAAAAACATTTATTAAGCATCTACTGTGTGCCAGGTACTGTGCTAAGTGTGGGGGATACAAATAAGAAAAAGAATGGCAGCTCCTGCCTTCAAGGAGCTTACAGTCTAAGAAAAGAAGACAACACGCAAAAGGAAGCTAAAAAGCAGAGGGTGGGAGTCAGAGGGGAGAGTATATAGCAGGTGCTTAATAAATACTCAAAAGCCAGGGTTAGGAGAGGGAAGGGAGTGTACATAGTAGGTGCTTAATAAATGCTCAAAAGCCAGGGTTAGGAGTGGGAAGGGAGTGTGCATAGTAGGTGCTTAATAAATGCTTGTTTCTTCTTTCATTTCTCCCATCACCCTTAGAATCAGAGAATGTCAGGTTTGGGGAGGGTTTTGGAGATATCTAGTCCTGCCTCCTCATTTTGCAGGTGAGGTAACTAGGGCCCAGAAAGAGAGAAATGGACATGTCCAGAGTCATCATAGCTGATGAATGAGTGGTGCAGCTGGGCCACAAACCAGGATTGCTGCTTCCCAAGCCAATGCTCTTCCCACCACATCAGTCTTGCAGCTTTCCTGAAGGAAGATCATCTCATCCAAACATGACGGCCTCCAAAATCATAGTCATTTTGAGATTAGGGCTTGTGGACTCAGAAATTACATGCTGACAGAAAGCTCCTGTGAAGTCAGCAATATTTTTAAATGGATTTGTATTTTACTCGTCATAGTAGCATCTATTTACATTTGAAAAATAGAAAGATATCTATGCACAAGATAGATCCTTTATTCAGTTGACGGAAGGTGTGTTTGCTTAATTACAAGACTGAGTCACTGAGTGAGTCACAGATTGAGTCAGCTTGTCTCCCCTTCTGGCACAAAGCCTCTTTCAGGATCCCAACAGCTGCTAGTTACACCCCCCATTACCTGCTGTATATTTTGTGGGCACTTCTCTATGTAGATATTATCTCCCCTCTAGAATATAAACCCCTCCAGGGCAGAGATTATTTCATTTTTGTCTCTGTGTTCTCAGCACTAGCATATTGTCTCATTACAGTAAGCTCTTGAATATGTCTGTGGATGGATGGATGGATGGATGGATGGATGGATGGATGGATGGATGG
>NW_020954844.1:7574919-7579086 GCF_900497805.2 Vombatus ursinus
TGGATGGATGGATGGATGGATGGATGGATGGATGGATGGATGGATGGATGAATGGGTGGGTGGATGGATGGGTGGATGGATGGGTGGATGAATGGATGGATGGATGAATGGATGGATGTGTGGATGGATGGATGGGTGGATGGATGGATGGATGGGAGGATGGATGGATGGGTGGGTGGGTGGGTGGATGGGTGGGTGGATGGATGGGTGGATGGGTAGATGAATGGATGGGTGGATGGATGAGTAGATGGATGGATGGGTGGGTGGATGGATGAATGGATAGATTGACTAACCTTTCTGTTATCCATCCATCTCCACTCGAGAAATGGCCAAATCCCCTCCCACTGCCTGGTACCCTAGTCTTGCTTCTTCTCTGGAACTCTTCATGGCTGGAGTCTTCCCTGCTGCAAACTTCCATCCCCCATGCAGTCTCACTGAGTGGTACCTCCCCTACCTCCTGGTGACATCAAGGGGTGGGAAAACTCTCTGATACACCAGAGCAAGGCCCACCCCTCTCTACCGTGGCTCTCTCCCATATCAGTGCCTAGACTTGGCGAAAGTCTGCTCCTATCCCAGACCTCTTCCCTAACATTCCCCCAGGAACTCACTGCCAGAGGTGATTTTTTTTTAATTTGGAAGAATTGAGTTCGAATTGTTTTGTTATAATATGGCAAATCAGGCCTTTGCCGTTTGTTACCATCACAGACATCATTGCTTCCCTCGTGCAACAATCTCTTGTTTGGCAATATCGTCTGCTCCTGTGACTTCAGTTGTAATGGGATCTTGGAGCAAGGGTCATGTTTCACTGTTGCTGCCCATTTTCCTGCTCCAGAAGCCTTGGATAGTTGTATTAACTTGTGATATTTTTCTCCTACTATCCCCTGGCCTGGAAAGATTACAAGAGGCTGCAAGAGTGTTGGGGAAAGGAAGGAGCTTCATGGTAGTGGGAAGGATTTTGTCATTGCTCAGTCACTGTCACGTTCAAGCCTTCATGACTCCATGGACCACAGCACATGAGGCCCTTCTGTCCTCCACTATCTCCTGAGGTCTGTCCACGTTCATGTTCATTGTTTCCAGAACACTATCCATCTCATCCTCTGCCATCCCTTTTTCTTTTTGCCTTTAATCTTTCCCAACATCAGGATCTCTTCCAACCACTCCTGTCTTTTCACTATGTGGCCAAAGTTTTTAAGCTTGAGGATTTGACTGTCCAGTGAATAGCCTGAATTAATTTCTTTAAGTATTGACTGGTTTGATCTACTTGCTATCCAAGGGACTCTCAAAAGTCCTCCAGTACCACAATTTGAAAGCATTCATTATGTATCGGTTAGCTTTCCTTATAGTCCAATTCTCACAGCCTTACATTACAACTGGAAAAACATAGTTTTGACTATGTGGACCATGGTCATCAGGAGATAGCTCTGCTTTTTAGTATGCTGACCAGATTTATCATAGCTTTCTTTCCAAGGAGCAAGCATCTTTTGATTCCACAGTTGTAATCACCGACTGTCATGATCTTTGAGTCCGAGAATATAAAATCCAATCCTGCTTCCATCTCCCTCTATTTGCCAGGAAGTGATGGGCCCAGTTGCCAAGATCTTAGGGTTTTTTGATGTTATGAGTGAGCCCCAAGATCTAACTGTGTTGGAGGAGAAAGGAGTGCTTAAAGGAGTAGTGTCCTAAATGGAACCAGGTTTCCAACCATCACAATGGCGTTTACATTGCTTCTGTTGGGTTCCCAGAGTGAGATACAACTTCTGATTAAGCCCAGTCACCTGAAGAGCTGGGATCACTCCCGTAAGGCTAGAGAAAAGGAGAACCATGGCATAACGGTAAAATCTAGAGCTGGGCCCCGTGTGGGCATTTTGTCAATTTCTGGATGCCAAAGGATGTATTTGAGCATCCAGCCCAGAAGGAGTTATGCTAGAATTGCCTCACCTCTGAAGAAAAGTATTGCCCAGGAGGATGCAGGGTTGGGATATGGCCCGCAGAGAGCCTTGGAAGGAGATCAGAGGCAAACTGCTACAGCCACAGATGAAGCTCTTGGGCACTCTCTGCTGGCAGGAAAGGAGAACTACAGGAAGAGTAACATAATGTAACTCAGCTGAAGGTCAGAGTATGGAGCACATATACAGGAGAATCACAGAATTCTAGCATCGGAAGAAATCTCCACAGCAATCTTCTTTGAACCACGTGAGACCGTTCTGGCAGAAGGCCCAATTATTGAATGCTCTAAATGGTCAACATTGTACTGGTCCAGAAAGTTATTTTTTAGCAGACGTTGTTATCCCTATGGGCTCTACCATAGATTCTATGGATTTCCACAGACCTGTAAATAAATCCAGCCTTTCCTTGAGTCTTGTGAATTGGGTACAAGGAGAGTTGGGGACAATACGCTGGATGGGGTCACACAAGAAGTTCCAAGACAGTTGTAGATAAGAATGAAGAGCTAGAGAAGTCAACAAATTAGAATTAGCCCCCTCATGGGGGGAACCTCTATGAAATGGTCACAAATAATCACCTCTAACTATAGATTACTTCAAACTTCACGTGCCCAATACCTCTTTTGGTTCCAGGCCAGCATAAATAATTTTTCTGACAATTAGAACTATCTGAACACAGAATGGGTTATCTTTGAACTGGAAATCCTTAAGCAAAGTCCGTCTAATCATTTGTCAGGGACATTTTAGGAGAAATATTTGTTCATGTATAAGTTGGACAGGAAAATCTTCATGAAGAAGATGGTGCTTGAGCTGAGAGGAAAAAAGTTAATAATCAATAAGCATTAATTAAGCACCTGCTGTATGCCAGGTACCGTGCTAAGTACTGGGGAAACAAAGAAAGGCAAAAGACAGAGCCTGCCCTCGAGGAGCTCACAGTCTAATGGGGAAGACAACATGCCAAAAGAAGCTAAAAGGACTGCTTGCCATCTTGGAGAGTGGGGAGGGGATGGAGGTAGGGAGAAAAATTTGGAATTCCAAATCTTATAAAAATGAATATTGAAAACTATCTTTACATATAATTGGGAAAAATACTTTTTACATGAAAGAGAGGCAGAGACTATCTTGAAAATTTGAATAAATGAACGACCTAAAAAAAGAAGAAGCTGAAAGGGAAGAGGAGGAGGAGGGTACCTGGCATGGGAGCATAATGGTGGGAAATGATCTAAGAAGGTGTGTGTTTCAGCATTAATTTAAGTTTTCAGGATGATGAGTTTTTGGAGATTGTGAAGTCCGGGAGATCAGTCAGGTGAGAAATGAGTGGAAATAAAATCTATGAGTTGGAGGTGAAGAGGAGGTACATTGCAGGCATTTGCCAATGCAAAAGCATGGAGACAGAAGAAGGAAAGTCATCTGTGAAGGATGGAGAGAAAGCCACTTTACTGAAGGGGAATAGTGCCCAAGGAGGCTGGAAAGGTAGTGGGAGAGCAGGTAGGAAAGGGCTTTAAAAGCTCAACAGAAGATATTCTATTAAATCCTAGATGCTATAAGAAGCTATCACACCAATGTTTAAGGAAAATTACATTGGCAAACAGTATGTAGGATAAACTGGAGTGGGAAGAACCTGGAGGCAGGGAGACCAATGAGGAGGACGTTTCTATAATCGAGGCTACAGGGGACAAGGGCCTGAACTAACAGCTGGAATGAAAAGAAGAAGTCATATGGGAAAGATGTTCTACAGGGAAAACCAGCAAGATCTGGCAAGTGTTTGGATGTGGTTTTTTTTGTTTTGTTTTGTTTTGTTTTTTACATTCTGTGCTATCTAATTGGCTAACTTATGGCACCTCAACTTTGCATGAGCTGGACCAAAACTATCATCACTCTCAGTTTCCTCTTTTCTAATGAAGATGCCACCGTGGGATAAGTCATCCAAATCTGTAACCTTGGTGTCATCTCTAATTTTTCCCTGTTCCTCATTCCCCCATCCAATGGCTGGCCAACCTCTGTCGATATGCCACCACAGTCTCTCTCCCATGCATCCTCTTGTCTCTATTTATGGTGCTACCATGCAAGTCCAAGCACCTCATTGCCCCTTTGCTGAATTATATCCTAGTAACAGCTTTCCAAATATCTAGCCTCTCTCTTCTTCAATTCATTGCTACAAAAGTGAAAGAAAGAAAGAAGGAAGGAAGGAAGGAAGGAAGGAAGGAAGGAAGGAAGGAAGGAA
>NW_020954844.1:7579096-7585884 GCF_900497805.2 Vombatus ursinus
AGGAAGGAAGGAAGGAAGGAAGGAAGGAAGGAAGGAAGGAAGGAAGGGAGGGAGGAAGGAAGGAAGGAAGGAAGGGAGGGAGGAAGGAAGGAAGGAAGGAAAGAAGGAAGGAAAGAAGGATGAACAAAGAAAGAAAAGAAAACAAGAAAGGAAGGAGAGAGGAAGGGAGAGAGAAAGAAAGAAAAAAGAAAGAAAGAAAGAAAGAAAGAAAGAAAGAAAGAAAGAAAAAGAAAGGAAAGAAGGAAGGAACAAAGGAACAAAGGAAGAAAGAAAAGAAGAAAGGAAGGAAGGAAGGAGGGAGAGAGGGAGGGAGAGAGGGTGAGTCTTTCCAATGACTCGGAATCACAGAATTCTTACTCACATTTAGTCCAACCACTGACTCCCCCATTTTTCTTTTATTTTCTAGGTTCCTCAGTGGAGAATTTTTAATACCATTTCTTCCCAGAAACCTCTCACTGATTCAAAAGACCTCAGCTTTCACCAGACTATCATCACTGCTTTCCCCACCTACCCACAATCTACAGCACCCAAGACTAGCTTGGTTTAGCTTGACCGGGGGAATCTGTAGAATGGAGATGGACAGCTTCCAGAAAGATTAGTCAATCAATCAACCTACACATTTACTAAATGCCAGTAGTGTTAGTTGCTAGGAGAACAAAAACAGCAATGAAACAAACCGTGCCCTCAAAGATCTTACATTCTATCAAGGGAGACTCTATGTGTGTCTGTGGGTGGGTGGGTGGGTAGGTGGAGACAGATAGACAGACAGAAGGTAAATCAGAGGTTTATTTGGACTGCAACTGGCAGGGAAGAGAAGCATGAGAGGATTAAATTAAGGGGAATGGGGGGCACTAGAAAAGGCAATCTTTGTCCTCAAGTTGGAGAAATTAACCAGACCTACCTGATGGGCAGACGGGCTTCTCTAACTCTCTGCCTTCCAGATTTACAATATGGCTATTTGTGCATCTCTCCCTCTCACATGGCCTGGGTAGACAGCTCCCATGCCAGCCATCCCAAAATCCACAAGCCAATTTGTATCATAAACACGATTAGTTCAGCTTGAATTCAACCTTCCCATGTGTACCCAGAAATGAGAAAATAAAATCTGGAGCTACTGTTCCCATACAATCAGCCCAATTTTCTAATCCAGAGGCTGGAGACTGTTGTTGGCAACTCATGGGAATGTGAGAGCTGGGAAGTCCTTGTTTTGCAGAGAAGAAAACAAAGGACCAGTGAGGGAAAGTGACTTGCCCAGCGTCACACTGTTCGTTACTAGCTGTCACTGCCTTGGGCACTGGCGCCATGTAGAAGGCACCAGAAGACTGAGGGGAACTAAAGCTCTTGTCTTCACTCTGCCATGGATCTGCAAGCCCTAAGAATGTGGAACACCCAGTGTAGTACTACATTCCCAAAAGGAGCATTTTGCCAATCAAGATCGCCAAGGTATGGGGCAGCTAGGTGGTGCAGTGGAGTCAGGAGAACCTGGTCTCAGACCAGATGCTTGACACATGCTAACTGTGTGACCCTGGACAAGTCAATTAACCCCATTGCCTAGCAAAAACAAATGAAGAAGATGAGTAAGAAGAAGAAGAAAAAGAAGAAGAAGAAAAAGAAGAAGAGAGAGCCAAGGGCATCCCCAGTACTCACTCATAAAAACCAACAGATTAATTCACCTATTACTGGTTGTGGCTTATACAGACCCACCTTCCTCTGCTTTCTGAGGGCTTCAAGGCATTGGTGTTACTCCAAGCTATTTGGCTATGGGATTTAACACAGTGCTTAACACATAGTACGCACTTAATAAATGCTTTTTGACTTTGGCAGAACTACATCACCCAAAGAGAGAACATGGCCTCTTAGCTGGTTTCTCCGCATCTTTTCCCTCCAATCTATTCTTTTTTTTTAATTTATGGAATAAAACAAGCATTGCCATAACATAGTATAATAAAAAAGATGATTGCACATGAAACTGCAAATCTACTGTGCACAACTTGCTATTCCTTTCAAATATACAACACAATTATCGGTTAAATTTCTTTTTTCCCTTTTTTCCTTCCCTTCCCCCACCCCCCTGCCCAGGAGATGGTTACCATCAGATGCAAATAGGTATATATGTATATATATATATATGTATATATATATATATATTATATATAGTATATGTATGTATATATACACAAATATATATACATACATATGTGTATATATATAAATAGGTATATATGTGTATATATTACATATATACATGTATATATACATATATATGTAAAATTATTCTATACATTCTTCTATTTATCAGTTCTTTCTCTGGATGCAGATAGCATCTTCCTTCATAGGTCCTCTATAGTTAATTTGGATATTTATAATAGTCAAAATAACTTATTTGCTCAAAGTCATTCTTAAACGATATTGCTGTTACTGTATACAGTGTTCTCATGGTTCTGCTCATTCCACTCTCCATTATTTCGTGCAAGTCTATCCATGTTATTCTATTCTAAGATCCTTGAGCTCATCATTTCTTATACTACAGTAGTATTCCATCACAACCATATACCACAGCTTATTCAGCCATTCCCCGGTTGATGGTCATCCCTGGAGTTTCTAATTCTTTGCCACTACCAATCCATTCTTCCCATTTCTGCGAAGTGATTTCCCTAAAAACCATGTTACTCCCCTCTTCAATAAACTCTCATGGCTCCTTGTTAATCTAGGTTCAAATACAAACTCTGTGGTCTTTGAAAACTCTTCACAACTTTCTTAGACATTGCTCCCTTTCACAAGCTCTATGGTTTAGCCAAATCAGCCTTCTCACTATTCCTTCCCTATAGCTCTCCACCTCCTTCCAGCCCTTTGCCCAATCCATTGGTCATGTCTGAAATGCTCTCTTTCTCACCTGTGCCTCTTAGAATCCTTTTTTTCCAAGTTCAATTTATGTATGACTTTCTCGATGAGGCCTTAACTACATGCCCTTCCTGCCAGACGCTACTGCCTTCCCCAGGAAAATTACCATGAATCTATTTTGTATATATCACATATACGTATATATGGACTTACAAATGATCTCTTACTATATAATGTGAGCTCCTTGAGGACAAGAATTATTTCACTGTTTTCTTTGTGTTCCTAGTGACTTACGTAGCTACTGACACATAGTAGGTGCTTAATAAATGCTTGTTGTTTAATTGGTTGATCCCTGTAGCCATGCATAATCTAACTTATCTTTCCTCAGGATATGACCTCTATGGGTCCCATCTTAGATCAAAGGCCACAGTCACTGTTTCCAGACAGGGTTGACCTTATCTCTCCTGTTATTATATAGAGTTCAACCCAGAATCACTGTATCTGAGAGCAGGAAATGACCTCTGAGGTTACCCAGTCTAATCCGTGGCTGACTAAGAATCCTCTACAGAAACCCTGAGAAGCAATCATTCAACCCCTGCTCAACAGGCTTGGATGGGAGGAAACTTACGCGTCTTATAGAGGATTAGGGGTGGTGGTATTGGCCCTGTACTAGTGTTTCTGCTGGCAGGTTACTGGTTCACATCTGGGCACAAGGATCTGAGACCAAATTTGCTCTAGAAAAAGAGTTAGGCCAGCAGCCTAGAAGCAAGACTTGGGTCACGTGGGTCTTCCAATTTTCAATCTAGGTGAACAGTACCAATACCTGACATCAAGAAAAGAGAAAAATAGGGAGGTAAAAAGGGAGATGAAGCAGAGAAAGGGGAGGGAGCAGGAAGAGAAAAGAGAGTCATAGTTGATGGGGAAGGACATGAGGAAATGCCCTATTCTGAAAAACAAAAATAGTTTTGTCCAGCATAAGGCACCGCCATCATCATTAAAGTCATTATTACAGGTTATTGAGGGAGACAGGACCATTTAATCCTCAGGCACAAGGGCCAGCCATGAACTTTTTTTAAAAAAGCAACCCCTGGGGCCATCCCAGAGCCAGTGTCTTGGGTGAGGGGAGTCACAGAGCTCACTGCCAAGGGCATTGTTACGTTCTGTTAGAGGAGAACAGGGCCACAGGTCAGGAGGCCCCTCTTGGGTCAGAAGTTCAGGCCCTGCTCCAAGCCCAGAGCAGGGAGGACGTGAAGGAGGCTTCTCTCTTCTCCCGCTTCAGGGACCACATGTCCCTGGCACAAGGAGGAGAACCGGACAGGATGTGTGCAGCATGTATGAATTCCCAGAAAATCGAAACCCATCTGTGACCTTTCTATTTTTAAAATCCCATCCTTTAGGCTCCAAGGGCTCTGATAAATGAGGACTCAGCAGTTTTTTACATGTTCAACCAGGATCCTGCCTGCAGTCCATCTAAAAATAACAAATGTCTTTTACATTCGGAGCTCTTGATGCTATCCAGAGCACTCGGCCATTATTTCTCTGATTCTCAGAACCAGCCCAGCAACAATCATTAAGCTCCTGCTGTGTACTGAACACAATCATTAAGCTCCTGCTGTGTACAGAGTGTGAGGCTAGAGACCCTGGGAGACATACAGAGTGGATTAGACAAGACAAAGTCCCTGCTCCCACAGAGTTTAAGGTCTTCAGGGTGAGCTAAGATATCAGAGCCAAGGTCTATAACTGGGACAATTACATAATCAACATTTTGAAAGAGGAGACTGGGCTGCGTTCTATGTAGAACCATTCTTTTGTGCTTCCAAACTACCAAGTCAGGGAGTGAGAGCTGGAAGGGACCTGAGAGGTCATGGAGTCCACTCCCCTTATTTTGCAGATGAGGAAACTGAGGACCAGAAATGGGAAGTGGCTTGCTTAAAGCCACCTGGATGGAGAATGGCGGAGCCAAGATTCAGATCCTGCCCCTCTGGTTGTAACTCCACCTTATTTCCACTGCATGATACTGCTATCACACGGAGAAACCAAGAGCTGAGCTT
This sequence comes from Vombatus ursinus, assembly GCF_900497805.2. NCBI lineage: Eukaryota > Metazoa > Chordata > Mammalia > Diprotodontia > Vombatidae > Vombatus > Vombatus ursinus. The sequence goes on from NW_020954844.1 coordinate 7,583,989, forward strand.
GGGGACGTGAAAGGAGGGCCTCCTGCATGTCGCATACATTGCCTACAGAGGGTTGTGGGCAGACGTTAATAAGAATCCTTCAAAATCATCACCATCATCATCATCATCTCCCAGATTTTATGATCTCCAGAAATTCATCATTTCTGGAAGATGAAATTGAATCTGAAACTCACACCTTCAGTACCTCCTACCCCTGGGTTCCCTCCTTCCCTCTGGCTGGAGAGAGTGGGGATGGACATCTGGGAGCCCCTCCTAGACTCTCCACCACTTAAGGGGGGCACCTAGGGTATTCACCTCCTCATTTCCCACCCAGCCGACCTCCTAGATTTCATTCTACCAGATAAACTCTCTACTTTGCATCTGCCTCTGCCTGGTTTCAACTCCACAGAACAAGATGCTGCTCCCAGGTTAAGTTCAGCACCTGTAATCTCATCGCCACTCTGCTAACTCTAGCCTTGATGGATATGGTCTCCTCTCCCCTCTGACTGGAGAGCTGGAGGGCAGAGCACTAAACTCCTCCCAATGCCTTCCTTTATAGAGGGCAGAAGATGGTCTTTTTGGCACACTCCACTCTATAGCTGCTGTTCTGCCTGGTTTCAGCCCGTGGAACAAGATGCCCTTCCCCCTTCCTGACTCCTTTTCTGTGTTGTCTCCCTCCACTAGACTGGAACTCCTTGAGGTCTGGGACTGTCTTTCTTTTTTATTCATTGTATCCCCAGTGCTTAGTACAGTGCCTAGCACATAGTAGATACTTAATAAATATATATTGGATTGGACTGGATTAACGCCAGGCAGAAGGGCTTGAACATTATTCAGTAGGCAATAAGACAGCTGCTGAGGTTTATGAACAAAGGAATAACATGGCTGCACATGTGCTTAAAGATTATTATGACAATGGTACATAGTAAGACATGGAGGCAATGAGACCTCTGCACAAGATATCGTGATCATCCAGTGAGGGTATAATGGAAGGAGCCTTTGCTAGGAAGGTGACCATGGGAATAGAGAAAGAAATAAAACCAAGGGATATTGTAGAGGTAAAAGCAACCAGACATAATAACTTACTGGAGATGAGATGTGAGGGCAAAGGAAGGGAGATGCTTAGACAAGAGACAGTGAGAAAAAACCAGTTATGGGTTGAACAGAAGATGCCTCTCGCTCCCACTAGGATATCCCAGTGGCTGAGGCTTGGAGATACACTCAAGAAATCCTAGTCTATGCTTAGATCAGGTGCGGGGTGTTGGAAAGGAAACATGGTTGGAATAGGTTTTCATAAGCAGAATGCTTCCCCACTACAAGCTTGTGAAACCCAGCATTAGGCAAGCCCTGGCACTGGTGTTCTGTTTGAGGCACCTGTCCTTACTTTAGAGAAGCATCAAAGACAGTTGTACAATACCATTGGAAGGCTCACCGAGCCAAATGATCCAGGAAGCCCATCACTCTTTTGTCTGATTGTGTGTGTGTGTGTGTGTGTGTGTGTGTGTATGTTGGCACATCTCCCTCCAAATCTGCCCCCTTCGTGTTTAAGTACAGAGAACCACAGTTTGTGTTGTCTAGAACAATGAAATATGTTTATGAAGCGTGGCTTTGGAAGCTGTCAAAGGAGGGAGATGTAGTGTATTATGGCAAAACAACTTCCCTTCCTGGCTGTTTGCCTGTGTGGACCATTGCCACGAGCCTTTTCATGTCTCTTTCCACCCTCCCTGATCAATGCAGATGCCATAACACTTTGTTTTTAGGGGCTGAGAAGTGTGACCGGAAACATACCAACCAAGGCTTGGCTGAGAAAAGAAGAAAGGCAAGAAAAGAGATAAGGAGGAGGCAGATGAGAAGGAAGGAAGGAAGGAAGGAAGGAAGGAAGGAAGGAAGGAAGGAAGGAAGGAAGGGAGGGAGGGT
>NW_020954844.1:7585984-7586960 GCF_900497805.2 Vombatus ursinus
AGGAAGGAAGGAAGGAAGACTGGGAGAAAGGGAGAGAGGGAAGGAAGGAGGGAGGGAGGCATTCAAAAAAGGAGGGAATGTAGCAGAGGATGAATTAACCTATGGGACCATCATGAGGATTCTGTACCTGGAGCTCCACTAGAAACTTCCAGGGGCTATAGGGATATGGTGACCCATCATTGAATGCATCAGAGATGAGCTCCTTGGCTGCTTCTGGGCATATGGTTGCTTAGCACTAAAGGCCTTGGGAAATTTGATATCACAAAGTGATCCCCTCATTGGCTGCTCAGCCAGAGAAGCTGGACCTTTGCAAAAGACAGAGAGCTTCCTTTTCTATCCCTTGGTTCAATTCTTTCATGTGGAGAGCAGTGCACTCTGGGGGACGCTTAGACGCTTTTAAGCATCACTTTCTGGGCTTAATCTAACAGTAGTCAGCTTGGTCCTTGTTTAACTTAAGTTTTGCTGTCAATGTATGCTTGAAAAGTCTTTTGTGTTTTAGCATTTCTTTTGTGGATAGGAAGTAAGTGCCTGTCCCATACCTGATTGATATTATATGTTGAGTACTTTTCTTCTCACCCTTTTGAGGAATCCCTGAACAGAAGATCGAAACTTAATCTCTAAATAATGTGTCCTGGTGGCACTTGGGTAGGTGTTTAATGAACCAAAGAGTCTCCTCTCATTAAGGTAGGGTCCCCTCAGGACTCAAAATGGTGTAGACATCATGCTTGGTTCCATAGCAGAAGGGTCTATTAGGGAGGAGTAGGTGAAATTCCCAGGGGACCAGCAATGGTTCCTCAAGAGGAAGGAAGGGAAGAAGGAAAGAAGGAAGGAAGGAAAGAGGAAAGGAAGGAAAAAAGGAAGGAAGGAAAGAACAGGGAGGGAAGAAACAAAGGGATGGAGGGAAGGAGGGAAGGAAGGAAGGAAGGAAGGAAGGAAGGAAGGAAGGAATGAAGGAAGGAAGGAAGGAAGGAAGGAA
>NW_020954844.1:7586970-7592463 GCF_900497805.2 Vombatus ursinus
GAAGGAAGGAAGGAAGGAAGGAAGGAAAGTGAGGAAGGAAGAGAGGGAGGGAAGAAGGAAGGAGAGAGGGAGGGAGAGAAAGGGAAAGTAGAAAGAAAAGATATTTGGAGGCCGGAGAGCTAGATTGATGTTCCTTCTTTCCTACTTACCAATTATGGGGCAGCATGAATCACTCAGTTAATTTTTTTTTTAATTTATTAACGCTATGTGCCAAGCATTGTGCTAAGCACTGGGGATAAAAATATCCCCAGAAAGAAAGACAATCCCCACCCTTGAGGAGCTTACATTCTAATGGAACAAAGAACACTGGTTTTGCTCTAAGCCCCTGGTCCCTGGGCTCTGCCACACAGTAAGGACAGTAAGAGTGGGATCTTGACAAAAATCCCTTCACCTTTTGAAATAATAGTAACATCACTGCTTACTTCCCAGCGCTGTTGAGAGTCTCAAATGAGTTACTAAAGGTAGGGTGGCGTATAAATGAAAAGCGCTAATTCAGTATGAAGGCCTTGTAAGCATAGGCTCACATTTAAAAATGAACGTCCACACCCTCACGACTCATGCCTGTCTGGTGGTGCAGGGTTACTTTCAGGAGACTTTAAGACAAACAAAGCCCCCGCATCTGGCTGGAGAAGCCAGGAGCACAGATCTATCATTTTCAGAATTGGATTTTGTTTCATTAAGTCTTGGATTCTCTTCCCAGCATCCTCGCTGGTGGGTGAAGGGAATCCAGGCAATTTATTTTTCTGCTCTGTGCCCTCATTTGTCTGGAGCTGTGTCTCAATGACACCAAAACAACAGAATCATTTAATGAATTCTGTGGGGAAAAAACATTAACCTGAATGTTGCTCTGCATTGCCCGGTTGTTTAGTTAAAAGGGTTGCCCTGAGGCCCTGTATGGGTGGATTTTTTGTTTTGGTTGAGACCCATGATTTCATTGTTGTGGGGGCCTCCCAGCATGGAAATCCCCTCCACTGATGCAGCTTACCCAATCATCTGTAACCTATAAGTTTGGAGAGTTGCATAGGGCATTAACAGGTTCATTGCCAACCCATGGTCACCCAGCAACTGTGAAAGAGAGAAGGAATTTGAACTCAACTCTTTCAGACTCCAAATCTGACTCTTTACCCATTATGACACACTGTCTCTTAGGAACAGAAAAGAAATAATAAAATCTTGCTCTGGATCAGACATCCTTATGAAATAAAATGGTTCAGACCAGGGTTGGGAAACCTGCAGGCTTAAGGCCACATGTGGTCTTCTAAATCCTTAAGTGCGACCTTCTGACTGAATCCAAATTTTGATTTGTTCTGTAAAATTTGGATTCAGTCAAAAGGCCACACTTAAGAATTTAGAAGGCCACACGTGGCCTTAGAGCTGCAGGTTCCCCACCCCTGGTTCAGACTCTAATGAGGGAGCAAGGAAGCAGGAATGAGCACGGGGAGTCCAGGGAATCAGAACACCTCTGTCCAAAGGGAACCAGCATCTCCAAGCAGCCGTAGGAGGTGGGTGGCCTGTGGGAAAAGGGGAGCAATTGTTCAGAACCTGGGAGATGGGGCTCAGTCTCAAAAGATGGAGCTTTGACAGAGAAAGCATGTAAGGTGCCCCCAAATCCATCCCTTTCCATCTTGTATGTGGAGCCTTATGTCCAATTCTGAGCATGACATTCTGGAAAGGACATTGATTAACTGGAGAGCATCCAGATGAAAAAAGTCAGGAGGAAGAAGGTCTTGGGGACCATGTCATAGGGGCCATGTCACTTGCAGAACCTGGGTACGTCTAGCCTGGAGAAAAGAAAATTTACAAGGAGATAGCTGACCTCAGATTATTTGGAAGTTTAAGACATGGAAGGAAGATCTGATCTGTCCTGTTTGCCCCAGAGGGTAGAACCAGGAAAAATGGGTGGAAGAAGTTACAAAGAGGCAAATTCAGGCTTGAAGGCAAGGAAAAAAACCCATACAACCAGTACTATCTCAAAATGGAATGAGCTGCCTTGACAGGTAATGAGCTCCCCAACATTGGAGAGCTTCAAGTGAAGACTATACATGACTTCCGGCAGATATCCCAGAGGCTATTTTCGTTCAGTTATAGTAGACTAGACAAGCTGGCCCTGATATCATTTCCATTTTAGAGGTTTTATAATTACAGGGTTTTTTTTTCCCTGAGCACCCAACCTCCACAATTTTAATCTGTGTGGGTGATTCACCTTTCCCTTCTCCCCATCTTGCAAATTAAGAAAGTAAAGGTTCAGATGAGTAAAAAATCATTTGATTCCCCAATTAAGAGATTCCTCTTAGGTAACTAAATATAGGGCAATTTTGTTGGCGCTATTCTCTGTCACCAACAATCTGGTAACGCAATGAACGTAAAGGAGCTTAGAGATGCAGCCCTTTCCATTTACAGATATGCACGCGGCAGCCCAGAGAAAGGGAAAGATTCCCAAAGTCACACAGCTACTTCAGGAGAAAGCCGCATTGGAAAACCTTTCATAACTGAGTCCAGGCTCTTTCTGTTAAAAGAAATTGTCTTTTTAGCCCTTCCTCCCTTTCCACTCCATTCCTTATTATGTTTCAAGTCACCAGGGAGGAATTCTCAAGAAAATCAACCAATATGATTAAAAGCTGAGAAAACAGGGTTATGTTGGGGGAAAGCAAAGCTAGCTTGGAGAAAAGGCAGAAAAATGTGATAAGCTTTAACCAACTTTTCTTACAACCATGACCTTGGCTAAGTCACTTCTCCGATTTGAACCCAAATCTTTCAAATGAAGAGGCTAAACTCGTGTTTGAGAAAGGAAAGAAATGTTTTATTCTGCTTGGTCTCAGAGAACAGAACAAGGAACAGTAGGTGGATATTTCAGAGAGGCAGATTTTTGGCTTGATGTGAGGAGGAAAAGGGCAGCTAGGTGGCACAGTAGATACAGTGCCAGGCCTAGAGTCAGGAAGATTCATCTTCCTGAGTTCAAATCCGGCTTCAGACACTTATTACCTGTGTGACCCTGGGCAAGTCATTTAACCCTATTTGCCTCAGTTTCCTCATCTATAAAATTACCTAGAGAAGGAATTGGCAAACCACTCCAGTATCTTTGTGAAGAAAACTCAAGATGGGGTCATGAAGAATCAGAAAGGACTGAAATGACTGAATAGCAAGGAGAAAAACTCCTTAATACTTAAGAGGTGATCCAAAGTGCTCCCCAAAGTAGTGAGCTCCTCATCAATGGAGGTCTTCAAGCAGAGATTGGATGACCATTTGTCAAACATGTTATACATCAGATTCCTTTTGAGTTTGGGTCATATGACTTCCAAATTCCCTACTAATTTTAAGATTCTGGGATGTTGTGAATAGAGAATCTCCAAGGGGTTTTTCTAGCTCTAACATTCTGGGTTCTATGGGATTTGGTCTCCCAGTTCTGTGCTTTTACATGGACTGAATCCTATGTCTGTAATAGTCTTCCTCCCCACCTCTGCCTCTGGCTTCAGTTGGTGCATAATGGATACAGTCAATGGTTATTGAATTTCACTAAGTGGGATACAAGACCAGGTCTCCTTAGCTCTGGCTTTTGCTTGTACTTGCCAAGAGATCCGCACAAGTCACTCAATGCCATATGTGAGTATGGTGGAAGTGAAATTGACTTAGAGAGATGATCTCAGAGGGCATGCATTAATCATCCTCCAAGTGGACTGCATCACCCAATCTTCTCCTTGATGAGTGTGCACGCTACAAATCTGGGCACAGAGGAAGTGCTGCATAAACATTTAATGACTGGTTGACAAGCCAATTATTCAGCTGTTTCCAATACTATTATGCATATTAAACATCCAACTCAATTTTTTTATTTGTTCCTCCAGATGTTGGGCATCATGTTGACACAGGCAGAAGCATCCTCAACCAAAATGGGAAGGATGCAAAATTTATCCTTTATGCCTTCTGCCTTCCCATTCCAGGCCCCCTTGTTTTCAAGACCCTCCCCTCTGTTCTGAGGCAACCAGCATCCCCATCTTCCCTGGCCTCCTTCATATCTGAGAAGGAAAGGATGTATTAAGTTCACTCGTAATGAAAAAGGTTCGGAAATTAATGTGAACCTTCCACCCAATTATTAAGTGAGTAGGAGAGAGTCTGAAGAGAATAATGGTTCATTCAAAGGAATGGAGTTTTAATAGTGGAATTTCAGGTGGTAGGACAAGATGGTAGGTAATATATTTGGAAGACAAAATGGGACCTTTCCAGAACCTCTCATATTATACAACTGCCCCCTTTATTTATTTATAGGTAAGGCCACAGATTGTTGAAGGTAAGATAGTATTGTAGGGGTCAGGAGACTTAGGGTCAACTCACTACATATTTATTAGCATCTGCTGTGTGCCCGGCATTATGCTACATGCTAGAATTACAACAAAAAATGTCTCAGCCTTCAGATAGCTTACATTAAAAAGAATGGATACAGTACATAAAATATAGGTAAATACAGAATAGGGTGTCAAAGGGGCAAAGGAAGAATCTGGAAAAGATTGAAGTAAGAAAGGGCATTAACTAGAGGAAATCATGGAAGGCTTCCCAGTGCAGTGGCAACCTGAGCTAATTCAGGGGAGCATAGAGTTCAAGCTTGAAAGGACTTTAGATGCTATAAAGCCATCATTTTACAGATGAAGAAACTGAGGCCCAGAGAGGTTAAGTGACCTACTCATGGTGGAATTTGAATTCAGGTCTTCCTGGCTCCAAACCCAGCCTATGATTCACTATGCCACCTACCTGCCATGAAGGAAGATGAGGATTACAAGAAAGAGAGATGAAGAGAGAATGCATTCTAAGCATGGGGGACAGCCTGTGTATACTCATGATGCTAGGAGTTGGAATGGAAGGTCAGGGAGCAGCAATCTATCTAGTCCCCTTTGGATAGATTCTAATCCTGACTTTACCACTAACCGTGGAATCCTAGTCACGTCCCTTGCCCTCAGTGGATCTTGGGTTCCTCCTCTGTAAAATGAGGTATTTGCAAAAGATGATTTCCAAGGCCCCTTCCATCCCAAAGGTTAGGTGATTCTCTGATCTCTGTGGTCCTGGATGAGTCTGCGACCTGTGGCCACACTGTGACTGGGAAAGTGACTGAGGAGCCTTGCTAGAATGAAATCCCATAAACTGGGGACTCATTAAGCCAGACAGAGCCCAGGCAGTCACACTGGTGGGAAAGGTTGCTCTTCAGCTCTGGGCTGATGAATGAAGCTGCCGGAATATTTAATCATTCATCAGGACAGCCCCAAAGCAGGGACTTTGGTCTTTCAGCATAAAAAACTTAATGTGTTCTCCCGCTCTCACTCTCACTAGAGTAAGCTTCCTAGAAAAACAACTGAATCGTAATGGTGGAATTTCAGGCACAACAAGCCAGTTGGGGAAAAGGTCATAGGGGTCCTTATGCAGCCATCAAATCACAGCACACCAGCTGTTCTGCCTTAGTAGAAGGTAATTCCTGCTCTGTGCATTGTGTCCAAAATATATGTGTGT
>NW_020954844.1:7592473-7669999 GCF_900497805.2 Vombatus ursinus
AAAACAGAGCAAAACATGTCTCTCTCACCTGGGCTGGCAGGTGGGGGACCATGGGAGCAGTGTGCTACATACACTCATTTCAAGTCTGTATATGTGTTGTTTTGTTTTGTTTTATTTGTTATAAGGGAGGTTCCACACTGGGAGTAGAAGGCTATATCCAGAAGTGACTGTGATGGAAAAAGAAAAAACATCAATAAGACTTATTTTAAAAAGGAAAAAAAAGGATATCTGCAGGTTGGGCATTGCAAGAAGCCAGACCTTGGGGAAGCGGTGTCCTTCCTCTGTCAATTTAGCACCAGGGGAGGGAGGGTGAGGGAGAGAGAAACAGAGTCTATTAATTCACAAAGTATAAGACCATCAGTTTTGAGCTATAAGTGATCTTAAAGGTCATTAAGTCCAAGCTCTTCATTTTGCAGATAAGGAAACTGAGGCTGAAAGAGTTTAAATGATTTATTCAGGATCATCAAACTAGTGTCTCAGGAAAGATTTTACTCAGGTCTTCCTGATTCCACATGCAGCCCCACTGTGCAATATGCCTCTCCACTGGCAACATAAGACGGTAGCCTTCCTAGCCTTCCCAGCCACCCTCTCCAGACCTTCAGAAAATTAAAAGCTGCCCAGGTGGTGCAGAGGATAGAGTGCCAGGTCTGGAGTCAGGAAGACTCATTTTCATGAGTTCAAATCCTGCCTCAGACACTTACTAGCTGTGTGACCCTGGGCAAGTCATTTAACCCTGTTTGCCTCAGTTTCCTCATCTGTAAAATGAGTTGGACAAGCAAATGGCAAACCAGAGATACTGATCTCTGCCAAGAAAACCCCAAATGGGGTCATGAAGAGTTGGGCACAGCTGAAATGACTGAACAGTAACAAATACCTATATCTATACTTTCCAAAGCAACCAATTAAAAAGTGAAACAGCTTGATTACCATCTGATTGTTTCCTTGATGCAGAATTGGAACACCCAAATGGGCTTAGTAACTGTAATTATATGAGGCAGTTTGGTATAAGTAGGACAGAGATTCCCAATCTGTGAGCTGCAGACTCCTGGAGGAAGGTTGAATTTTTATGAGGGAGTCTCACATCCTTCTGCTTGACAAGCACAGTGGTCTGAAGTCTGGTTTTCTGTCAGGAAGCATGTACTGATGAGCACTTCCTGTGTCAAGACATTGTGCTAGGCTCTGGGAATGCAAGGACTAAGCAAAAATGGCCGCTGCCTTCAAGGAGCATACGTTCATGTGGTTATAGGCAAGGAAGATCTGCATTGATGTATACTAGATATATACAAAGTAGATACAAGGTATCTTTAGAGAGAAAGAAACTAGCAGCTGATTAAACTTGGGTCTACTGTGGGTGTTCTGTGAGTTTTAAGTTATCAATGATTTTTGGTGCCTAATAGGAAAAAATTACTCATTAAAATCAGTCTTTAATTCAACTACAAGGCTGGCTTCTGGCAACATATTTTTTCCCAAGAACCCAGACCTGCCAACTAAAGCTTTGAAATATTTTATTTATTTATTTATTCATTCATTTATTTATTTATTTACTTACTTATTTATTTATTTGTTTGTTTGTTTATTTATTTATTTATTTTAGCTTTCTATCCAGCCCTGGGATTGCACTGCTGTACCATCCTTACGGATGAGAATCCCTCATCCAATGCAGATCATCTACCATTTGAGTGAACTCTTAGGACACAGAGAGATTCTCAGGTCCTATAAAGGCCTTCCCCAGTTCTTTCTCCACCCTCTGCCTTCCTATTGCCTTCCCCTCTGAGCTCCCCTTCCATCTACTCAGTCAGTTTACATGTGCTAACATTTATATAGTGCTTGAAACCAAGAACCAAACAGAACAGGAGCCAAGGGAAACATTTAAATGTAAAAACAAACAGGTATATGAGGGGGTACTTTATAAATATTATCTCATTTGATCCTTACAAGAATCCTGGTAGTTAGGTGCTATTATCATCCCCCATTTTACAAATGAGGAAACTGAGGCAGGCAGCGGTGCAGTGACTCGTTCAAGGTCACACAGCCGGTACATGTCAAAGGCAGAACTTGAACCCAGGTCTTTCTGACCCTAAGGCAGATCTCTAATGGTTCTAAGCACCTGGAACTTCCAGATAATGTTTGAAATCAATCATCACCATCTTCTCCCAGACACATCATTGATCCATAAAAATTTAAGAAGAAGGTTTTGAAAAGATATTGCCATGCCAAATACTCATAATTTCCAAACTTCATGAAACAAAAAGCTTTCAAAATACAGACCCAACCAGAGAGACCAAAACCAGGTGGGAACAGGAGGAAGCACATATCAATCAAGCAATAAGCATGTATTAAGTACTTGCTGTTTACCAGGCATTATGCTAAGTGCTTCATAATACTTTTGTTTAAGTATAAAACAGCTGTATCATCCACCTGTGTGAGAACCCACAGAATATTAAATATAAATGAATAACAATAAAATAACAAGAGTATCTTATCCCAGGATCATTTTTATCTAAACTCCACTAAAAAGATGTGATCAAAGGGAGAATAATAAAAATACTAATAATTCACATTTTTATTTGATGTTTTAATGTTTACTGTGAGCTTTTTATATATCATCTCAGGACTGTGCTTGTGAGGTAGGTAATGTTATTATTTTCCCCAATGTATGGATGAAGATATTAAGGGGATGAAATGATTCACCTGGGGTCTCAGAGGCAGGACTCATACCTACATCTTCCTTCCTTGATCAGTTACAGAAAGTAAGGCTGTTTAGGCTGAATAAGAGAAGGCTCAAGAGGGACCTCTGGCTGTCTTAAAGTTTTTGAATAGGGATATAATAAATGGTTGTTGATTGACTGAGTGACAGATGGGCTGTATTGGGAAGGGGGGATTTAATCTCTTCTTCTTAGATGCAGGGGGTCAAACAATTAGATTGTAGAGGAAATTTAGGTCTGGTAAACAGAAGCACAAGCAATAACTAAAGATACCTAATGCTGATCTCATTCAAGCCTTCCCTCTTTCTTTTTTCTCACAAAAATAAACTTTAAAGTGCTGTATACCAGATATCAGCTTATTTCATTATAGAGGCAACACAGATTAATGAATAAAGAACAAGACTTGGAGTCAGGAAGAGCTCGTTTCGAGGATTGCCTCTGATGCCTACCAGCGTGTGAGGGAGGTTAAGTCTCAGTGCCTGAGCTAATGCTCTCAGAATATACGTTACAGACATGTTGTTGATCTCCATTGATGAAGGGGGCTTCCATGCCAAGAGTTCTGATAAATCTTCAAATTCCAGCCAATTTTTATTGTTTTTAATTTTGTTCTTCCCAACTTACACTCCATGGAGCTCAGAACCAATTCAGGGACAAACCGCCGTCCTGCTGTTTCTCTATTATGTTTAATGTTCAGTAAACTACTATTCAGGGTATATGTGTTACGTTAGCTCATTCGGGAAGGCTGGGTGATTACTCTATGGAGCAGGAAGGCAACAGCTAGTGCCAATAACTCAATAGGGTCACCAACCCATCTCCTTTTATTATAGCCAGAGTCTGAAGGCTGAGCCACCCTCACCCTGTTGGGCCATTAGCTTCTAACTTGCCCATCATGTTGGAGAGTCCAGTCTTCAACAAGTCAAATCAGCAGGCATCTAATAAGCAACTACTCTACGCCAGGCATTGTGCTATGGCCTAGAGAGACAAAGACAGACCGTAATGGTACCTGGTCTGAGGGAGCTCCCTTACTAACGGGGAGACAACATGCAAATAACTATGTACATATGTAGGATAAACTAGAGATGATCGACAGAAGGTATTAGCATTAAGGGGGATCAGAAAGGCTTCTTGTACAGGTGTGATTCTAGCTGAGGCTTGAAGGAAGCCAAGAGGCTGAGACGGGGAGGGAGAGTGCTCCAGGCATGGGAGGCAGACAATGAGAGTGCCTGGGAGGGTGCTGGGGGAGAGGGCTTGTGTGAGGAACAACAAGGAGGTCAGTATGTTCAAGAGCAAGTGGAACAGAGCAAGGAGGAGGAACTCTGGAAAGGTAGGGAGGAGAGGGGAGGGAAAGGGATGAAGGGAAAGAGGATGCGAGAGTGGGAAGGAAGAGAGAAGGAAGGGAAGGAGGGAGGGAGGAACGAAAGGAAAGGGGAGAGAGAGGAGGGAAACAGAGGAGGGAGGGGAGAGACAGACAGACAGAGACAGACAGAGACAGAGAAACAGAGAGAGAGAGACAGAGAAAGACAGGGAGAAAGAAAGAGAGAGAGAGAGTTTGGTAAGTTGTTATTGTTGACAGGAAGAAGAAAAGAACAGGGCAAGGTGTCTATGAAGTAGATGGTGTTCCTTGTCTATTTGTCTTTGTGTTGCCCTGTGTGGTTTGGGACCCTGGGATAGAACCTCCTAGGTTTTAAGGACTCCTCGGGGATACAAGGATAGCTTTAGCCTTGACACCTTCTGAACCATTCCTTATTCACTACCATGGGCCTAGGCCAGAAGGAATAGAATCTTAGTCTATTACTTCTTTTAGATTTCCTAACCACCCAGATGAAAAAATGAAGACCCAGAGAACTGAAGGGATTTCCCCAAGGACACCCAGCTAGTTAAGTGAATAATCCAGGACCAAAGCCCAAGTCTTCTGACTCTAAGCATGGCACCCTAAGCTGAGACCCGGAAAGACCTTAATTCAAAAAGGCCAGGGTCACCCACTGTATCCTGGGTCAGTTATCTCAAATCTTGTCTTGCAGCTAGACTCTGATGTCTCTGAAGGAGAGTGAGTGAGGCTGATGACTGCACATCTCTGCCTCACTTAAGCCCAGTTCACTCACAAGTCAAGACATCATCCTCATGATGTCATTGGTCCCCTTTGAGGACGAAGGATGAGTAACAACAAAGCCCTTTCTACCAAGATGATACAAATACTACACAAAGAGTGTGAATTGAACAAAAAAAAATTGATTTGGGACAGAAAAATTTAAAATGCAGATTAGAAATGGTGATCTCCTTGCCCTTCCGGGGAACATCCCTCCATGGAAGAGAATGGCCCTGCTCCACCAGGGACCGTCACTGTCATAAATAATCTCCAGGCATATGTTCTTACAAATCTATGTACCAGAAATCTGGCAGCTAATTTTCTGCTGTCATCCATAAACTGTCACTGAGAAAGGATATGTCGGTCCTTGACATGGGAACTAAGATGATAATGCTCTAACGGAGCAGATTCGAGGTATTTATCCCATGTAGTAAATGTTCATGTAAAACATCAGAGGCTATTTTTGCACCAGGAATATTTATGTATGTCATCTGCATATGTCAAAATTATACAAGATTGCTTGAAAGATGTAACTACAGAGGTAACCTCATTCGACATCCCTCTGATTACTAACGTCAAGGGAGACATAAATAAGGGAGACCTATGCCTGCCAAAGGTGTTTGTCACTGTCGTGGAGGAAACTCAGAGTCCAAACCAAAGAAGGATTTTCTGTGGGTGGCATGGCTGTCTAGATTCTCCTGTTTGCAAAGAGAAATATTCTGATGACCTCAAGCAATCTTCAGAATCTTTGAAGTAAGATCCATAATCACTCTAGAGTCTGGCCTAACTTCCCCCCTGGGAAAAGCCAAGTAGAGGATGCATATCCATTGGACAGACTGTGCTATGCAATTAGATGGACAACCTAAAGAACTTGTCCATCAATCAATGGTTATGTGAATATATATGATAAACTAATAGTGTACATGTCCATATATGTGTGTGTGTGTGTGTGTGTGTGTGTGTGTGTGTGTGTTGTCTACCCCGATAAAATTTGTCTCATTAGGTCAGGGACTGTTCCATTTTTGTTTTCATATCCCCACAACCTAACACAGGGCTTGGCACATAGTAGGAGCTTAATAAAAGCTTGTTGATTGATTGATTGGTTGATGTCCAGCATGGCATAGTAGATAGAGACCTGGCCTTGAGATCAGAAAAAAGTGGGTTCAAGTCCCAACTCTGGGCTGAGCGATTTGGACAAGTGACTTTCAATGGTTTAGACCAGTGATGACAAACACTAAAGAAAACAGTTCCCTGCCAGCAGCCTATTAACTTAGAAAATTTCAAATTAACATTATCTGTGTTGCATTGCATTTTTATTTATTCGGTTAAACATTTCCCAATTATATTTTTATCAGATTCTAGCCAGGAGTTTTGCCAGATCTTGGGCACCAAGTCTGATACCTCTGGTTTAGACAACCCTCTGAGACTTCAAGATTCAGAAAAGGTGCTGACCTACATTGCTGGAGGGAGTCTCCACCCATGGAAGCCTTTATGCCAATGAAATCATAAGTGCAGTCCCTGGCCTTGCCTTGGACAAACATTGCAAATGGACAATGAACTGGGCCCAGAACTGAAAAAGAAAAGAAAGCAAGCAGGCTTGATTGGATTGCCTCTTGGAAGCTGCAAAGTTCTTTTATTGACCCTAAACTTCTCCTTAAAACAAATGCCCAGATTTTAAATACCTCTATTCTTGGGATTCTGTTGCTGGACTGAAAGTCATGGAGAAAGAAAATCTCTGAAGAAGTGAAATTGACCATCACCCAAAGAACCATGAAGTCAGGATGAGCTATAGCACAACATAGTCAAGGGATCATGCAACAGTTCCTGCCCTCCGTTGGTGTCCTGGTGACATTTAGAGGAGCCAGTGGAGGCCCTAGTATGATGGATATACTCTAACGGTGACCTTATGGGAGGAAAAAGATCAATATCATGTTGGATTAGCAGGGACAAATAGGGTTTTGATCATTATCAATGTAGGGAATGCTAACATCACAGAGACAGATATATTGGAGTATGTATTGGATATATATTGGATAGTATTGGAGTATGTGCATGGACATGTATGCCTGTGTGTATGTATGTATATACTGAGGTAGAGACCTACATATTAGCTGTGGCTATATATAATTAAAGATAGAGATAAGACCTGACTTTTGACATTCATTGGCAAAAGACTTTCTCTGAAACTGATTTAGTACATCCTCAACAACTTAGAGTCACAGAGAATTGCCTAAAGAACTATCCAAGATCACAGAGCCAACATGTGTTCAAGGGTAGACCTTGTTTTCGCACCAACAAAACCATTGCAACCAAAATTATAAGGAAAGCAGAAAACCAGGGGAGGGGGAGTTTGCAACAATTATCTCTAATAAAGACCTCATTTCTCAAATATACAGAGAACTGAGTCAAATTTATAAAGATATAAGTCATTCCCCAATTGATAAATGGTCTAAGATATGAACAGCCAGTTTTCAGACAGAAATCAAAGCTATCCATAGTGATATAAAAAAATGCTGTAAATCACTATTGATTGGAGGAATGCAAATTAAAACAACTCTGAGGTACCACCTCACCCCATCAGAGTGGCTAACATGACAAAAAAGGAAAATGTTGGATGTTGGAGGGGATGTGGGAAAACTGGGAAACTAATGCATTGCTGGTGGAGTTGTAAACTGATGCAGCCATTCTGGAGAGCAATTTGGAACTATGCCCAAAAAGCTATAAAACTGTGCATACCCTTTGATCCAGCAATATTGTGGCTATAGCCCAAAGACATCCAGAAAAGGAGGAAAGGACCTATCTGTACAAAAAATATTTATAGCAGTTCTTTTTGTGGTGGCTAAAAATTGGAGATCAAAGGGATGCCCATCAATTGGGGAATGACTAAACAAGCTGTGGTATATGATTGTGATGGAATATTATTGTGCTGTAAGAAAAGACAGTCAGGGTGATTTCAGAAAAATCTGGAAAGACTTACATGAACTGATCCATAGTGAAGTGAACAGAACCAGGAGAACATTGTACACAGTAACAGCAATATTGTTCAATGAAGAACTGTGACTGACAACTATTCTCAGCGATGCAATGATCCAAGATCCAAAGGACTAATGATAAAGCATACTATCAGTCTCCAGAGAAAGAACTGATACTTATTGAATACAGACTGAAACTTCTATTTTTTTCATTTTTATTCTTTATTTTTTACTCAAGTCTTCTTGTACAAATGACCAATTATGTTTTACATAATTGCACATGTATAACCTATATCTGATTGCTTCCTATCTCAAGAAGGGGGGAGGGAATGGAGAGAGGGATAGATCTGGAACACAAAGCTTTAAATAAAAAAGCCTAGTAGAACTTTAAAAAATAATCAGGATTAATAGTCTTTCTTAGATTTATATGTCTACCAGGCACAAACAAATATTTCAAAATAAAAATATAATTGTTCATTAAAAAAAAAGGTACACCTTGAATCCAGGCCTTTTTGACTTTGAGGCTGGCTCTCTTTTTATTATCCCTTGCTGATTTTTTTATATAAAGACTAAGCTTGAGGCAGATGTGAGGAGGTTTCAAAACATGATGGATGAAGAATTTCAAAGAAGCAACAGCATAAACATGGCATCAGACAAATTTATGACTGATGGAAAAGGCGGTGAAATCATGTTAGGAGAGCAAAGGATAATGGTGAATGAAAAATTTGTAAAATTCAAGTCCAGAACCTAATTCTGAATAGGAACTTTTCCTTAGGAAAAGGGGATTAAATTTGTCCTAATTTATTCAGCTAGTGCTATTAAGCACTTACTGTATGCTAAGTACAGCAGTAGGTGCTGACAATACAAAGAGAATGAAATAATCCCTTCTCTTTAAGAGTTTATATTCTATCAGAGGAAATAGCAAATACATACACACATACATATACACATTTATACATACACACATACATGCAGTGCACACATATATATACACGTATTGTACATGCACATGTGCACACATGCACATATACACACATGTATGCATGAATAAATATTTATAAAGAGAATAAATAAAAATAAATACAAGGCAGTAAGGGATGGAGGAGACTAACATTCAGGGTAATCAAGAAAGCCTTCTTGCAGAAGATGGCCTCTAAGCTAGGTCTTGAAGGAAGAAAGGGATTCTGGGAGACTGAGGTGAGAATGGCATGCATTCCAGACATGGGAAAAAATCCATTCAAAGTCATGGAGGTAGGAGATAGAGTTCTATATGTGAAGAATAAAGAGAAGGTCAGTTTGATTGGATCTCAGTGTATGAGGAGTGTTATGTCCAATGAGCCTGGAAAGGTCCACTGGGGCCAGGGTTTTTGAGAGCTAAACAGAAGAATTTATTTCTTTTTATCCTAGAGGTAATAGGGAACCATTGCAGTTTATTAATTATGGGAGTGACGTGGTCGGATCTACCCTTAAAGAAAATCATTTTGATAGCTAGTGTAGAGAATGGATTATAGAGAGGAAAACTTGAGGTGATCCAGAAGCCAACCTGCCTCTGATTTTTTGAGGCGTGAACTAGGGGCAAAAAGGATGGAACACCATAGAGCAGAGCCTTGGAACGAATAGTTTATATGGGGATGGCTAGGAGAATGTAGCTCCCCCAACATTTCAGGGTGGGACATGCAGAATTTTTTCCTTTACTCCAGTGTTATTTGAGGGATATCAGGAAAATTCTCTGATCCAAAGTATTTTTCTCCCACTAATGAAAAGTTTTATTTTGTTCACATCTTAGTAGTAGCTGCTATTTACTGACACCCCCCTAAAATCATCATGGTACAGTGACAAATGCTCTAGGCTTAGAGTCAGAAGACCTGAGTTCAAATTTCTACTCTACCACTTCCTGTGTGACTTAGAAAAAGTCACTTCATTTGAGGGGCCTCAGTTTCCTCATCTGTAAAATGAGGGCAATGGACCAGATAATTCCTAAAGTCCCTTCCAGTTCTAAATCCATGATGCTGAGATCTTTTGATCTTGCCTATTTGACCTTAGGCAAATCTCTTAACTTCCCTAAATCTCAGTTTCCTCATCTGTAAAATGTGATAGAAATTTGGACTCTATGAACCCCTAAGTTCAATTCCAGTTCCAAATCTATCATCCTATGATCCTGTAACCATTTCCCCTCCTTTCTCCAGAAGCTCAGTGTGCTGGAAAACATAGTTTTCCTCCCTACCCCTTCCCTTGCCCTTATGTTTGGGGACTTCAGTCTACATGTGTATGCCTTCCTACCTCATTAACTTTGCTCAGCTGCCACACTCTATACTCTCACTCCACTTCTGCCCCTCAGAAGGATAGTCATGTCCCTTGATCTTGTCATCAGCTTCCAGTTTTCCAACCCCTGCTTCCTCTATGATCAAAATAACAATCACAGGAACAATTCGCATTTCTATAACGCTTTAAGGTTTGCAAAGAGCTTTTTTACATACAACAATCCTAAAAACTAGCCACTCTCAACATCCCCATTTTACAGATAGGAAAACTGTGATTTGCTCAAACTTATACACAGGGGGATGCTGACAACTGTTTAACAACTAGGCTTTCTGGGAAAAAATTACTCATGACACACTTTAAAATTTAATCTGCATCATTAACATTTTTTCCATCACTTTCTCAAGTCTAGACAATCAATAAAATAATCAATCAAACCTTGATTTTCAGCATTTGTCAATTTCCAAGGTATAAATGTTCATGCTGAAAAGTTAACAGCCAGGCTCTTACTGTGGGAGCTGGTCTGAGCTGACAACTGCTTATCTATATCTATGTATCTGTCTATATTTACATCTATGTATCTATATGTATACACACACACACACACACACACACACACACACACACACCCAGTAAGTCTCTGAGAATAGACTTACAACAAGGTCCTAACTCCAGGGTTAGCACTCTGGCCACTATACAGAATTGCCATGGAACTCGTGTTATTCTTTCTTACTATAATCTCCTATTTTTCCATCTTTCCCTAGGCTTCCCAACTCTTCCAACTATTCATCTTCATTAGGACTTCCAATTACTCTACTCCTTAGTGCCTTTGCCCAATCCCCTTATCCTTTCTTTGGCTCCATTTTCTTACCTTTCCAATTAATTCAATTTTCTGCTGTCTTATCTTCATAGATTCCCTGGTCCCTTTTTCTTTAAGAAGTCATATTCTTCCACAATCTATCTTCCATTCCTACTTATATACTGTCACATGCCCTTAGGAAAAGTTACACAACTTAACCAACTGGGTTCACATAATCTGTTATCAGCTCTCAGGTGGCCCTTATCTGCTGGATGGCAATCCTTTAATTCTTTTCTAATTGACTTTTGAGGTAGCTATTCTAAACCCTTCTCTTCTCTACTTAGTATTCTCATACCACTTTTTTTTTCTCTCTCTCACCAAAAGGCCTGACTTCATACTTTATTTAGAAAATAGAGGTCATTCCTATGAGCTCCCTCTTCTCCTCTACTCTGCATCTCAAAGCCCCTTAGCATCGTCCTCCATTCTCTACCCTTTTGATAGTGTCTGATTAAGAGGTGGTAGTCTTTATCTTTGCCAAGTCCCTTCTCTCTCTGTCTCCCTGTCTCTGTTTCTGTCTCTGTCTCTGTCTCTCTCTCTCTCTCTGTCTCTCTGTCTCTCTCTCTCTCTCTCTCTCTCTCTCTCTCTTCTGGTTTCTTTCCTGTTGGCTACAAATGTATCAAGATTTTCCCATCCTTCAAAGCCTTCACTTGACCTACCAAACCCTCAAGCAATCATCCCATATCACTCTTCTCTTTCACAGCCAAATCTCTTTTAAAAAATATTTTAGGGGCAACTAGGTGGCACAGTGAATAGAGCTCTGGCCTTGGAGTCAGGAGGACCTGAGTTCAAATTCACTTCAGACACTTAACACTTACTAGCTGTGTGACTCTGGGCAAGTCACTTAACCCTGATTGCCTCGCCAAAAATAAAAAAAATTTAATTTTAATTTTAAAATTGTTCAAATATTTTAAAATATTTAATATTTTATTTTATTTAATAAAATTAAATTTAAATTTTAAATTTAATGAAATTTAATTTAAAAATTAAAATATTTAATATTTTATTTATTTAATAATAACAAAATAAAAATATTTTTTAAAATATTTAAAAATATGTTAGGTGGCAGCTAGGTGGCGCAGTGGATAGAGCACTGGCCCTGGAGTCAGGAGGACCTGAGTTCAAATCCGGCCTCAAACACTTAACACTTACTAGCTGTGTGACCCTAGGCAAGTCACTTAACCCCAATGCCTAGCTGAAAAAGGAAAAAAAAAACATATTTTATACTTGTTGCCTCTATTTCTTGTTCTCTCACTCACTTCTCGATCCTTTCAATCTGGTTGCTGAAACTATGTTCTCTGCAATCAACAAAGATCTCCTAATCATTCAATCTGATGGCTTCTTTCTACGTCTTATTTTAATCCAACTGCAGTCTCTGACCTCTTGAATTCTGACCCTAGATCACCAGCTGTCTATTGTATATTAATTATTATTATTATTAATATTTTGTTAATAAATATAGATAAAATGTATATAACTCTTCAAGGTTTGAAAAGCATGTATATATGTTATCTCATCTGATGCTCTATAGGTATTTTTGACTCAGTATATCCAAAACAGAACTCATCACGTTCAGTCATTTTTCAGTCCTGTCTAATTCTTCAAGACCCCATTTGGGGTTTTCTTGGCAAAGATCCTGGAGTGGTTTGCCATTTCCTTCTTCAGCTCATTTTGCAGATGAGGAAACTGAGGCAAACAGGGTGAAGTGATTTGCCCAGGGTCACACAGCTAGTAAGTGTCTGAGGCCAGATGTAAGTTCAGGAGAACGAGTCTTCCTGACTCCAGGCCCAGAGCTCTATTCACTGTTCCACGTAACCTTGCTAAAACACAAGTCTGACCGTGTCACTCTCTGGCTCAAGAAGCTTCCAAAGCTCTCTATTGACTCTAGAAAAAAATATAAAGTCCTCAATTTGGCATTCAAAGCCCTTCACAGTTTAGCTTTAGCCCACCTTTCTAGGTGTGTTACATATTTCTCTCTGCTGTAGCCAGACTGGACTACTAGCTCTTCCCCAAACATGTCACACCATCTCTCCTCTCTCTCCCTTTGCCCAGGATGCCCCCAGGCCTCTCTATATGTTCTCCCTCCTTTTACTTACGGACCGCCTCCAGATCTCCATAGTTGTAAGTGCTTGCTCCTTCCTCCTCCAATCACCATGCGTGTCCTTAGCTATTCAGATGTTGCATCCTTCCAAGAGAGCGTCAGCTTTTCATGGATTGTAGAGGAAAGAGACTAGGGCAGGGATGGGGAACATGTGACCCTCCAGGTCCTCATGTGCGGCCCTCTGACCGAACCCAAACTTCACAGAACAAACCCCCTTAATAAAAGGCTGCACCCAAGGACCTAGAAGGCCACATGTGGCCTCGAGGCCGCAGGTTCCCCACTCCTGCCCTAGAAGCAGGCAGTCCAATTATGAGGCTTCTGCAACAGTCCAGGCAACAAATAGCTAGGGTCTGAACCGAGCGATAGCCGTGTGAGTGAAGTGATGGGAATGGGTGACTATACATGAGAGATACTGGGGAGACAAATTGACAAGGGTTAGTAACTGTTGTTCATTTGGCATTCTTATCTTCTACACCCAGCCCAGCACCTCACACAAAGTCATTACTGGATTTATGGATTTACTGCAGATTAGTTCTCCACTATATGCCTAGCTAAGCTCCCACCCACTGAGGGAAAGGGAGTTTGGATCAGGCAGAGTACAATCTGAGGTTAGGATACTTCATTCATTCACTCATTCACTCCTTCACTCAGTCACCCATCAAAGATGTGTTAAGAGAGTAAGTGCACTTTCAAGCTGGGACAGCAAAGGCATATAGAGCATTTGGGAATAAGGAGGTAAGAGTTCTTCTCTGTTTACCCCAATCAGACCACATCCAGAGCAGTGTGTTCAGTCCTCGGAACCCCATTTTTAGGAAGCACCCTGATATTTTGTGGAGTGTCCGCAGGGGAGTGGCCATGATGGTGAAGAGCCTCCAGTTTTTACTAAAAGGAGGATCACTTGGGAAGGAAATTGGAAAGTTTAGATTGGAAAAGAGAAAACTGGGCGTCAGGAGAGAGTGGAGAGACACGATGTCTGTTCTGAAGTAACTGCAAGCTGATCATGCAAAAGGGAGGGAAGTTACGTTTATTCTCTTTGGCCCCAGAGGATAGAACAACAGGTGAACATTGGCGTTGTTACTGTTCTGTCGTTTCAGGCATGTCCAACTCTTCGTTACCCCATGTCGGGTTTTCTTGGAAAAGACGCTGGGGTGGTTTGCCGTTTGCTTTTCCAGCTCATTTCACAGATGAGTAAAACTGAGACAAACAGGGTAAAGTGACACACTCAGGGTCACATAGTAAGTATCTGAGACCAGATTTGAACTCAAGTCTTCTTGACTCCAGGCCCTGAGCTCTTAATGTTGAGGGGAAAAAACTTTCTAACAGTTGGAGCTATGCATAAATAGAATGACGCACATTGGTAGGCAGTGAGTTCCCCCTTGCTGAGGTCTTCAAGCAGAGGCTGGAGGGCCATTTCTTGGGGATATTGTAGAAAGGATTCTAATTTGGGCATAGTTTGGACTAGGTGTCCTCTTTTCCGGTACTCACAGTCTGTGATTTTATGATTCATTCATGCATTCATTCATGCTTTCATCAGACATTAATTTAACAAACACTATAGACATGTAATGGGTTTTCAGGGCATTGTGCTAGGGACTTGAGTCAGGGGATTCAAAGATGAACAGTAGATAGAGTCTCAGCCCCCATGGAATTTACTGTCTTGTGTGTGGGTTCATAATAGGAGACGTCGTCAGCCAGAGGGACAGCGGGCCATGAGGTGCCAGGCAAGGGAAGCTAGGGTATCCTTCTCTTTTGCAACTCTCCAATTTCCTGTTTGGTGTAAAGCTCCCATAAAATTCAACTAATTCAATTGAAAAGAATAAGATCTTATCTGGCCTCCTGGGCATCTCCTTCCTCACCCTACTATGTGAATTTTGGTCATCATTCTTATTCCTTCTCTCACCCCACCCTCCCCCCAACCACATCTTTTCCCTCTTTCCCAGTCCCACAAGTCTTTCTGATGAGCTTCTAATTTCGCACATCTGACACACTGTCCTCAGAGCCCTCACCACACCCTTTCACCACAGGCAAGTACCAAACCACCCTTTTCCAGCTCCTCCTAATGAATTAATTGTCTTTGCTCATTAGAATGTAAGCTCCTTGAGGCCAGGAACTTGATTTGTATCCCATGGTCTCTAGCACAAGAGTCTAACAAATGCTCCACCTCCTATGTCCAGGGCACCTTGAAGTAGAATTGCTATAAAAAGAAAAACTGACAGAGACTGCCCCAAAGGACCTCCTAAATCATGAAAAGGCTTTTCTTTTATGATAATAGCAATTCAGATTTATGAAACATAGGTTCATGATAGCAATTTTTCTTCACAAGATCCCTGTAAGGTATGTGGTACAAGGATTCTTATCCCCATTTTATAGATGAGGAAACTGAGGGCTTGAAGTACAGTTATCCCTTTCCATATCATGGGGATCAGGGGTGCAGCACCCCCACAATCAGGAAAATCTGTGTAAAATTTTTTGGCCTTCCCTTAGTACCAGAGAAGAAGTCTGAGTTTTTTATGGTATTGAAAAAGAAAATATGTTGATATTATACAATAACGTATAGGTAATGCATTTCTTTATTTCTACATTTTTTCTGTGTCTTTTGCTGGCTTTCACATGCCACCTGTGGCTTCTGCAAAACTCCCAAAAAATTCTCATTTAATTTCTTATGCCACACTATTTTGAAACCATGATAGGGAAAGTCCTGCTGTGGAAAGGATCATTGTATAAAGCTTTTGACACTCTAGGATACTGTTTCTTTACCAACTACAGTTTTCAGCATGGTTCTGGCACTAGGCCATGCTCCTTATTCCCTGGGCTACCCATCTCACCAGGGTTTCAGTGTCCTTATGTGTTCTGGCTACCCAACAATCCCTCCACTTTCAGCCTAATGCTTCCCAACCCAGGTCTGCCCACCCCTACAAGGGCCTCAGGCTCCAGAATTGCCCCTCTCTCACTCTGCCCATCAAAATTCCACTCCCAACACTCTTCCTACAAGACCATGACTATCTTTTATACTCATCCTCTCATCTTCTTTTGCTTCTATCTTGTATGCAAGTCTTTAAAATCTGAGTTGATCTGTGACTTCCCTGCATATGCATATCATTCTCTTTGGGCATCTTATTTTCTTCTTCATTAGAATCAATTCTTTGGGTTATTAGAAAAACTGAAGCATGTATAGATTATAAGATGTTTCACCCAAAATCACACTGCTATCAAATGGCAGAGTTGACTAGTTATACCCAGTATATGAGTCTGTGTGGGACAGAGAGCATGATTTTTATTTATCTCTCCCGCAGCTGGTGAATGTAACATTACAAAATTAAGGTGAGCCATGAGTCTTGTGACCCAAAGAAAGCCTCAGGATATAAGGTAGGGCCAAGCAAGGCAGAGAAGTCATAATTCATTCATTATATGTAACCTAGTTCTAGGTTGGGTTGGGGCTGTGCAGTGTGTGTACTAGTCAATAACCATATTACTGAATGCCTCTAAGTGCTACTGGTTAGTTTCCTTATTAATTCTCTACCCAAGCTAGAAGTTAATCAAGGTGTATGTATGAATATTTCCTAACAAGTTAATACACATGAAAATCTTCCTTGTTAATTAATCAATGAACTCTGACTCCCCACTCTGGGTTTCTAAATAACCTAGAGAAGTTTCTTTTTCCAGAGTCTTTCATGCCTTTCTCACAATTTCAAAGTGTCAGTCTCATGCTTAAATAGCAGTATTATTGCCCATATAATTTATTACAGCAGCAAATAATAAAAGAAAATGATTTAACAGTTTATATTGCTTCACAGTGAGTAAAGTTCAGAGTCAGCTCTGTGCTCTTCAAAAAAAGAATAAAGATACAATGAATAGAATGTTCTCAACAATATCAGTATAACTTCCTCAAATCTAGAAACCCAATTATCTCAGGATGGTTATTCAAGTCTCTCAGGAAATCTTTTCATAATATCTCTTGGCAAAATAAGAATTAGTTTTTTTTTTCAAAATGTCTCTTTAAATACTTTCTCATTGACAATTAACTCACTCAGTCTCTCAGGAAAAAAAGTTCTCTTAAGTCTTCCTTTGTGCCTTACAGTCTCTTTCACCATGATGATTCATTCACTCAAGGGGACAGTTAAACCCTCTTCTCCAATACTCTATTCCCTCTCCAAGACAGAGTAACTATATACACAGTCTCTGTTAGAGGGACCACTGAAGCTAGTGTTCAACATATATTGAACACCAACTGTATGTACAATGCTATGCTAGATCCTAGTTGGAAAGCAGGGAGACATATAAGATCATACCTTTGTCCCCTAAGAGTTTCTTCCAATCTAATTGAGAAGTCATCATATGCATAGAATTCCATAGTACCGTGATGGGCAAAATGAAGGGAAGTGGATGTGAGCCATGAAATTTTAGAAGAGGAAGAGGTCATGATAAATATGGAAAGGGTGGGCAATTACTAAATATTTATTTAACATTTATTATTTGATTAATTCCATGCTAACTAGTCTATGGTTCATACAAAAAAAAAAAAGAATAATACCTGTACTCATTAACGTAAACTTCAACAAAATCCATGAAGTCATTAATGTGTATCTTTTCTCTGCCAACACACATAAGCAGCCCCTCTAATCCAGAGTAGCAAGTGAGCTGCTGTATTTGAAAAAGTATTGCTCGTTGGTCAACCTGCTAGGAAGATTGGCCTCATTTATCTGGATTGGTCCTTGCATACCCCATAGCCAAGCCTACTATTGTTGAGTCTTTCCAGCTTGTAAGGACCTGATAGAGTTTGTGCCCAACCAATAAAGGTTTTGAAGACTCATGTTTACATGTTCACCTTCCTCCTCTCCCAAAAAACATGGGGAAGGGATTGGAATACTTTATTCCTATACCCAGAACACCCAGATATACACATCAAACTCTGGTAAGTCACTTTCTTCTTATTCTTCATCTATACATTAAGTGGGCTGCATTAAGTGATTTTGAAAATCCCTTTCAGCTCTATAATCCTATGATCTCATCTGCTGAAGAATAGGGAGTTTTGATTGGGGACAGAATTTGATGAGGTGGGGTTACTTCATTCATTTATTCATTCATTCATTACCTTGTTCATCAATAAAAGTATGCTGTGACAGCCAAGAAAATGAATGCGAATATTGGGTTTCCATCAAAGAGACTTCATGCTGAGGAGTAAGGAGGCAATGGTCCCTCCAAGTTTGACCACATTTGGATCACATCTAGATCATTGTGTTCAATACAAAATTTAGGGCAATACATTTTAGGAAGGCCATTGATATGCTATGGAATACCCAGAGGGAGGAAAGAGAGAGAGGAAAGGAAAGAGAGGGAGAGAGAAAGAGAGAAGGAGAAATAGGAGGAAGAAGCACTGAATCTGGAAGCATGAGATCTGCAGTCAAATGAGTGGGTAGAGGGCTGGACTTGGAATAAGGAAGACCTGAGTTCAAATATAGGCCCAGACACTGGTTGTGTGAGACCCTGGGCAAGTCTCAATCTCTCTCTCTCTGTGTAAAATGAAGGTGATAATAATAATGCCTACCTCACAGAGTTATTGCGAAGATCAAATGAAATAGCATATAGGAAATGTTTTGCAAACCTTAAAATGACATCATATATATTATTATATGTCCTGGCACTAACACTGTTACTTGAGCAAATCACAATCTCCCTGAGCTTCAATTTCTTTATCTGTTAAATGGGAATAATAATACTTGTAGTACTTATTTAACAGAGATATATGTGGCTCTAATTCTGTATAAATGGCAGTTATTATTATCAATAATATTATTAATTATTAGTATTATGCTCACACTACCTACCTTATAGTATGGTCGTGAGAAAAATATTTTGATGGTATAAATTTACATAAATGTTATTTATTATTAACATTTTTATTGTCATCATCTCACACACACACGTTTTAGCCAAAGAAAAGCAATATGACTCTAAAGTCCTGTGCTAGGTCTTTAAAAAGAAGGCAAGAGAATTGAAAACAGTCATTGTTTGCCTCCATTCTTGGATGACCTTGAGGACAAGGAAGAAAAGAATCCCAGTAACTTATTTAGAAATAAATGCATTTTTTAACTTTGGGTGAGTAGCCAAAATTATTCACCAAAGTTGAGCTTTTGTGAAGAAAGGAAGGAAGGAAGGAAGGAAGGAAGGAAGGAAGGAAGGAAGGAAGGAAGGAAGGAAGGAAGGGAGGGAGGGAGGGAGGGAGGGAGGAAAAAGGAGAAAGAGAGAGAGAGAGAGAAAGAGAGAGAGAAAGTTGAGTATTTTGCATGAGATAGGTCCACGGGAGAGTGATGGATGAGTACAGAAGGGGAGCTGATTTGGGGTTGAAAGGCCATAAAATTAGATATCCCTCCTATCCTAATTTTTAGCTTCTCAACATCCCCTCTCCCTCAGTCCTGTCCCAACATGCAGAAAAGTATGAAGTATGATGTGGAGAGTCTTAATTAATTATATCAGTGGCTGGTTGTCATGGTTCTCACTCTCCAAGCCAAACAGCATATGGTAATGCTAAAGATTTCACTTGTTTATGCATACATACTTCAATGTTTTCAGGATCCTTGATACTCCAAGGTATTTCCTCCACAGATACAGATCCCAGTTCCTCTACATGTTGGTAGATGGTCATTGTAATTTGCTATGGCTGTAATAAAAGGAACCAACCTTATGTCAATGAGCCTCCCCATATCATAGTTAGGCTGGCTCTTAGAGAGTAGATACCCCATTCATCAGTGCACCAGAACCCTTTCAACCTTGATAAGACCTGTTAGAACTTGTGTTTCATTAGCATAGCCTGCAAAAACCCATGGTCACATTAACATTACACTAAAGTATCATGGTAGGATTTCAGTGGACCTTTTAAAAGCCACCAATACATTTTTTTTGTTTGCCTACAAACTTTTTATCAAAGATACTTTCAATATGTGCATAGACCATTGTCATAAAAATTTTATACAACTGTGAAAGCCAATGTACAGATCAGTAGTTTATGATGCCTTCTCAGTTACTTTTAAAATGTTTAAATATGCAAGAATTCATTAACTTCAATCTAACAAATGCCCTACTATGTTCAA
This sequence comes from Vombatus ursinus, assembly GCF_900497805.2. Lineage (NCBI taxonomy): Eukaryota > Metazoa > Chordata > Mammalia > Diprotodontia > Vombatidae > Vombatus > Vombatus ursinus. The sequence continues at coordinate 7,612,541 of NW_020954844.1, forward strand.
AGCATTGTGTTACCAGACACTAGGGATATAAACACAAAAACAAAAACTGTCCCTGCCCTCAAGGACCTTAGTTCAACTACTGGAATAAAACATGTACCCAGACAAATAAATAGACCATATATACATTGGGGTGGAGGACAGGGGAGAACATTAAAGGTTAGGAGAATTAGGAAAGTTTCATGCAGGTGCCTTTAAAAAAAACTGAGCTTTGAAGGGATCTAGGATTTTAGGTAAGGGTAACAGACAAAGGCAGGGAGGTGGGAAATAGAATGTTGAGTATGGCAGAGAAGGGAACAAGGCAAGTTTTACTAGAACATAGAGAGTGTGAGTGGGTGTAACATGAAATAACTCTAGAAAGATAGACAGGAGCCAGATTGTTCAGTACTTTAAATGCCATCTGTAAGCTTGTTCATTCTTTTGGAATATTCCCATCTTTGAGATGTCTTAGAAATTGATCCCCAAGTGATTCAAATTGTACCACCTCCAGCTCAGATTTCTTTTTTATGTATTTGGTCAAGTCCAGCTGTTATTTCCAACTTTACATTAAATGACATTTTCATTTTATTACAGAGGACATTGAAGTTATCCAGACAAACTGGTGTAGAGGGGGTAGGTTCCACTACCGTCACTGCTGAGAACAGATCAGCATAGATGCCTTCTATATCTTTATTTCATTATAAATCATCACTTTCCCCCAAAACCAACCCTTGTTCTCAGTTTCCCTATTTTTGTTGAGGATATCCACATCCTTCCAGTCACTAAGGTTTGAAAACATAGAGTCTTTCTTGATTCTCCACTATCTCTCAGCCCTGTCAATTTAATCATTTGCCAAATATATGGACTCTCTCAAAAGAAGACAGCGCTGCTATTTATGTTCAATTTTCTATCCTTGCTTTCATATTCCTTTTTTTAAAGTCAGCCAATGCATTCCCTATGCATACACATCAGTTTCTTTAGACAACACCCTCTTCCTTTATTGAAATTGTTTCTCTTTGTTTCTCTCAAATGTCAGTCTTCAGAGAGTTTTCCATCACTCCCAAGATGACTTATTTTAAGCTATAGGATCTTACTTATCCTTCCTCTGATTTTTTTCTTTTCTTTGAAACCTACTATGCTAAAATCTAAATAGCATGTCCACAGATTTCAGACTTTGCTCTCTTTTATTACAGATCCTAAGATTGAGCGCTCATGCACCCTCTACCTCAAAGTCCCTCTCATTTCCTTGTCAGCAACAAGTTCCTTCTTGCTGGAGAGATTCAGATGCAGAAGAGAATTTCCCGTTGTTTATCCCTCCATATTTGAGAGATGAAATTGTCATTAAGACAGATGAGGAAAATGTCACCTGCTATACTTAGGATTGAGAGAGAGCTCCAACAGAAGTCGAAATAATTGACACCCCCCATTCCCCATCCTTACTATATCATATCTCTATCTCAGACTTGTGACTTATTTACCAACCACATCATCTCTTGGCTTTTTCCAGAATCTTCTGACATCAGAGCCTCTTTTTCTGCTTCCATTCATCTTCACCCAAATATTTTCTCTTGTCTTTCTGCTCTAGTCCTCTCTGGCTATTCTCCTACTAATCTTGGTTTCTAACTTCCTATTAGCCATTTTTTGCTGTGTTTTTCTGACCCAAAAATTATGTGACCATGGACAAGTATTATCAATGTTTTGGGCAACCCTTCAAGATTATAAGTTGGAAAAATTAAAAAGTGCCTACTCACATTGGTAGATTTATTTTTCTTATCTATGAGTTCCCTATACAAATAGAATCACAGATTCAGTCCCTGCCACCTTATGGCATCTTAGCTGTGACACAGATGTTCTTTTCTACCAATCAGTTTCCCTACTGCACTTCACACACACACACACACACACACACACTTTTGTTTATTTATGTTTCATTTAAAACTCATTTGGTTATTTTCTAGACTCCAAGCAAACAGATTTTTCCCAAATCCTTTTCAGGTACACTCCATTCTCCATTTCTGACCAAGAACTCATCAAGAGTTGGCATTCTTGCTATAAATAAAGTCCAAAGACATAGGGATGCTAAGTGGAATCAGGGGTTATGAATTCCCCATAGAGAGGCAAATAAAAGAGTTGGCAATCTTATCTTCATTGTTCTCACAGAGTCTTCAGTGCTTGGAATCCTTTGCCCGGCTCTCATTTCAGTCAGTGCTCACCAAGAGCATAAACAAAAAGACCATAATGACAATAACAGCATCTTACAAGCCAACACCTGCTTCAGAGGATGAAGAAAAATTTTTTAAGAAATTAAAGACACTCTCTGCTCCAAGTCAATATATTCATGGATATCAAGTGGCTTTAGTGAGAAGGTAGGCACAAGATAAAAGAGAAATGTTAGAACATTGGGCTCAAAATGAAAAAAGAAAGAGACCAGAGCCTAGTAGATTGCTCATGAATACTTTATTCAGGAAGAGGGGATGAAAAAAAGGGACTAGTTTTGAGTGTGAGGGAGAGGAAAAAGCCAAAGGTGTCTTCCTAGCCGATCTAGGCATTCCAGCCTCAGTCTCCTCTCTTGGTTTGGCTTTTTTCTTCATGTGACTTCTTGGTACTGGGCAAGATGTTATAAGAGAAGGGGCCATGGGTCATATCTATCTGAGACGGACATTTGACCCAGTGAATATGGGTCTCAGTTCTTTGCCTGGGCATTTCTTCTTTCACTGTAGGTGAAGGTAGTTAGAGACTATGACTTTGGGAGTTTCCAAAGCTCAAGAGGCTTGAGCACCAGGAATCTGGGAGGCCAGAAGCTGAATTCATTCTGGATCAAGGAACAATGAATGCCCTGAGTAGCCAGGTGTTTGTTTGTGTGACCCCACCTAGCAGATAAAGGGGCTTAGTCAACAGCGTTATGGCATTTGGACTTCAACTTGGCTGCTGTTTAGAAATTAAGTCTGAGCCCACTTTTCCCTGAGACTGAGGTGGTATATGCTTGTGCCAACCAAGGTGTTGGACGGGTATATTTGTACTTCTCTAACTATATCTTTGAAATAAATATACTTTTGTAAAAGCTAATTGATGTTAATTGTTTGAATTAAAGTTGGGTGTTTATCATTTGTTGCTAACTACCACAGGAGGATAGAGACTTGAACTAATAGCATTATAAAAACACACCCCCAGCCTTTCAGGGGCTCCTTTAGACCCTAAGGAAGAAATAAAGCCAGCCTTACTCAGGGTGAGTGAGGTCAAAGAATACTCACCACTAACTCACAACTAAAGTCATGAACCTGAGAGAGCTAGAGACCAGGATCTGAGCCACACCAAAAAAAAAAAAAATGGGAAGGGAGGTATGATGACCTGGGAATGGGGCCAAGCTCAACAAGCAATGTGAAATAGCAGTAGCTCTGAAGGAAGTGAAGAGACCTGGGTTTAAATCCCACCTTTGATGCTTACTGTGTGTAATTCATATAACCATGGTCCGAGGCCTCAGTTTCTTTAGTACTACTACTTTAGTACAACTTACATGGTTTCTAATATCCCTTCTAACCCAAACTAGGAGAGGCCAATCCAGAGGTCCTAGTTCCTGCATAACAATTAGGTGCCATATGGACAGACTGCCAGCTTAGAACCGGATTTGAATCTTTTCTTGGACGCTTGCTAACTGGGGAACCCTGGGCAAGTCTTAATCTCTATGAGACTGGGCTTCCTTACCTGGACCATGAGGAGCTTGTTCTCAATAGCCTCTAGGGTCCCTTCCTGCTCAGAATCCATGATCTTTGGTACTGTAATCAATGGGAAGTTGCTTCAGAGTTTGACGTTTAGCGAGGATAAAGCCCCACGCAAATCTTTGATGACTCCCTGCTAAGAGTGGCCAGAGAGGACTGAATTACAGGTTATCTACCACTGGATTGTTGATTCAGGACACCAAGGAGGAGCTCAGATGGGGAACCTGAGAATTGCTACTATTTGCTTTTATTCATTTCTAATGGTCTGGTCAAAGAACCTATATAAGTATGCCTAGGTAAAAGATTAATGGAAATACAGAAGGAATGGAATAAAAGGAGGGTCCTGAACCATGATCTTACAGATAATTGACGTCAACCCCTAGACTAGTGAGAGAAAAGCATCATGGCACCACGCAACAGAGTCAAGGGATGAGTGGTAGTTAGCTGTTGGAGAGCCCCACAAAGCCACAAGGAACTGGGAAAATACCTCAGAGTTCCCTCTAGGGCTGAGTAGTACACTGGTAGGCAAAATGTTTGATTAATAACACCCCACCTAATCTTTATCGCTGAATGAAATCAGGCACTGTTCACAACATTATCTTCTCCAATCCTCACCAAACCATCCCCACTCTAGGTGTCACAATATTAAATTTCACCACTAAAATTGCCCTCTGTTGTCTCATCATGTTGAAGAGGTGATCCTGGGTTATAAAAGGTCACATCTGTCAAATCAACTGAACATGCATGTACTAAGTTCCAGGCACTGTGCCAAGCACTTAGGATACAAAGATAGGCAAAAGGTAGTCCCTGCTCTCAAGGAGCGCCTGATCTTATGGGGGAAAGAACATGTAAATAATTAGGTAAGTACAAAATGACTAGATCAAAATGGAAGGTAAATGGAAGAGAAGTCACTAGCAGCTGGAGGGACAGAGAAAGGTTTTTTCTAGAATCCTGAAGGAAGACACAGCACTCCAGGCATGAGAAGCAACCAGTGGAGTGGGTATAGAGTATCCATATTCAAGGACCAGAAATCAGGCTGGTGTCACTGGATCATAGAGTGTGTGGAGGAAAGTAAAGTGTAAGACAATTGGAAACATAACATAAGACAGGGTGACTGTTCCATCTAGATTCTGAACAGGTCTCCTGACTTGTTTATTACAGCATGCTTTTAGATGTATTATTTTTTGAGTGGCAGCAGATTTTATTGCAAGCCATGTCAAGGCATTTATTGGCCAAGTCACTTAAATTATGCTGGAAGGGCTTAGAATCCCAGGCCACTAGTGGGCTGCATGTCTCTTTTATAAGATCCAGCATCACTAAAATTGAGGTTTACTTCCCCAGGCTGGTCCCAAGGTAATCAATTTAATGAGTCAATAAACATTTATTAAGGGCCTATGGTGTGCCAGACACTAAGGGCTAAGCACTAGGGATGCAAGAGGAGACAAAAGACAGTCCCTGCCCCAAGGAGCTTACAATCTAATGGGGTAAATAACATGCAAGCAAACATATACACCGCATTATATACAGGATAAATAGAAAATAATTAAGAGAAGGAAGGCACTAGAATTAAGCTGGTTTGGAGAAGGCTTTCTATAGGAGGTAAGATTTTAGTTGGGATATAAAGGAAGCCAGGGATGTCAATAGTCCTAGTGAAGGATGGAGAGCATTCCAAGGCATGAGGGGACAGCCAGAGAGGATGCCCAGAACCAAGAGATGGTGTGTATTATTTTTGGAATAGCCTGGAGACTAGTCTCAAGGATAAGCACCTTTTTGACAGCCCTAGAAGACCATATGCTATGGTATCGAGAAACAGCAATCTATTTCAGTGGAGGGATTACTCATGATGACAAATTATAAGTCCTTGAATTATTAAATTGCCAGGTTTTCAGACAACATTTGCTCAAAGTTTTTGGCACTGATCTGACTTCCTAAAACCTTTGACCTTGGTTCTGTCCCTTTGTTGACAGGGTCACTATTCCCTACTACCCAAAATCCCTTGCAATTCTTAAATCCTATGATGCCTAGATATTGCTATCCCCATTCAACAGATGAGGAAAATGAGGCCCAAAGGGGTTAGGTGACTTGACTATGGTCTCATAGAAACAGAACTGGGGTTAAAACCCCAGCTTCCTGACTTGCCTCCCATCACACTATCAACATCTTCACGTACATTCTAATAAGGGGAGTCAGCCTTGACTTTAGGCCCCTTCAAGCCATTTATCAGGCATCTCTCATTAATTCTGTTCTTTGCATCCTAGGTTTATCACGATGGCCACAGGGAAATTTGACTGAAACAAAGCTGAAGTTCCTTCTGGAAGACAGCACTAATACTTGGTTCCATAATTGGATTGGCTGAGGATAAATCAAATGTAACCAAATACAATTTTTTTTCCCTTTAAAAATGGATCCTATCTTGCTTGGCAGGCAGAATAAGATTTTCCCCGCTGGACATCATGACCGCTAACTGTCTCTGATCCCCATCTATTTTTTACATACTTTTATTTTTCTGTTGTTTGTCTTCTCCAGCTGAAGGTCATAGCCTGATTGGGGGTGGGGGGAAACTTGAGTTGTGATGGTGTTGGCTTGTTTTGGAAAAAGGCTGAGATCTGCAATGCCCAGCATTAAGGGACAGATCCTGGAAGCCTTTTTCTGCCTTCACCCCACATTTATCAAGCACCTGTATGTGCTAGACAGACCCTGCATTATGCAGTGAGGCCCCAAATCAGAAACAAAGTAGCCCCCAGGCTAAAGGAGCTTGCCCTCTGCTCTGAGGAAACTATGTGGCTATAGGTAAGTAATTACATTCAAGGGAAATTGAGGGAGGCAGCACCTTGAGGGGAGAGGAGGAGGGGAGATCTGGGAAGGCTTCTCTAAGAAGGTAGCACCCGAACTAGGTCCTTAAGGAAGTCAAATATTCTGAGAAGTTACTAAGAAGGATGGCTTGGAAAAAAGCACAGAGATGGAACATAATCCAATTACAATCAATCAACCACCATTGATTTAGCCCTTACTTAAGGCCCTCCCCCAGGAATGGGGTTAGCCAGGTGGTGCAGTGGATAGAGCACTGGGCTTGGAGTCAAGAAGACTCATCTTCTTGAGTTCAAATCTGGCCTCAGACGCTTACTAGCTGTGTTACCCTGGGCAAGTCACTTAGCTCTGTTTGCCTTAGTTTCCTCATCTGTAAAATGAGCCAAAGAAGAAAATGGCAAACTACTCCAGTATCTTTGCCAAGAAAACCCCAAATGTGGTCGCACAGAGTCAGACACGACTTCAATTAAATAATAAAAAGAGGCTGCAAAGACAAAGGAAAAAAGTGCCTGTCCTCAAGGAGTTTGTGTTCTTGTTGCATAGAGATACACAGACAGCAGGTAAATTAATAGGCACCTGTATGGTTTACATAGAGCAAATAGAAGGTGCCCATGTAAAGTGAAGGCTGGGCCTGGGGCGGAGGAGGAAGGTTGGAAAAAAGACCCGCAGAAGGTGGTATTTGATCAGAGGGTTGAAGGCAAACCAAGATTCTACAAGGTGGAGATGAGAAGGGACAGTGTGCCAGGCATGGATCACAGCCAATGCAGAGGCACAGAGACCGGAGACCGAACTTCGTGTATGAAGAATAGCATGGAGGCCAATGTGCCTGAACTGCAGAATGGATGGAAGGGAAGAGTGTGCAGAAAAACTAGAAGGATAAGGAGGAGGCAGTTTGGAAAGGGCTTGTAAATACCAAACAGATTTTATACTTGATCCTAGATTAAACAATAACCAGTAAACCAGGGTTTACTGAGTGTAGTGTGACATGGTCAGACCTACGCTTCAGGAAAAACACTTTGAGATCTGGAACCTAAACTCTGTAAAGAGGAAGTAACATGAGAGAAAGATGTAGTAGGTAGTAACCCCATTGCCGAGGACTGCAACCACTCACTTGAGAAGTTTGGATTTTGTCCTAGAAATGACGATGAGTCACCGGAGATTTCTGACCAGCGACAGGGCATGTTCAGGTACGAGACTCAGGAAAGCAAGTCATCTAACCTTCCCGAGGTCTAAATTTCAACCATAAAATCCGAATGGATGACCGCGCCTCTGAAGTCCCTTCCAGCTTTAAATCTGTGATCCTAAATCATGGATTGTGAACTGGATGATAATGTCCTCCACAGAAATCGGAAATCTGGAGGAGGGACAAGTCAAAGAGGATCAGAATGAATTCTGTTTTGGACAGATTGAGTTTAGACGGGAATTCATGTGGAGATATTCATCCTTTCCTACTCACCTGCATGGACCAGGAGCCCTACCTCCAGTCCCCATCCTCAGACCATGAGATAGACTGGTGGGAACAACGCAGACCCTGCCCTTAGAGACTAGGGAGAGACACAGTCTCTGTTCTCTGAGAGCCTGAGGTCTGCTAAGGAAAATATTCTCTGCCCTCAGAGATCTCAGCTCTTAAGAGGAAGAAATGGCTTCTGCCTTATTGAGAATAATAATAGCTTAGATTCTCATAGCTCTTTAAGGATTACAAAGGACTGGATAGAGCTCTGGCCTTGGAGTCAGGAGGACCTGAGTTCAAATCCAGTCTCAGACACTTGACACTTACTAGCTGTGTGACCCTGGGCAAGTCACTTAACCCCAAACTGCCTCACTAAAAAGCAAAAGAAAAAATAATCATTATGGGAGGGACAAGATGGGGAGAAAATTTGGAAGTCAAAATCTTGTGGAAGTGAAGGTTGAAAACTAAAAATAAATTAATTAGTTAAAAATTAAATTTAAAAAAGAAAAATAAAAGGATTACAAAGGACTTTGTGTATGTTCTTCCTCAACACACCTGCAGGTACATGCTGTTATCATCCCCACGTTAGAAATAAGAAAACTGAATCTGAAAGGGGGTAAGTGATCTGCCCAGGGTTAAGCAGCTAATCAGTGTGTGAGGGATGATTTGAGCTCAGGTCTTCCTGACATCAGGTCCAGGACTCTATCCACTATACCACCTAGCCACCCAGAAAAAGCTCTGAGTTTGCGTTTCATTCCCATTATTGTGATTTCTCTCAGCAGAAAGTTAAGGCTGAAAATAAGGGTAATTACAGTAGTGTGACCAGGCCATCTGGATAATTTTTGCCAAAGGAGCTCCATAAAGCATCCAGAGCTAGCCACACAGAATCCCAGCATTTCACTATGTCAGAGTTGGAAAGCGCCTCAGGGCCATCTCGCGTCACCCACATCAGACTCAGAATTCCTTTTACATCATTACCAAGAAGTGACCACCAAGCCTTCCTTGGAGCCTGCTAGGAGCTTGTCTTCTGAAGCCCTTGACAGCCTGGCCCCTTCCTACTCTCTTTGCCCTCCTTACACTTGACAGCTGCTACATCCCTTATGATTCTAGATCTCTGAAACCTGGGCCTTTGCACTGGCCGTCCCCCATACCTGGAATGTCCTCCCTCCACATCAGCACCTCTTAACCTCCCTGACTTTTGTCAAGACATAGATCCAAAGGAGCTTCCTTCCCTCTGAGATTACCTCCACATATCTCCCACACACATAGCTGCTCATATGCTGCGTCCCTCACTAGAAGGTGAGCCCCTTTAGGGCATGGACTGAGCTGTTGCCTTTCTTTATATTTCCAGTGCATAACACCTTGCCTGGCACACAGTAAGTGCCTAATAAATGTTTGTTGACTGACTGACTCCCACTAGAGGAAACCCTTCCCACCCTTGGATAGAGTTATAGTCTCTTCAATTTCTACCCACCCCTCCTGGTTCTAGCCCCTGGGGCAGGCAGAAGAAATACAACCCTTCTCTTTGCCGGGACAGTCCTTCGAAAACCTGAATTGCAATTGAAACTTGCTAAGTGATATCATGGCCCCAGGCTTGGGACCAGCTAGTAAAGATACCTGGAGGGAGGACTTTTATCCCTATAAAGATGATCACAAATTGAGGACTTCCCAGTGGCGGAAGGCCCTTCATAAAGGCTGAACTCAGTTATGAGAGACGTAACTCATGAAGAGGTCATATTCTAGAGCCAAATCGCTACTTTCAATCCATAGCAGAATTCTCAGATGTCAAAGGACATCATTAGAATGGACTTTGAGAGAGAAAATCAGAAGCTTGATTGCTGGAAATGTAGACCATAATTGGCTGATTTTTTTTTTCATTTGAAGCAAAAATCAGTTAGAGAACATAGTCTAGAGTGGGTTGGCCTTGGAGTCAGGAAGATGTGAGTTCAGATCCTAACTCAGGCACTTTCTAGTGGCATAGTCATTTAACTTTTCTCAGCCACAGTTTCCTTATCTTTAAAATGTATATCACAATAGTACCAACCTCTCAAGATCGTGTGAGAATCAATAGGGATAGAACTGACTCTATGATTTCATAGATATAAAGAACTCCGCAGTCAACTAAGGGATAGATGGGAAGAAGTGCAATGGATAGAGCACTGGGCCTGGAGTCAGAAAGACTCATGTTTCTGAGTTCAAATCCCACCTCAGATACTTACCAGCTTTATGCCCCTGGGCAAGTCATTTAAACCTGTTTGCCTCAGTTTCCTCATTTGTAAAATAAGCTGGAGAAAGAAATGGCAAACCATTCCAGTATCTCTGCCAAGAAAACCACAAATGGGATCATAAAGAGTCAGACACAACTGAAAAATGACTGAATAACAACAAAGAACTCCCAGGTGAGGAAAGTCACTCTACCAATGTAGGGCAGCACCTACACTTCAACTTATAGTCTTAAAAAGATGCCTAGGGCACTGAGAGGTCATAATACAATATATACTCAAGTATCATAATATACATAAAGCTCTTTGCAGGTGATTAATCATTCTGCCAGTGTTGGCTATCATGTTATTAACAGCATAAAACTGTACCATCACCTCCATTCTAATAGCAGGGTGTCCTTGGGATTGTAAATGAATGTTTTACATGTTTCTCTGCCCCATAACTTAGTGTTTCCTAAAAAGCTCTCCATGCCACCTTTTTTTTTTTTGGCCTTTTTGGAATGGACCCACCAAGTCAAAGGAGGTCATCTTTCCTTCTCCATCTCAGATCCAGCAATCAGAAAACCAGGGTTCCAATCCTCCCCCTCTTCTTACTATGTGTCCTCGAGCAAACACTGTCATTCCCCAAGGCTTCAGTTTCCTCATTTGTCAAATAAAGGGGTTGAAGCAGCTCATCCCTGAAGCCTCGTCCAATTTCCATCCTCTGTGCCTCTATGATTTCCACCACCGCAACCGATTTTTGCTTCCTCTTCCATCACAAGCTTGGCAAGAAGCACCAACGGGCCCCATACATGCTTATTTGCTCTTTCTTTCCATTTGTTGTTTTCACAGATGCTGCAATCAGCCCACAAAGCCCAATTCATCCTCAGTAGGACAGTGAGGGTTGATTTGATGCACTAAGTGTGAGCTCCACTGGGTTTTATTGGCTGATAGTGGCCTTTGGCGACCTCGACAATCTCCCAATGCTACCTCACCGAGTACACTCCTCCAGATCCGCAATGTCCTCTATAAACACTCAGCCCCATTTCACTGAGAAAACTGACAGTGAGTGTAACTGATTCACCCTGCAGGTGCTTCTGAGATTTCAAAAAGAAAACTTTCTGAGCCCAGACTGAGTAAACACTATACCCATTGGGGTTTGTTTTTTTTATTTCGTTACATAGAAAGATTGATTCCAAAAATTCTCATCAACTCAAATGACATCTGGAGACAAGAAATAGACTGCTGGTGCAATCTGGGAAGCAGGGCTATCAAGCTATGAAATGTAGGAGACAGCTGCTGTTATCACTAGTCCTTCAAAGGACACCAAGCCATTCTGCTACTCCCAGGTTCCCTCTAGCAACTCATACCAGCAAAGATAGCCTAGAACTCTGGGCCTATGTTCTCTTAATTCACTTTTATGTTTTAACTATAGAGCCGGGTGTTTTGACAGAAAGAAAAGCATTAGAGGCAGGTCATATGTCACTGTGGCAGAGACATGTTGCATTGCAGAATTCGGTTACCTGGGCGGCTTTCCCTATGACTATGTTCCCCTTCTAGTCTGTAATCCTGGGGAAAGGCTCATAAATTGGGCCTTTCTTTAAGCTGCTTGACATCTCGGCTAGACTATGCCAAAGGACTAGGCATTTATAACTAACATAAGGTTAGGGGCAGCTCACATCTTTAATAGCACTTTCTCAACCCCTTCCTCATCTATCAAGCTTGCTTGGCCTCAGAGGTCACAGGCCTTGGCAGTCGGCGATCATACATAAAACAGGAGGCTGCTGGCTTTCTATTGCCTATTCAAATGGCCCAGCTTGACACCCTCTTATAGATTTCAGATAACCAAAACCCCCAACAAAACCAGCCAACTCACTCGTTATCCCTGTTTGGTAAAGAACCAAGTCACAGCTAAATCGAGGGCAGAGGCATTCAGAGCACACATGTGGAGAGAAATGAAGCCTTCGCAATGGATAAGCTCTGTTCCCTGACAGTGGTGCCATATTAACTTGATATAACAGTGAAATGCTTGGTGTCAATGCTTTCTGAAAGTAACACATCAAAAGAAATAGTGCTGCTTTGCTCCTGAGAAGTCTTCCATGAAATGTAACCAGAGTAATGGGGACTCTCTAGGCCTCTGGGAGTCCATGATTCATATTCTGGAGGCTATGGCTGTCAGCTACCCAACCCCTTCTGAGCTACTACTCCCTAGTGTTCCATTAGCCCCACCTAATAGACACATTTGTCTTTTCAGAACCCTGTGTTTAGGATGCTTACTCAGAGATGTCCAAACATCTGAGAAGGTTACATTCAATCCAATTTACTTCAACAAACATCTATTAGGTGCTTAGTGTATGCAGCATGCCAGTAGCAGGGGGTGCATACCGCAGGAAACAGCATCAGAAATGGAAACCACCCCAACTTCTGGAGTAGAAGTAAGACATGAAGTCTAATTATGTATGCTTAAGTCATACTCAAAAAAGGGGGCAGGGAAGCTAGGTGGTGCAGTGGATAGAGCACCAGCCCTGGAGTTAGTAGAACCTGAGTTCAAATCCAACCTCAGTCACTTTGCTAGATATGTCACTCTGGGCAAGTCATTTTACCGATTGCCTTCCCATCCCCCCCCCCCAAAAAAAAACCATGGTGCTTCAAAATGCTTCCTCCTAGCTTTGTGAATAGAGGCAAGTCACAAACTATCTGAGTCTCAGTTTCCTCTTTGGAAAAAAGAAGTGTTCAAATCCTACCTTGGCCACTTAACTACCTATGTGAACCTGGGCAAGTCACTTCACCTCAGCCTTAGTTACCCATCTGTAAATTGGGAATAATGACAGCACCTACTTCACAGGGTATGTAAGGATCAAATGAAAGAATGTATGCAAAATGTTTTGTAAACCTTGAACCATCCTACACATGCTAGGGGTGATTGGAATAATCCTGGCACTCCATGATTCACGGGATGGTTGGGAAGAAAGTGCTTTTTATAGAAAAGGAATTAGTATCATTAATAAAAAATCAAATCAGCCTAGAGTTGAATGTTTCAACCTCTTTGTTTAGGACTGAAGCAAAAGAAAGCAGCTAGGGACTCCATGCCCCAGAAATTGTGACTGCAAAGCCTGCCTTGAGTGATGTTACTTAAAGGGGATCAGAAATCTCCTCTGTAAAGCTGTCCATCAATAATATTATCCGAGGGGCAGCTAGGTGGTGCAGTGGATACAGCACTGGCCCTGGAGTCAGGAGGACCTGAGTTCAAATCTGTTCTCAAACCAGACACTTGACACTTACTAGCTGTGTGACCCTGGGCAAGTCACTTAACCCCAATTGCCTAGCAAAAAAAAAAATAATAATATTATTAGAATGGTGTTCATGTATTCATTCGTTCATCCAACAAGCATTTCGTGGACTGCAGAGTCACAGAACTTGGAGAGCTGGGAGGAAATCAGTGGTCACCTAATTTAACCCATGCACCAAAGGAATCCCTGGCTGAAACACACCAGAAGAGCTTGAAGACCTTCAAGGAAGTGAAACCCACCACCCTTTGAGGCAGCCCATTCCAGTCTGGTTAATCATGTTATATTAATGACAAGACTGGGCATCAGGAGACCTAAGTTCTAGAGTCTAGAACTTGGAATCTAAACAATAGAAAAAATAAACAAACAAATAGATAAACACAACCATAACCAACACTTATTAAGCACCCACTTTGTATCTGTGCTAAGTGCTTCATGAATATTATCTTATTCTTACAACAACCCTGAGAGGTAGCTGCTATTTTTATCTCCATTTTACACATGGGGAAACTGAGGCAAACAGATTTTTTTTTTTAGTGTTTTTCCCAAGGATACCACACAGCTGATAATAACTGCTCCTTGCTGTGTGAGTTTAGGCAAGTCATTCACTGCCCCAATGAGTCTCCTCATCTGTAAAATGAGGAGATCAGACCAGATGATCCCTAAGGCCTCTTACAGCTCTGTGGGTCCATGCAGTCTATGACTCTCTTAGACGGAATGATCTTTCCCAATCAGATGCATCAATTAAAATCCATAAAGATAATGGTCAAGCCCCATAAAAGATATTGGACATTTTATTGAGCTAAAAATACTTAACCACAGCTGGTAAAAGCCCTCCTGACAGTGAAGAACAGCGTGTGTTTATTATAGCTTCATTGTTTTTGTCCTGTAGCATTTACCCAGGACTGGTTTTGCTTCTTTCTTGTTTTTTCTAATATTTTATTTTTCCCCTGATCACATGTAAAAGTAAGTTTGCTTCTCTTCTGAAGCCAAATGAATGTAGTCACATCCTAGGTGGACCAGTGAACTGGAAAAACCCAGCATGCCCATCATAAGATTCGAACCCGACCGCTGGCAGGGGTATCATTAGTCATCCAGCTGAAGACCTCATTTGACAGATGAGGAAACTAACACCCACGGACGTCAGCTGAACTGCCCAAATTCAATTCAATCTTAATTCAACAGAGAACATAAAGACACAGATGGAGTTGACCTTAGGAAGATGTGGGTTAGGGTCTCCCCTCTACCAAATCTAGCTGGGTGACATTGGCCAAGACACAGCCTCTCGTTATTACTCTAGGAAGATTTTGAAGATGAGCTAAGTTACAGAGAAGATCCTCTGCCACATTAGTGAAGGAAGTTTCTCATCTGGGAGTTCCCCTATATTATAAAATAGGTCTGTTGCCCTATCTTTCCCTAGCAATATAAGAAACATTGATTAAGCATCTACTACATTGTGCTAGGCACTGGGGATACAGAGACAAAATGAGAAATAGTTTCTGTCTTCAAGAAGCCTACATTCCATCAGGGGATCTAGCACATACCCAGAGAAGTAAATATCAGAGGGGAAGGGAAGGGAGGAAGAGAGGGAGAGAATTTGGAACTAAAACATTTTTAAATGAATGTTAAAACTTGTTTTTACATGCAATTGGGAAAAACCTAAAATATTAATAAATAAATATCAAGTCATTTGGGGAAGAAAGAGCCATAACATGATGAGGGGGTGAGGAGAGAATGAAGAATGACTTCACTTAGGAGGCCAAACCTTGAAAGGTAAACTTCCTTCCTTCCTTCCTTGCTTCCTTCCTTCCTTCCTTCTTTCCTTCCTACCTTCTTTCTTTCCTTCCTACCTTCTTTCCTTCCTTCAATCCTCCCTCCCTCTCTTCCTCCCTCCTTTCCACCCTCTCTTCCCCTATTTTTTCTTTCCTTCTTTCCTTTCATCCTTTTTCCCTTCCTTCATTCCTTCCTCCTTCCCTCCCTCCCTTCCATCCTTCCATTCTTTCTTCCTCCTTCCATTTCTTTCTTCCTTCTTTGCTTCCATCCTCCCTCCTTTCCTTCCTTCATTCCTTTCTCCCTCTCTTCCTTTCTTCCTCTTTCCCTCCCTTGAATCCTTCTACTCTCCCTCCCTCCCTCCATTCCTTCTTTCCTTGCATAATCATTTGATTCAGCACTTCCTAAGTGTCTGCCCTGGTCAAGGCAGCTAACATACATTATGGCTTACTATGTACCAGGTACTTTGCTAAGTGCTGGGAATACAGACACAAGCAAAAAGAAAGACAGTTCCTACCTCCAAGGAGCTTGAATTCTAATGAGTACAAAAGGCAGCTGATGAGCTGGAAAACAATAGATCTGGGCTCTGGGGATAAAAAGACCTTTGACTGATTAGCATTTATTAGGCATTGCACTGGGTATTGGGAATGCAAAGGGAAAAAGAAACAGGGAGTGGGAAGACAAAGGCGGAAAATGTGTACATCGAAAATTAAATATAAAATATGAACAAAATTTCCCTGCTCCAGGGGGAAGGCACTAGCAGCTGGGTAGATGAGGGACAGGCTTCCTGCAGGGTATGATCTTTGAACAGAGCCTTGAAATCCAGGGACTCCAACATGCAGCAGTGAGGAGAAAGTGCATTTAAGGCAAGGAGAATGGACCATGCAAAGTCACAGAGACAGGAGACACTATGGTATGTGGTAAAAGCAAGCAGGCTGGTTTAGCTGGATGGACACTAGGGGGTGCCATAATGCACAGAGTTCCAGGCATAATATCATCTTCCTGAGTTCAAATCTGACCTCAGACACCAGCTGTGTGACCCCGGGCAAGTCACTTCACCCTGTTTACCTTGGTTTCCTCATCTGTAAAATGAGTTAGAGAAGAAAATGGCAAACCATTCCAGTATGTTTGCCAAGAAAACCCCAAATGGGGTCACAAAGAATCAGACATGACTAAAAAAACGACTGAACAACAAGAGTTCGAGAAGTAATGATATAAAAACCCAGAAAGTTAGATTGGAGCAGGATGTTGCAGGACTTTTAAAGTCAAACAGAGAAGTTATTATTTTATTCTAGGGTCCAGAGAGAGCCACTGGCCCTTCCTGAGCAGGGGATGGACTTGATCTTATCTGCAACTTAGGAACATCAATGTGCAGTTCTGTGGGCAATAGATTATTGAAGGCTCCAATTAGGAGGCAAAAGGGGATGTGGACTGAAACTAGAGTAGGGGCCACGTGAGCAGACGGACGTAAAAGATAACGTGAAAGTAGAATTAACGGGACTTAGCTTCTGACTGGAAGGGAAGAAAGAGAGAGAAAGGAGAGAGAAAGGAGGACTCTAAGGTTATAAAGCCCTCTGGCTAGTGGGATGATGGTGCCTTAAAAGTAATAGGAATATTAGGAAGTGGAAAGGGTTGGAAGGGGGGACGGAAGATAACGAGTTCAGTTTTGGACAAGGAGAATTTGAAAAGCCTTTAGAATACCCAGTTTGAGATGTCCAATAGGTGGTTGGCGGTGACGGCATTGAGTTCAGGAAAGAGGCTGAGGCTGGCTATAGAGGGTGTCCCAAAAGTCACCATATATAGATCTGGAAATCATCTGCCTAAAGATGAGAATTGAGCCTTTCAGAACAGCTGAGATCAAGAAGCAAAAGCTTACGAAGACAGAACATTCCTCCAACACTCGGGGGTGGGACTAGAATTCGAATCCCGCAAAAGGAGACTAAGGAGTAACCAGACAGGGAGGAGGAGAACCAGAAGGGAAAACCCAGAGACAAAAGAGGTCTGGTTCATTAACCCCTTCCAGGGTCATTAGACATTTGGTTTGTTATGCATTTGGTAGAGATACTGAGTAAACATCCAAATGATGGAAGTTCATAGAACCATACCTCAGAGGTCACAAACTCCCAACCTCATCATTTTATAGATGAGGAAACTGGGGCCCATGGAATTGAAGTGATCTGCTGAACTTCATGTAGGTAGTATCAGAGGTGAGATTTGAACCTGGGCCCTCTGGCTGCAGAGCCACTGTTCTTTCTACTGTACCTTGATGTTTAGCCTAAAGAAGAGCAGCCTTGTTGCTTTTGGGGGAATGATAGCTGTCTTCAAGTATTGGAAGGGATGTCACCTGAAAGAGGGGAGAGCAAGGTGGTGCATTGGATGGAGCACTGGGCTTGGAATCAGGAAGACTCATTTTCAAGACTTCAAATCTACTCTCAGACACTTAACCCTGTTTGCCTCAGTTTCCTCATATGTAAAAGGAGCTGGAGAAGGAAATGGAAAACTACTCCAGTATCATTGCCAAAAAAAAAAAAAACCCAAATGGAGGGAGTCAGACACACCTGAAACAATTGAACACCTGAAAGAGACATTTGAGTTGACCTGCTTGGCCCCTGAGGCAGAACATGGAGCCACGGGATAAAGTTACAGAGGCAGAGTTGATGTCTGGGAAGTATTTCTAGCACTTTGAGCCATCCCAAAGTAGCAGACTGCCTTTGCAGGTAGTGGTTATCTCCACGGCTAGAGGGGTTCAAGTAGAGGGAAACTATATGAGCACTGGGCAGATCTGAAGTACTCTGGTTCTGTTACAAGTTGGATTGGAAAGATAATAACTTCTGAGATCTTTTCCATGATTGTGTGATATTAAATGTTTCCTTTTGTCTCTATACTCTCCTCTTCTTATCAGCAGCTTCTGTGATAATCGATAAAGGGACTATGCCCACCCAAGCAGTCAGTCAAGTAGCATTTATTAAATGCTTACTGTATGTGAGGTACTGTTCTGAGAACTGCTGATACAAGTAAAGGCCAAAGCAGGGTCAACAAGCAGATCTATTTACTAAATGAACCAGGGAGTCTATGAGAGAAATATCTGGAACCAAGAAAGCCTCCTAGCTGACCCAGAAAGCATACTGAGCAGGTGGCTGTGTACTTCCCTTATGAGTAAGGCCATCCCTGCTCATGCATTAAGGATAGCCCTGCCTTGTTTGCCTTGCTATTTCACCATAGACCCAGCCTGTTATGATTCTGAATTCCCTTTCCCCAATCAGCCTGAAATGCAGAAGTATAGCATGTCACCAAACCCACTGAAAATCGATGACTTTAATTACACTCCAAGGAAAGGGACAAAAGGGGATCAGAGTAATTGCAAAGAAAGTTTGAATGACTAAAGTGAGTGTTCTAAAGAGGCCAGCCCTCTCCTCCACACTCCTGTGGCCAATGATGAGCCAGGAGGGGATCACAGAGCAGTGATCAGTGAAATTGATGTGAAATAGAATGATGTACTGGAAGCTTAAGGAAGTGGAGGTTAATGATGAAAGACCTTCCATGATGGGAATTATTAAATATGATTGTCTAGCGGTGCTCAGGGAGGTCTTGTTCATCTGGATTCACAGAAGGAATCCATCTATGGCTGCATTTCATCCTGGACAGACTACGGACACATAAATCAGAAATTAGGAAGAGAAGCAGGCTAAGTTCTGAAGGAGAATATTTTTAGAACTAGAAGAGACCGAGAGGTCAAGGAGCGTAGCATCCAGACACAGTCCTTATTTTTGCCTTTTCTTGTATCCCCAGCACTTAGCCCAGTGCCTGACACACAGTAAGTACTTAATAAACACTTGTTTAGGGTGATCAAAGATTTAGGACTAGAAAGGATCTCAGAGACCATCTGGTTCAACTCCCTCCATTAACTGATGAGAAAACTGAGTCCTGAAGAAAAGTGAAGTGACTTGTCCAGTATTCCATGGGGAGCGAATGACAGAGCTGAGGTTTTAATACAGACCTCTCTACTACAAATCCAACATTCTTTCCACTGTGACATATTGCCTCCCTACGGTTATCAAGTTTAAACCTCTGGTTTTACAGATGAAGAAAGAAACCAAAGCCCTGAGAGGTTGAATGATGTTTCCAGGGTCATAGGGCAAGTTACTACCTGGTCCAGGATGAGAACCAAGTGGTCCTGACTCAGTCCAAGGGTCTTCCAATGCACAGCAGGAGTGCATTGTGGGAGCACCCATGCTTTTCTTTGATACTCTTCTTCCTTCAGCAGGAAGAACAGAACAGTGCAAGGAGCTGTACTTGGAGTCAGACACCCTGGGCTCAATCCCAGTTCTATCACCTACCACATGTATGACCTTGGGCAAGTTATCTGTCAAATGAGAGGAGTGGACTAGAGGACATCTAATGTCGGTTTCAGCTGTAAATCTATGGTCTTATGATCCCTTGGGACCACTCTCACCAAGGATCCCTGGGTTCTTATTCTGCTCTGAGATATCCAAAGCACTCCTCACTTTGGGGTCCCAAATTAGATCTTCATTTTCTCTCGCCTATTACCATCCAAATTTACCCAGCCTATGTCGCATCCTTTTCAAGCCCTGCTAGGCAACTGTTCAAATCCCCTGAATGAGCCAATGAGCAAATGGTTGGTTGTGACTTAGTACATGCAAAGATCAAACAATTATAGCTATCCAAATAACCCTTTTGCTGCCTAAAAGAAGAAAGATTAGCTTTGCTCTTCTTGAGAACTGAGAACAATGAATGGAAATTACAAAGAGACAAATTCAGGCTTGACATCAAGGAAAAACTTCTCAGCAATTAGAGTTTCCCCAAAGTGGAATGGACTGACTCAGAAGGTAGGGAGTCTCTTCTCACTGAAAGGCTTGAAGCAATGACTGGGTGGCTTGTCATACATATTGGAGAGAGAATTCTGCTCCAGGCTCATGTTGGACTAGAAGACCACGGAGACTCCTTCCATTCAGAAAGTCGGGATTCCGAGCTGCCGAGTTGGTGAGATTTCCAGACTCCATGGAAAACTCTGGATGCATTCATTTCAGTCTCACCTCAGGCCATGTGGTTTTTCTCTGCTTCTCTTGGTATTGCTGCAGTTGAGTCATTTCCATCATGTCCAACTCTTTGTGATCCCATTTGAGGTTCTCTTGGCAAAGATTCTGGGCTGTTTTGCTATTTCCTTCTCCAGTTCATTTTACAGACAAGGATCTGAGGCAAAGAGGGTCAAATGACTCGCCCAGGGTCACACAGCTAGTAAGTGTCTGAGGTGGGATTTGAAATTGTGGAGCTGAATCTCCTTGATTCCAAGGCCAGTATTCTATCCACTGTGCCACTTAGCTGCCCCTTGGTATACATTGACCCCTTCATTCCATTAATTCAGTCCCAAAATGAACGATTTCAATGGAGAAAACTTCAGATTGTGTGTGGATATTTTTATGTGTGTGCAAGTAGGAGCAGGGGGGGAAGTGAGAACATTGATTCTTAAAAATAGGGAAAGACACAACACAATTGGTTATTGTAGTTTTTCACTTTTCAGTAGGTTGTCATGGTGACTGTGTGGAGTGCAAGGGGGCTGAGGGATTGACTATATTGATTGAATTGCCTGACTTCAACTCACTGGTTTGGTGTGGGTGGCAGGCCCCTGAGGTCTGGTAGCAAGGATTTCATAAATGATGCACACCTTGCCTGGACGTTATTCCTCTATAAAAATGACTATATTCCTACATGCTTAGAATAAATTCAGTTCAAGTTGAGTCATTTTAACGGCATTATATTTGTGGGAGTTGTCCTCTCCCTCAGACCAGGATATCCCTGAGGGTAAGAATTGTGTCTCTCCATCACATCAGCAATGCCCCTGGACAGGATCTGTTCCTTCATTACATCTGAAGTACCCTGAGAGCAGGGATTTTCTCCAGCGTCTGACCAGGGCCCCTTGGAAGGCAGGAAGGTCTCAGATCAGACAATAGTTTCCATTAAGGTCAGGCACTGTGTTTCTTTGTCAAACAACTGGGTTTCTGAGAGAAGTCAGGCTTCCCATCATATTCCCAAGGAGTGGGATCATATCTTTCCAAGTACCCTGAAGACAGTCATCATCTACTTCTTCTATGTACCCTCTAGATCACTTAGTTCAGGATTCTGCCCTTAGTACTTTTGTTTCTCATGGCCCGGGCCCCCAAGGACTCTGAGTTCACATAGACCAGGTTAGATCCTAGAACGGACCCCCAAGGTCATGTTCTCTCTTTACCTTTGCCTTCAAATGGAGTTCTCCAAGAAAATCTCTAAAATAAAGCTTAGGTGTGGCTCTCCCAAAATGGGCAGCAGGATTCCCAGCTTCCTGACAAGAACTCAATATACAATATAGATAATGAACATGGGACAGTGTTTATTTCATCCATCATAGAAAAATACGTAAGAAGCAAAGGACTCATAGGAGCCCGTGAACAAATACAGAAACACAAAAGACTCAATTAGTTCATCAGATTCCTCTGGAGAAGACAAAATCACTTTGGGGCTACTGACAGTACTAGTCAGTTTCCATAGACCTGTACCATCTGAACAGCTCAGGGCCATAACATGGAGGGTTGGCAGAATCTAGATCTTTCCTCCCATTCCTTCCTTCACCCCAAGGGCATGGCTTCAGTCTTTCCGCAAAAGGGCATCATCCTCTTCTCCAAGAAACAAGGAATTAAGCAAATCAATCCATCCAGAGGCATTTATTAAGCACCAGCTGTGTGTCAGACCCTATGCTAAGCACTGAGAATACAAAGAGAAAAGTGAAACAGCCCCTGCCCTCAAGAAGTTTACATTCTAATCTCCCTAGAAGAGGTCCAGGGCCCAAGCTCAGGAATACTCCAGCTCATGGAATCACCATATTACATATTTAGAGCTGGAAAGGGTCTTCTAGGTCATCATCATCACCCTCACTTTTTATAGATAAGGCGCCTAAGGCCCATAGAGGTTAAGGGACTGGACCAGGATCACAGAGCTAGTGAGTGTCTCCCCCAGATCTGGGAAGACCCATTCTCAGAAACCCTATGCAAGAGTTATTAGCCTTTTCTGTTTCATGGATTCCTTTGGCATTCTGTACCCCTTCTCAGAACAACGTTCTTTAAAATTGTAGGAAATGCTACCCTTCAATTAAAGGTTAGTGAAAATAAAGATTTACATTATTTCATTATTTTTTTTTCTCCTTCCAAGTTCACGGACCCTCTGAAATCTTCTCACAGACCAAGGTCCATGGATCCCAGGTCCCAGGTTAAGAACTTCTGCTCAACTTGTGCCAAAGACAGAAAAAAAATGCAAAAGAAGATGGCCAGGAAGCTGACATCCAAGAACCTCAGGCCATCTGGGAAAATACAACTCATCATGGTCTTCTTCAAGTTGTCATTTTGTTCTGCCCTTCCCCCAAGCCCCTTTTTCCCCTCCATTCCAGATATCCGAGGGAGAAAAAAAATACATGAAAAAGAAAAAAGATTAAGTCTTTTCTCATTTTTAGGCCAGCCAATAAGAGTTCATCCCCATCCCCTCTTCTGACCCCCCACATGCATTCAGTGGTCAACCATCTTGCATATAACTATAGTCACTGGGAACCAATCAAGGAGATCCCAGTGTCCCTCAGGGAGATCCTGGAACTGGTCTTTATCCATGTGAGGTATTCTCTAATCACAGATCCATATCCTATTACCTCAGCCAGTTGATCAGGGGATTCATTAAATTAATGACGCTCCCCATTAACTTCCTTACATTGAGAATAAAATTCTTCTTAATTAACTGACCTACTTGTTCTCAAATTCACTGGAAAAGGACACTGATGCTTTCCTTCAAACAGGGCCAATAAAGCTTCAAAATGGGGGCCCAGCTTCTTTGGTGAAGCTGTACTGGCCTTCCATTTGTTGCTAATGACTCTGAGCTTCCCTAAGAGGTCACTGAGGCTGGGACTGTATCTCCCAGAAAAAGGGTTAGCCAATTTGTGGAATCACAGAAGCTCAGTGTTGGAAAGCCCCTCAGAGGTCATCTAGACCAATTCAGACCTGAATAACACTACCCTTTACAACATACCCAGTGCAATCATGGGTGACTTATTTAATTTCGTAGAGCTTCAGGCTCCAGAGGCTCACCCCCTATGACCTTTTGGGTGTTTAGTTTTTAGGGCCCTGATTCATCTGACTGTAGCTTACCCTTCCAGGCTTCATATACATTATTTTTTATTCATTCTTCATTAAAGACAAACCAGCCTTCTTATTCCCTGTAATCCTCCCTCCATTTCCCAACTCTAGACCTTTGTATGAGTTCTTCCCAATGTCTGAACTATATGCTCTCCTCATCTCCAATTCTTATCACTAGCATAATCACTTCCATATACAAAGGCTATTCTGATCTCTGTCCTCCCCTTACACACACACACACACACACACACACACACACACACACACACACACTCCTTGTCTCACTAGTGTCCTTCCTACTTCCCACTTGGATCTGAGGATCTTCTGATAGAAGACATACATAGAACACTGAAATCTAAGGGCTGATCCTAGGAGTTAATTCAGCTGCCAGAAAGAGATGTGAAGCTCCAAGTGGAAAGATAAGAGGTCAGATAATAAAAAGACAAGATACAGGGAGAGTCAAGCAGTTGAACATTGGTCTGACAACTTGATCCTCACAAATTTTGTTTTTCTTACTGCATATGCGCTTATTCTCTTCCCTCAGCTCCCCATCTCTCCTAGATTGACTTCTGCTGTAGAATTTTTATTCTTGGAATCATACTTATCCTCTTAACCCTCCAAAATTTGTTCTAAAAAATATATCGTCTGTATCAAACTATACTATGATTTCCTCTCCACTACCACAAACTCTAAGAGGAAGTGGTGACTTCCTCCAAGATTCATATCATTTACACCCCAACAATCTGGTTCTCTTTGGTGGTAAGAAACAAATCCAGAATAGAGTTTACCTTGGTTGGTTACTCCATCTTTGGAAGGCAAGTCAATAAATTATTAACTGCTTCTTTGGCAAAAAGAGCCAGCAGATGTCCAGATAATTGATCCATCGCTACAATAGCATGCAGTTATGATTTGTTCCACCAATTCCTCATCTATTTCATCTTTCTGTCCTGGTGGTCTGTAGTCTAAACCAATGACAATATCATTTTTCTTTCTGCCTCCGCTGATCATTGTCATCCACGCATTCTCCACCGTGCTTTTCTACTCTAGCTCCTGAATTTCCTCAAATGAGAATATCTTCCTGATATGCAATGTTACCCTCTTCTGCTGCCTTACTTTGGCAATCCTGGGATCACAGGACCATAGAGCCTCTGAGCTTGAAGGGAGCTCAAAGATCAAATCCTTTCATTTTACAGTTGAGGAAACTGAGGCCCAAAGAGGTTAAGTGACTTGCCTCAAGTCACACACGTATTAAGTGGCAAAGCCAGTATTTACACCCAGGTTGTCTGACTCCAAATCCATTCAGAGACATATTTCATACATAGGGCCCATACCCCCGTGTATCAATGACACCTAGATCTAATTTGCCTCCTTGTGGTAGAATCTCTTGTTCATATTGCTCATTACCCATACTCTTCTGCATTTATAAATAGCCATCTGAGGCCATTAATTTTTTAGATTTTCCTTTTTTACATTTTGTTTCCTCTTATTAATCTGTGGACATTTCTACTAATAAATTTCTTCCTATATTGGAGTTACTTTTCGTTGTGTATAGTATGGTGGACATAGAAAGAGAGTTTTCTTCTTCTTCCTCCATGAAGAAGGAACCTCATATCATTGTAGATTTAGAATTGGAAAGACCCTGACAAGCTATCTTGTCCAGCCCCATTATTTCATAAATGAGGAAACTGAGGCCCAGAGCTGTTAAGTGACTTGCCCAGGGTCACAGAGATAGTAATTATCTGAGTCAGGATTTGAATCCAGGTCTTCTTGATTCCAAGTCCAGTGATTTGTCCTATACATTATTCTGCCTCTCACCTGATTAATCTCTTATTCCAACATCCTTTATTTGCTGATGGTTAATTGTTTGGGAGAGTAACAAACATGAGTAAAGTCAACTAACCATTGGCAAGACTCTCCCAGGTCCTACGGCTACCTGCCTCATAAATCCACAAAGGGATCTCCTTCCAGGCATAAATATCTCTATTCCCTGCCTGCCTGATGTTCAGAACACAAAATTCATTCTTTCTGATTTTTTTTTACCACCTAAGACCCAATTGAACATTAGTTTTCTCTTTAGCAGGTCTCCAGCCAAACCAAAGACCAGAACCCTGTTAGGGGAATCTGCCCAAAACATAAAGAAAAGGAAAAAACAAAAACCGAGATGGAGAAAAGGCTATTACAAAGTCAAAAGCACCAGAGCTGATTTTATGGGATGGAAGTTTTAAACCTTCAAAATTGAGTCCCTGGGAGTTATTGCTAGGATTTTTTTAAGTCCCTTAAATTGGTTTTCAAATAGAGAGGGAACATTTCTTCATCCTTATATAACTCTGAAATGACAGAACATTTTGGACGATACATTTTTTCAATTTTTCCCAAATGAAATCACCTTTGGTAGAGGACCAAGCAGAGGAAATTTTAGCTTGAAAGGACAACTTTGTGAAAGGGCTGAGCAATTTAACAGTAGTAGTAAAAGAAAAAAAAAGACATATGCAATGAACAGCCATCAAAATGCCTAATTTTCCCAGCATCATTGGGGAATGGGGCGTTCCGAAGGCAAGATTTTTCTCAGCAATCGAAGCTCATCTCTTGAAATGCCAAAACTTTAAAAATTGCAACTCTTCCCAAGAGAACCTTTTTAAAATGTATTACACACTTGCACCTGCCTTCTTAAACAGAGCACAGCCATTGTAATTTCAGCTTTTCTTGATGACTCATGCTCATAAACAATGTCACTTAGGGCAATAAGAATAATCACTCCCATTTCTATGTTGATTTCAGCTTTTGCCAAGCTTTTATCTCCTCAACAGCAATGGGAGGTAGATTGATTATTACAATTCCCATTTTACTTAGGAGGAAGCCAGGATTGTCACCAGGCAGTCCCAGCACCTCTTAACCGCTGTCTATTAAGTTGTGGAAAGAATATATTCTCTGTGGGCAGAGGAAGAAACCCACAAAAATCATAGATCTTTGAATTAATGAATCACCGAATGTTGAACTATTGAAGTCAGTGCAAATGAGGAAACTGAGGCTCAGGGCCAAGTGGCTTCTTAATTCACTTAACTCAGAGTATGGTGTAGCAGAAAGACAATGGCCTTTGGAATCCAAGCCCTTCTATATCCATATTTACCACTGTGGTATTTAGGGGTGGCAGTCAGTTAGGGATTGGGTCAATCAACTAATCATCTCATACCATTTACTGTGAGCAACAAGAGATTCTAGCCCTAATACTTTGTCATATGAGAAAATTGTTACAGTATTAATCAAGGCATTAAACAGGATGGAGCTGTGTGACCCTGGGCAAGTCACTTCATGTCTGTACCCCTGCCTTAAGTCTCCCCCCACTCCCATAAGCTCTCCAACGAGCTGTCAGAGTGATTTTCCCAAAACTGTGGATTGGAACATGTCACTGCTCCCTAGCGCCACCCCCACTCAGTGGCTCCAGGATTCAATTGTTTAAATCTTCTGCTTGGTGTTTAGAGAAGACTTCTTACATCTTACTCACCATATGTGCTTACCAATCCAGATATTCCGACCTCTTTGCTGTTCTTCCACTAATACCTTCCATCTCTCAACTCTGGGTATTTTCACTAGCTGTCTCCCATGCCTAAAATACTCTCTCCCTTTCTCTGCCTACTGGTATCCCTACTTGTTTCAAGTCCCAACTAAAGGCCCACTTTCTACAGGCAACCTTTTCCTATGCCCCTTCATTCTAGTGTTTTCCCTCCATCAAGAATTCCCCGTGTATCTTGTATGAAGTTTGTATTTAATCGTCCGTATGTTGTCCCTCCATTAGATTGTGGACTCCGTGAGGGCAGGTACTGTCTTTTGTCTTGCTTTAAAATTTAGCACAGTGCCTAGCACTTAATAGGTGCTTAATTAGGGTTTATTGACTGAATAATTGCCTCAGTTTTCTCATCTGTAAAGTGGGGATAGTAATAGTCCCTACCTCCTAGGGTTGTTGTAAGAATAAAATAAGATAATGTTTGTAAATCTCTTTGCAAACCTTAAAGTTATATGTAAGTGGTAGCTATGATTATTATTATTATTCTAAATGCTAAGTAAATCTGACTAGTTGATATCATTGGGGAAAGCACACAAGCCAGGGCTTATGAACTACATTACTAGAAAACCTTGCCCAGGACCTCAGGTTTCCTTAGAACCCTGAGGGTAGAAGAGTTCTGGAGCCCCGTCTTGCTGGTAGAAGTGGAGGTCAGGAAAGTGAACCTACAGCCTATGTTATAGCCAGATCAAAAGGACATTCTCAGGACATCAGAAATCTCTCTAAACCTTTGGCCCTCAGCTCCCACCATGAGTCGCTCTTTATGCCCAAAGACCAAGGAAGCCACCCCAAGGGTTCAAGCCCTAGTACCCCGAGATAACCAAATCCCTGCCCCTTGAAAGGGAAACCAGCCCAGACTACACACAACAAATATCATTCCTACCATAGGGATTTTCCTTGAATTCATAGGAATGTCATTTGCAGATCATAGGAGGTAATAAAATCACACAAGTGGTCAGACTACATCTAGACCATGTCCAACCAATACTTAATGCCAAATTTAAGAAGTGATAGGAGCTAAAACTGGGATTTCACTAATACAGGGAATTCTAGAGTGAAGAAATTGTCTCCACAAAGTCTGGTCAACATTTTCTTAGGAAAGTTTCCCAGAACACTGAAATATTAAGTCAGTCAGCTAATAATCATTTTATTACTATGATTATGATTATTATCATATTTATACTCATATATACATTGTGTGCAGGAAAGGTTGGAGAGAAGAAGATGGTAGCCCTTTAAATGTCTGAGCTAATGAGATGGCACAGCAGATAGATATTAGACTTGGAGGCAGGAAGTCCTGAGTTCCAATCCTGCCTGACTAATCATGGTGACCTTAGGCAAACCACAGTTTCCTCATCTGTAAAATGGAGATAATAACAGCACCTACCTCATAGGGTTTCTTGTGAAAATCAAATGAGATAGCATATGTAAAGCATTTTGAAACCTTAAAGCACTATATAACTGTTAGCTATTGTTATTATTATAATATTTAAAGAACTGACCCACAGCAGAGAAAACAAATTTGTTCTGTGCTCCCCTAAGGGAGGCAAAACCAGGACTTAGGTGTGGTGCAGTAAAGTCAGAGAACCTGAGTTCAAATTCTGACTTTGTCACTTAGGCTATGTGACCCACACACCCTGTTTCCTCATCTGTCACTTTGCCACTTGTGAAACCTTAGACAAATCACTTCTCGGCCCCACCCAACCCTAGGCTTCAGTTTCTTCATCGGTAAAATGATGGGGTGGTCTAAGGACCCTTCTAGGCCTAGATCTATCATGCTAAGATACAGAATAACTGATTCCAACTCAGGGAAAGAACTTTAAGAAAACCAAACAAACAATTTTGGCTGACCCAGAATAGAATGGGCTACTTTCCAAAGCAATGATTTTTACTAGGGCTGGTAGGGATATCAGTCATCATCAGTTCAAATGTAGGAATGTGAAGCTCAGAGACTGGAAGTGTCTTACCCAAGATCACAAAGCAGCAAAGCCAAGAACATTGGATCATAGATTTTGATGTGGATGAGGCCTTGGAGGCCTTCCAGCCCAAACCCTTTGTTTTACTGATAAGGAAACTGAGGCCAAGAGAGATCAAGGTTCCCTAAGCGGCAGGGATAGGGCTCTTCTGGCTCCAAATCCAGGTCTCCTTCCAGGCTGCCTGAATTTGGAACCAGAAGAGACCTATCCCGGCTGCTTAAACCAACTACTACAAAATAGAAGTCAACCAAGCAAGAGTAAATGCACGGAGACCTTCCCATCATGGGATTAGTTAAGACAGCACAAGCTGCTGTTGCAAAAGTGGTCATTCTTCACCGAGAAAGTGTCTTAAGCAAAAACAGCAGGAGGAGCAGTTTCTGGCTCCGGAAACATCCTTTCAGATTGTACACACTGATCAGATTCTTTAGTTCTTTGCCTATTCCTTTGCACCATCCCCTCTCAGCCTCCTCCCCCAGCCCACTCAGACACCAGCCATTTGATGTCTCTGAAGGGTAGAAGTCCTGAAGGTTTGGGATTTCTAGCACTGTAACTCTTGAGCCCCCACCAGCGTGTTCCCCATTAACAGTCCCTAGGCATTGACAACCTTTTAGAAAGAGATTTGCTGAGAAACTATAGCAAAATGAGTTGGTACAAAACATCTCCCTCCAAAGAGAAGCCCATTATCACCTCACACAGGCAAGGTCTCTAGGGGGAGAGGTCTCAAACTTAAAATATAATGCTTGGGAGGAAGATGTATCAAAGGGGCATCTCCTGACTCTTGGTCCTTTTCTCTCCTTGTGGAGAGCTCATGAAGTCTCCTTTAGGCATAGCTGCCTTCTGGGTAGATCAGCCATCACTGGATCAGGCTAATTCTCTATTTGGCCAGGCTGATCTGCTGCGTCTGTTACTCTTCCCCTCCCCCCGCCCCAGGTCCCACAGTCCACTCAGGTACCAGGAAAGGGCAAGACTCCATCTGTCATCACACTACTTCAATGCATCCTCAAAGGGCTTTACTGCTCTGGCCTCAGTGGCTTAGCTGTTGTCGAGTTATCTCTCCAGCCCTTGCAATGCTTGCATCTCTGCTTAGCACATTCATCTCAAAGTTGCTGCTCAGTCACCTCTCTATTCCTGTGGCTACTACTGCCACCTTGGTGGACTCTGTTAACCACTCCGGTCCTTGATTGGACCTCTAATGGGACCTCTGGATCTCCCACGCTTAGAAGGGCGCTGCCAAGATGCCCGGCCATATCCATGTCCGAATATTTGTTTGCCTGAGGACGGGAAAGAATGAACAAAAAGACAAAGGTAGCCACATGTTCATAATCTGTATGGCCAAGTGGGAGACTGGGCAGACAACTCTCCCTTTTGGTTCCTATAGAAAAGAAGCCCCAAGGATAATTGCCTTCCTGACATGAAATAGGAGAAGAGAGGTGCCGCCTGTCCTTTTCCTGGGAGACCGAGTCTACCCTCAGTATGTGTAGCTTCTCTTGGTCTGTCCTCTCACTGGTCTCTGTTATTGCTGGTCAGTCATTTTCAGTCATGTCTGACTCTTCATGAGCCCATTTGGGGTTTTCTTAGCAGGGATAGTGGAGTGGTTTGTCATTTCCTTCTCCAGCTCATTTTACAGATGAGGAAACTGAGGAAACAGGATGTGTGGGTCACATAGCTAGTAAGTGTGAATGGATTTGAACTCAGGAAGATGAGTCTTCCTGGCTCCAGGCCCAGCATCTATCCACTGTGCAGTTCCCAATAACCCTTTTATTCTTCACTAATTTCATTTCTCTGTTCAACGCTGGACTAATAGCTCTTTTTATACAGAGACCAAAGGTATGACTTGATCTCAACTGATTACAAGATATTTCCTGGATGCCATCATCTGCATTTCATCCAATGGCCAACAGTACTCTGACACTTTCAAATTAATTAAGGGTTTATCCACCCATAGTGATGAGGTCTGTAGGAAAATTCCATAATATCCTCTTGATGTTAGGATGAAATAGGACACTCATAGGTCATTTAACAGCTAACAAAAAGAGATTAACAGAGCCTTAGTAGGAGAAGCCCATTTGACCAGGATAGGTCTTGAGAACTCACCACATTGAGTCAGTTAACTAGAGCTCCCCAGTCTCTGAACTGTGAACCCAATAGCCAAGCATCAGCAACACCTGGAGCCTCTTGAGACCATTGTGTACTCAAGGAATCAAGAAGTGCTATCAATAGCCAGAGCTTTTAGTGTGTTTGGGCAATTAAATCTTGAGGATGGTTTCAGTACCTTTTTAGGGAAAACTTACGTGTGTCAGGTTGTTAGGATCATAGACTTATACACTTAGAGCTGGAAGAGAAGATGCAGCCATTACCAAATGCAATACACATTCTGCCATCTTGGCTTTAGAATGAAGGGGGAAAGGAGAAGGAAAGGGAATCAGTATATAGCACCTACAATGTGCCAGGCATGAAACTAAGTTCTTTACAAATATTATCTCATTTGACCCTCTCAACAACCCTGGGAAGTAGGTGCTATTATAATCCCCATTTTATAGTGAGGAAACTGAGGCAGTCAGGGTCACACGGATAGTAAGTATATAATTGAACTTTTCTTCTTGACCCCCATGCCCAGTGCTATATCCACCACGCCATCAACTGCCTCTACAAACACATTTTTAGAGCTGGAGGAGATGATAGAGGTCATCCAACTCCCTAGTTTTACAGATGATGAAACCAAGGCCCAGGGAGGCTGTGACTTGCCACCCAGCTAATAAGAGTTGGGCCATGAGCCAGATCTTCTGATGCAGGATCTGGCCAGGCCTCGTGTATAATGTGGCACTTAAGCCAAACTTTAAAGGAAGCCAAAGATTCTAAGAGACAGAAGTGCAGAGACTCTGTATGCCAGGCAGGGGGAACAGCTTAGGCAAAAGTATGGAGACAGGAGATAGAGTGCCATGTGGAAAGAACAAGAAAGTCAGTTAGTCAGGACTATAGATGGTCCAAAGGGGAATAGTATCTAATGAGGTTAGAAAGGTCGTCAAGTGAAATTATTCAGTCATTTTCAGTCATGACTGACTCTCTGTGACCCCATTTGGGGTTTTCTTGGCAACAATGTTGGAGCGGTTTCCCCATCCTTCTCCAGCTCATTTTACAGATGAGGAAACTGAGGCAAACTGGGTTGAGTGACTAGCCCAGGATAATACAGCTAGTTAAGTGTCTGAGGCCAGTTTTGAACTCATAAAGATGAGTCTTCCTGATGTTAGACCCAGAGCTCTGTGCACTATGGCGCCATCTAGCTGCCCTAAGTGAAATTGGAAAGGGCTCCAAACACCAAACAGTATTTGCAATATATCCTAGACCTGTGGCAAATAGGGAGCACTGGAGGGAAAAGGGAAAGAACTTTGCTTTAAGAAAATTACTTTGGGAGCTTTGTGGAGGCAGGAAGGCCAATTAAGAGGCCGCTGCAATAGTCCAGATGAGAAGTAGGGAGAGCCTGAGCTAGTGCGGTGGCTACAGAAGTAGAGAGAATGGAGTGGATGGGTAACGTTGTGAAAGTAGAAATTATAAGATTTGGCGGCTGATTGGATAGGAGGAGAGGACATGAAGGAGTCGAAGATAAATAGCAGTATATAACAGAGACAACGTTTGAACCCAGGTCCTCTGGGTCCAAATCCAGCTCTGTTCATGAACTCTATCAAGTTTGGCAGTGTGCCAGTAATTTTGGAAGAAGGCAATGTCAAGACAATGTCAAGCTGTGGAAAGAGGACCACCTTAACCATCAGAGGACCTGAGTTTGAATCTCTTTGTGGTTATTAATCATCTATGTGACCCTGAGCAAATAGTTTAGCTTTTCTGGGCCTCAGTTTCCCCATCTGTAGAATGGGGAGGTTGGACCGGTTGACCTCTGAAATCCCTTCCACCTATGAATCTACCATCCCACGGTCTCTCCCCAGCAGCACCGTCACCAGATCTGGGGAACGGCTGCATCTTTAGCCTGGCTTCCTGCCTGTCCCAGCCACATCACATCAGTACCCCTCAAGCTACTCTCTGACATGATCACTTGCAGAGGAGGCGCTAACTTGAATTGGGACAGGGCATTTTCTCACCAGGGGCTCCCTATGTGATAAGAAATCACCCCCTAGCTCAGTCCTCAGCACATTGTTATCACTGTTTTTCGAATTGAACAGAAAGCCTTCCCTAAGGCTTCCCTAAGATACAAAGCCCTGGTTCTCACTTTTTGGTCTCCAATCCTCTTTACATTCTTAAACATTATTGATGATCCCAAAGAGCTTTTGTTCAAGTGTGTTGGATCTATTAATATTTACCATATTAGAAATTAAAATGTTTTCATATTATAAAAAGACCTTCAAACACGAGGATCCCTCAAAAGTATTTCAGGGACCACCGGGGTGGTTTGAGATCTTCTAGTATAGAAGAGAACCAAATTTAGAATCCACAGGCCTAATTTTAGATACCAGCTCTGATACCACTAGCTATGAGACCATGGACAGAACATTTAACCTGTGCAAGCTTCAATTTCCTCATCTAATATTTGTCTCACCTACCTACTTCACAGGAGTATAGCCAATGAAGTACCTTGTAAGCCTTAAAGTACTATGAAAACATGAACAATCCTTTGTCCCAGTCCTCAGGGAACTGTGGATGTAGGCATGGTCTTGTCTTCCTTTGGAGAAGGCTGAAAAGGCCGGGGGAGGAACAAGGCTGGGTGTCTCTGATATTGCCCTCTCTCCACTGGGCCTGTTGCTTCCTAGTTGAGATTGCCATCCCTCCCACCCCGTTACAGTCCCCCCTCAAAACCAAGTCATTTCCCTTGAATTGTCCCCCAAGGAGGCCCCAGTTAATACAACAATCTTAAGTCCCAGCCCTGAGTCATCATGGCTCTTGGAGGCAGACAGCATTCAGAAGGTGACCCTAAAAAAGAGAGTTAACTATAAATCTTGATATAAAAAAAACAAAAGGCTGTTTGAGAATTCTATATTTATCACTGGCACCATCTCCTTGGAATTCTTAAGCTGTGGCCGGCCAATAAATGTCCATTAAAACCCCCAAATCAAATCTGGCCCTAAGAAACCTATACTCTAGGACGCAGTGTCCTGCGAAGTGTGTATAATGATGTGATTTATTTTGCTAAAACGAATGTAACACCAACACACCAAAAAGAGGTGGCCTATTCCTGCCCCTCCCCTCGGCCCCCAGATTCAGAAATGCCTCTGCTTTTCTGCTCCCGTACGGCTTACTGAAAATGGTCCATCTGCCTCCTTCGGAGAGGGTTGAGAGAACCTAGGGTGGCAAGTGGGGGTGGATGCCATATTAATAGCAAGAAAAAAGATCTGGCAGATGGTACAGCAGTACCTAACATCCTTCTTTATCCCTCTGCCATTCCCTGGGCAGCAAGGAGGGCCTAGGATCACAGGTCTGAACCTCAGAGGAAGCCAGAGGTCATAGGGATGTAAGAGGTCGAATCCCCTAATTTTACAGATAAAGAGACTAAGGCCCAAAGAGGGAAAATGGCTCATCCAATGTTCTCACCTGGGCCAGTCATTTAAACTCTCTGAGCCTCAGTTAATTCATCTATAAAATGGGAATGCTTGTATTTGAATGATTTTCCCCACTGGATTGTTGTAATGAAAATGCTATAAAATGTGTTGTTTTTTACAAGACTTGTGAAGGGACTTTCCAGTATAAAAATTCCATCCACTAAGGCAGCCTAGCAGCTTCTCTTCACCTTGCTGTTTTAGAGGGTGGCCTGGGGGCACTGAGAAATTAAGTGATTTGTCCAGGGTCACACAGATAATATGTAACAGGGGCAGGTGTTGAACCCAGATATCCCTGACTTTAAGGCCAGCCTTCTATCAACTTGGCCATGTTGACTCCTGAGTCAGTGATGATTGGTGGCAGGGTAGCTAAGGGGCAAATCTGGCCATAGACAATTACTAGAGTGCCAGGCTAGGAATCAGGAAGACTAATCCTCCTGAGTTCAAATTCAGCCTCAGACCCTTACCAGCTGTATTCATCAAAGCTCTTGGAGACGTTTGGACATGGAGGGCCTCTAACCTCATGAAAATCTGCTTCTCCTATCACCCATTCTATGGTAGCTCTCTAGCTGACAGGAGGCCAAGAAAGACAGCCCTCCCCCACATGGGCACCCCAATCCCAAAGGCCTACATGCTTCCATTCGGGAGCATTTAGAAAGAAAATGAACCTGTCGCCTAATCCCCACCCCAGTGTTATAACCACATATGTTGCACGCAAGCAGTCGTGCAGTGGTTTTGTGGGACCTTGTTTTCTCTGGCTCGCAATCCAAAGGCTCCTCACCGGACCTTCGCCAGCCGCCCCCAAGTCTGAACTTTCAAAATGCAATGTGGGCGGGGACTCTAAATTTGGAAATCCCTGTTCTCCCACCACTAAAAATAAGCCACCCTGGCCGTCCAGCATGGTATGTGTCGGCCCCCTCCAGTAACCCCTATAGGACAACCAAGCAAAATAAAGATGATCTATTAGACTTGATACCTCTCCCCTTTCCTCTCTCCTTCCAAGACTGGTTAGTCCCAGAGAAATATAATTAGGGCTTATTAAGTCATAAGTGCCAGGGAATAAGAAAGCAACTGCATCTCTGGCTTACTCTGGGAAGTATAGGAAACATTTCCAAAAAGGAATTCTTTAGAACCCACAAGAATTTAAGGTCTGGGAGCCACTTGTGACAAAGGGGTGGGGGTAGGAGAGGGGGTAAAGTTGTTTTGGAATATCAGGATATTCCTCTCTCTAGGAAATGGAAACTTTAAAAAAGTCACAGAATATGGTGGGGAAAAACAAATAAATATGTGGATCGTGCCTGTGTCCACAAAAGTTCTCATGGCTAACTGTTTTCTGAGAACTATTTTATTCCCGCCACTGGTAAGTGCAGGCCACTAGGGAGTGCCATAGTGCATAGAGCAGTAGGCCTGAAATCAGAAAGACTCATCTTCCTGAGTTCAAATCTGGCCATAGACAATTACTAGCTGTGTCACCCTGGGCAATGTCACTTCATCCTTTTTGCCTTAGTTTCCTCACATGTAAAATGAGCTGGAGAAGGAAATGGCAAACCACTCTTTACCAAGAAAACCCCAAATGGGGCCACAAAGAGTCAGACACAACTGAAAGGACTGAACAAAAAAAAAAAGTATGCTTTCACTACAATTCTACTTCTGTTTATCTCTTTTTAAAATTAATTGTATTGATGGCTTTGGATTTTACGTCACCAAATCTCTCTCAGTAACTCTCACCTTCTTCTCCCAAATATAACAAATAGTATTTTTAAAGAAAAAACAGGGGGCAGCTAGGTGGCGCAGTGGATAGAGCACCAGCCCTGAAATCAGGAGGACCTGAGTTCAAATGCGGACTTATCACATGATACTCACTAGTTGTGTGACCCTGGGCAACTCACTTAAACCCATTGCCTAGCAAAAAAGAAAAAATAAAGAAAAAATAAAATACAGAAAGAAAAAGAGGAAGAAGTAGGAGAATCAATAAAACCAATCATTATATTGAAAAAAGTCTGACAATAAATGTAATATTCTTCACCCATGGACCTCCTATCTCTACCAAGTAGTGAGGAGGAGGTATTTCCCCATATCTCTTCTCTAGGACTATGCATGTTCTTGTAGTTTTTCAAACTCACTTCTGATTTTGTTGTGGTAGTTGTCTTTTCCATTTACATTCATGTAATCATTATGTATGTTATTTTCTTGGCTCTGCTTACTTTATTCTGCATCAATTCATGTAAGTCTTTTCATGCTTCTCTGCATTCAGCATAGTCATTGTTTCTCATGCGTAGTAATATTTTATTACACTCATGTAACATAATTTGTGTAGCCATTCCCCCAATCAATGGGAATGTATTTTTCTGCTTCTCCCTTGATGAGACCTGTAAGAATCCAGATAAATCTCTTTCTAAGAGCCCTCATTTTCCCTATGTTTTAAAGCATGGTCTAAAAATCCAACTCCAGTTTCAGACATGATTTCCTGATCCATATGTTCACTCCGGAATCTTATCTTCTAAAAACCTTCTATTCAATCGCCAGTGATGATGAAGACACCGCCAATGCCCCTAAAGTTATAGGTTAGTCCCAAGGCTGCCTTAATCCTAGTAATCAATCAGTAAGCATTTATTAAGCACCTACTATGTGCCGGGTACTATGCTAAGTGCTAGGGATACAAAAAGAGGCAAAAGACAATCCCTGCCCTCAAGGAGCTTACATTCTCGTAGGGGAGAGAATGTACTTTTCCCAGCAGTAACACAAAATCAAAGAATCTTAGAATTGGAAGTATGTCAAAGACCATCTGATCAAATTAGCATCTAACAGAATCCTCTCTACTCATACCTGAAAAGTGGTGATCTAACCTTTGTTTGAAGATCTCCAGTCCACTCCATTTGGGAGTAACCCTAATTGCAATGAAGTTTTTGTTTTGTTTTGTTTTGTTGTTAGATCAAGACCAAATTTGCCTCTTTGCAAATTCCACACATTGCCTGTGTTTCTATCCTTTGGGACCAAGTAGGAAGCTAGGTGGCACAGTGGATAGATCACTGGGCCTGGAATCCAGAAGACCCGAGTTCAAATCCAGGCTCAGACATTTACTAGTTGTATAACCCTGAGGAGGACATTTAACCTCTGTTTGCCTCAGTTTCCTCATCTGTAAAATGGAGATAATAATAGCACTTAACTCCTGGGGTTGTTGTGAGGATCAAATGAAAAACAATAGCTGTACAATGCTTAGTATAGTGCCTGGCACATAGTAAGTGCCTTATAAATATTAGCTCTTATGAAGTAGGACAATTCTTACTTACTTTTACATGTAGCATTCAAATACCTAAAAAAAAAAAAAAAGCTATCAAATCCAGACTAAATATTCACAGTTCTTTCAGCCATTTCTCATATGAAATGATTCAGGGCCTTTTACCCTGCTAATTGTCATCCTCTGGGTGCTCTCCAAATATCAATATCCTTCCTCAACCACACAATTCAGAGCTGAATGTGGTTCTTCAGTCATTTTTCAATCACATCCAACACTTCTTGACCCCATTTGGGGTTTTCTTGGCAGAGATAGTAAAGTGGTTTGCCATTTCCTTCTCCAGATCATTTTACAGATAAGGAAACTGGGGCAAAGAGGTTTAAGTGACTTGCCCAAGGTCACTCACTAGTAAGTGTCTGAGACCAGGTTTGAACTTGGGAAGATGATTCTTCCTGACTCCAGTCCCAGAGCTCTGTGCACTATGGCGCCACTTAGCAGCCACTGAGAACTGAATACAGTACTCTACATATG
Organism: Vombatus ursinus; assembly: GCF_900497805.2. Classification (NCBI taxonomy): domain Eukaryota; kingdom Metazoa; phylum Chordata; class Mammalia; order Diprotodontia; family Vombatidae; genus Vombatus; species Vombatus ursinus. The sequence continues at coordinate 7,650,758 of NW_020954844.1, forward strand.
GACTGACCAGAGCAGAAGAGGTGAGAGGGAAGGACATTTCAAGCATGGCAGGGCTATTATCTCCTGGTGTCTGAAAACTTTTCTCCTATAAATACAGCCCAATACACCATTAACTTTTGTGGCTGCCTTTGTGCTCCCTGTACTTGCCCTGAGTTCTCAGTCTATTACCCTGGCTCCATTCCAAACTGCTGTCCAAAAAGGCCTCCCCCATTTTGTGCTGGTGAAGTCCATTTTTTTAATCCCAAGTGTAAAATTATGCATTTATCTCTTCTTAGATTCAGCCCAGTGTTGTTTTCTATCACCCGTATGGTGTGTTAGCTATTTATCCCTCCCAAGCAGACTTGTCAGCAAGTTGGATAAGCATGACATTTATGCACTTATCCAAATCAGTAATTAAAACATTAAACTACCTAGGCTAGAGATCTATGTCCAAACTAATGTCACACCATTTAATGGCTACTCTTTGAGTTCAACTTATTCTTAATCCATTTAATTTTGCTATAATCTGAACCATATCCTTTTTTTCCCTTTTGACTAGCATTAGGAACTTTAGCAAACTCTTTGCTAAAATCTAGGTAAATTTGGTCTTAAGCATCTTCCCTATTTACCAGTCTAGTGTTCCTGAAAATAAAGGGAAATAAGGTTAGTTTAGTACTGTTCTTTGGAAGTCATTTGTGATCGCTGTTCCTTTCAACCATCTCTCTAATGATATGTTCCAGAATTTTCCCAGGAAACAAAGTCAGGCTCATTGGCCTATAGTTTGCAAACTCTGTTCTCTTCTTTTTTAAAAAACTGAGACAAAAATATTCCTTCTTCAGTCTTGTGGTACGTCTTCCATTCACTAACCATTTTTTTAAGGATCTGTCAGAAATTTTTGCTTTGAATATATCAAACTACCTGGCCTATAGTTTTTCAAACTCTGTTCTTTTTTCTTTCTTTGAAATTCTCCTCTTCTTCTCCACAGAGTAGCGTAGCCCAAGAGGAGACACACTGTTCTCTCAGTAATGGTTTTCTGACTGGAATGAAATGCTCGTAAGATGGTGGAATTCCATCGAAGGTACGTGGTCTGCCTGAGGTGGACTGAGATACCAAGACACCCAAAGGAGATTATAACAAAGCAGCTGCCTAGTCTGCCCACCTCCCTGGAGAGAACCTTCTTTTGTAGCTCAGCTGGACCATTATTAATACACCATGGGTCAGCAAGGTTTGCTTCGGATGCTATTTTTAACCAATTGCTCACTTGGAGTTTTAGACAAACCCAGTCACCAAGTCAACGCACTTGCACCTATAAATCCTGCCTAGGAAATGTAGTACCTATTTATAGCAGCTGAGTCTTAGAAAAATGCAACACCATTAATTGTCCCCTCCCATTACACCACCATTGATCTCTCAGAGGTGTAAAACAAGAATCCGAATTAAGGAACCAGAGGATGGCCAGGAGGTAGGCTGGTTACAATGGAAGAATTGAGTTCCTAATAATAACAGGTCACATTTATGTAGCTCTTAAAAGGCTTTTCATCATGACAAACCAGTGAGCTTGGGAGCAAGCTTGTTAACAGCTGTGTTTGATAGGCAGAGCTGATTGCTAGAGAGCTGTACAAGTGGGTTGGTACCCGAGTTGTAACTAGGGCAGGCTCAATCAGGCTTTGCCCCAGGGTGCCAAGGGAGGGAAGGATGGGAAGGGGAAAGCTGGAAGGAGAAGAGAAGGGAATGAGCATTTATAGCACCTACTACATGCCAAGCACTGTGCTAAGTACTTTTACAAATATTATCTCATTTGATCCTCACAACCCTGGGAGCTAAGTGCTGTCATTATCTCCATTTTACAGATGAGGAAACTGAGGCAAACAGAGGTTAAGTGACTTGCCCAGGGTCACACAGCTAGGAAGTGTTGAGGCAGGCTTCTCCTAAGTCTAATGCTCTATTTCACCTTGCCGTCTCTCCTCTTATGGTTCAGAGACAACCAGTATGCCCCAGGTAACAGAATATTCTGTAAACAACTCTGGTTGGCACATATATGGTATTTGAAAAAAATAATTGTATTGATATTTGCTGTTTTTACATTGCCTAGATAGCTCCTGTGTCCAACACACACACCCCCACCAGAGAGTCATCTCCTATAACAATTTGTTTTAAAAAGAAGATAAAAATTCAGCAAAATTGATCTACCCATGTGGACCCCACCTCTGCAAAGGAGAGGTGACGTGTCTTTTCATCTCTCTTCTTTCAGACCAAGTTTGCCTTTTTATCATTTTCTTGTGTCGGGAGCCTAGGGCCTGGTCGATGGCTTTGTGTGCTGGGGCCTTCAATGTTGGCAGTTGGAGGCTGTAGGATTCTGGAAGCTTACCTGGTGTTGGGCTGGAATCAGCAAGGCTGGAACTCTAGGGGCAGGATTGGGTAGTGTGGCTCCCGGAGATTTCCTGCTCATCCAGGCCTTTCCTTCTTTTTGCTTTCTTCAGCTCCTTTCAGGTGGGTGTTGCAGGATGTTTATCCACCTGGGGCTCCTTGGAGCGCTGCTTCCCTTAGTTTTGCTGAGGCACTGAGGGAGCTGGTTGCTGTAGAATGCCGCAACCAAGGCACCTTGTAGTTTTCTGAGCTGGTTTCTACCGGTACCCCCACCCTCAATGAGACACTCGGGGGTCTAGGTGTTGGTGTTTGCCTGCTGCACCACCTGGGCTTCAGGATCTCTTCCTGGTATGCTGAGGTGGGGCTTTCCACTAGCTTGCTGGGATGCCTCTCCGTTCTGTACTGCTCCCCTTCTCCCAAGATAAGAGGGGCCTTTCCAGTTAATTCCTCAAGCTACCTGGACTACTGGACTGCTGCATTCCATCTTTCTTCTGGTTCAGCTGTTCCAGGGTTTTTCCTGGGGTGATATTTTCTGGGCTTTCAGGGGTTAATAGGGGAGGGTAAGAGAGACTCACCTCTTACTCTGCCATTTTGGTTCCCAGAAGTGTCTTTTTATCATTTTCTAACATTCCATTTCAGATGTCTTCTGATGGCTGTTCTTTCCATTCCCATTATAGTCATTGCATAGATTGTTTTCCTGGTTCTGCTTACTTCACTTTGAATCAGATCATGGAAAATTTTCCGTGATTCTCTGAATTCATCATCTCTTTCTTACAGCATGTTTATGTCCCAAATTTTCTGTATCTATTCCTCAGTCAATAGAAACTTTGCTTCTAGTTCCTTGCAGCAAAAAACTAATAATAATAATGATAACAATAAATAATAATCTTGCTCCAAATATTTAAGTGTATATAGATCCTGCCTTTTATCAGTGACCTGGTTGGGTCTAGCAATGATTCCAAAGATTCCATGTATACCAATGGAAGTTCTGTGTCAAAGGGTATAGACCTTTTAATCATTTATCTGATTGATTCCAAATTGCTTTGGAGAATGGTTGTGAAGATCTACAATCCACCAACAATATACTAGCATGTCTAGCCTTCCACAACCCCTCCAGCAATGATTAATCCTCTCTTTTGTCACCTTTGCCAATTTTCTGAAAGTTAATTGAAGCCTCTGTGTTCTTTTGTTTTATATTCTCTTACAATTAATGATTTAAAGCATTCTTTCAATCATTGCTAAAAGTTTGTACTTATTTTGAGAACTGTAGCTCATTCTTTTACAGGAATGGCTTTTGTTCTTACATATTTGTTTTAGTTATCTATAAATCTTGGATATTACACCCTTATTAGGGATATGTAATACAAAGATTTTCCCCTTGGTTTAGCCATCTCTGATTGAATGGAGATATTTGGATTCAGATGCACTAGATTCAATGTCTGGATCTGTCTTTTGCTACCTGTGTGACTGAGTGAATGAGTAATTTATCTTATCTGGGCCTCTGTCTCCCTATTTGTTAATTGGGATTGATAATACCTTATAGAGTTCCATGGGGAACAAATAAGTTACTAATGTGAAAAAAGTACTTGGTAAATCCTAAAAAGCCAGAGAGTTTATATAAAAGGGGAAGAAGAAGAAGTAATTATAAGAAGAAGAAGAAAATAGAAGGAGGAGGAGGAGGAGGAAGAGGAAGAAGAAGAAGAAGAAGAAGAAGAAGAAGAAGAAGAAGAAGAAGAGGTAAAAGTGGTGGTGGTGGTAATAACTAGCATTTATATGGAACTTTAAGGTTGTCAAAGCATTTTACATATATTATTTCATTTGATAAATGATTGTGTGAGGTAGGTGCTATTATTATTCCCATTTTATAGATGAGGAAACTAAGGCTGAAAGGGGCTAAGTGACTTGCCCAGGGCAACACAACTAGGAAATGCCTGAGCCAGGATTCAAACTCAGGTCTCCATGATTCCATATCTAGCTCTCTATTCACTCTACCACCTAGATGCTAAGTGGCCTCCTCAGTGTCATATAACCAGTACGTGTCAGAGACAAGACTTTAACCCAGGTCTTCCAGGCTTTGAGTCACCAGAGTTCCACCAGAACTCTACAGAAATACTCTACCATGACTCAGGTGGCCTCTCACGTGCAATATTCTTCCTCAATGCTGGAACCCTCCTCCCATCAAATTCCCATTGATTTCTGTTCTGGACCCCCATTTTGGGGACAAGCTTAAGGTACTTATTCTTCATCCTTCTAGTGGCTGGGCTGCTGAGCTTCTGACCTTAAGGACTTTGCTACTATAGCTTAAAATCTTCTTTAGTGCCCGGAGCCATCACACTGTGATATCCTACTGCCATTCTGGCTCCCTCCTCCCATCAGTAAGTGCCTTTCAGGGCCCAGGCCAGCCAAACTTCATTCCACTCTTAGCAGGGTTTTTGACTCGAAAAACTTGGCCACCATGCCCTAATGTGGTCTGAATGCCACTTAAGGAAGTCATCATACATCTATATTAAATGGGTCCATTACATATTTGTGTTACCCAAGCCCAATTGGGCCCTACCTGCTGCATGCCAAATCCAACTCTTCATGACCTCATTTGGATTTTCTTGGCAAAGATATTGGAGTGGTTTGACATTTCCTTCTCCGGCTCATTTTGCAGATGAGGAAACTGAGGCACACAGGGTAAAGTGATTTTCCCAGAGTCACACAGTTCCCACATTGCCCCTTCCTACTCCCTCTCAAATGAGGGCTTCACTTCCTACTTCACTAAAGAAATGGAGAGTGGCCTCTAGTCCCCAATTCCACATTACAAGTCACCTAAACATCAGTCTCTCCTCCATTGCTCCAGTCTCTCATAGAATGACATTGCCCTTCTCCTAGATGAGACCAACCCTTTTACCTCCATCCTCTCCAGGAGCTTGGCCCTCCAACATCCACTCACCTTTGTCTTTAATTTCTCTTTATCCCCTGATTCCTTGCCTGCTGCCCACAGCTATTTCCAGATCTACCTTTATCTTTAAAAAGCCTTCCCTTGACCCTACCTCCCTTTGAGGTAGTCTATATCTCTCTTCCATTTCACAATCAAAGGAATAAGGGTAGAGGATGTCCCTGTGATTTCTTAAGTAGAGGGAGCTCTTCGGTGAGTGCTTTAGGCAGTGTCCATCTACACCTTCTCTACAACTTACAATCCCAAAGAATTGCCAGTAGCCCTGGGAAGTTAAATGACTTAACTATAGTCACACTGCCAGCACGTGTCAGAGGCAGGACTCAAACAAGGTCTTCATGGCTACAAAGTTGTCCTTCTCTACACTGGACTGCCTCTCTGTCACAGTCGATCTCCTAAAAAGCCATTTTCTATGCACATTGCTTTCAGTCTCTGGTCTTCCACTCACTTCTCCATCCCTTGCAGTCTGATTTCTGTCTTCACGTGACTAAAACTGCTCTTTCCAAGGCCAGGGCACTTATCATAGTACCAGGCAAACAGTTGGCGCTTAATAAATGCTAGTTGAATGACTGACTGAATCATTCATGTTTTTTTGTTGTTGAATCCAATGGCTTCATCCTTCTTGACCTCTTTGAAGTTTGGAGCACTGCTGACCACTCCCTGCTTTTAGACACTCTCCTTCCTGACTTTTCCTGACCCCGCTCTTATTACGGTTCTCTTTTTACCTGGCCTACTTCCACACTAATGCCATTCAGTCTCCTTTGCAGGATTGTCATCCACGTCTTTCCCAAATGTGTTGGCATATCCAAGAGGTTAGTCCTGAACCTTCTCTACCCTCTCTTTTTAATTGTTCTCCCTTTCCCCCTACCCCTTTTGGTCCCCCTCTTTCTCCCCCTTCCCCTCTCTGTCTCCTTCTCTGTCTCCTCTTTCTATATGTCTGTCTGCCTCTTCCTACTTCTCTCTCTCCTTCTCTCTCTCTCTCTCACTCTCTGTCTCTCTTCCTCCCTCCCCCTGCCTCTCTCTCCCTCTCTCATCATACCCACTCCCACAGACTCAATGATCATCTCTATACAGGTGACTCTCTTAGACTTTCTTGTGTCATGGACCCCTTTGACAGTCTGGTGAAACCTATGAGACCTTTCTCAGTCTAATGTTTTTAAATGAAATAAAATGAAATACACAAAAGAAAATATATCAGATTACAAAGGAAACCAGTTATATTGAAATTATTATCAAAATATTTTTTAAAACGAGTTTATGGCCTCTAGGCTAAAAACTTCTGGTGAAACGATCTCAAATTTGACATCTCCAAAACCAAACTCCCTACCTTTTAAACTCTAAGATCATCGCTCCTTTTGAATTCTCTGTGTTTTTGAGTAGCCAACCATCCTTCTGATCACCCAGGGCTGCACCTTCAGAGCCATCTTTGTCTCTCCTCTCTTCCTCACTTCCTGCAAGAGCCCACTAAGTCTTGTTGATATGCTAATGAATTCCATAATCTTTGTATTCAGTTCCTTTCTTCCTTCGGACCTCTAGGCCTGCTTCTCCCACATTCTGCTGGACATCTCCACCTGGAGACCGTGTGTGCATCCCCGATTTAAGGAGGTAAAAATAATGCTTCTTACTCTTCCCCCTAAGCTCACCCCTCCTCCTGACCTCCATGTGTCTGTTGAGGACATCTCCATTCCTCCAATAACCCAGGTTGGCAATATTGATCATGCTGAACTCTTCATTCTCACTCACCCGACCATGTCTAATCCATCCTCAAGTCTTGTAGATTTCTCCTCCTTGGCTTCTCTCTGATCCATCCCCCTCTCTCTGCTCACCTGGCCATACCTCCAGGCCCAGTGCTCTATCCACTGTACCAATTAGCTGCCCCTTGAATTAAAAATGAGTGTCATTCAGGGGACCACAGGGAGGTGCTTAATGGTTGTGAGCAGGCTGTAGCACATAAGCTGTTAAGGCTCAAAACTGCACTAAGGCTTTTGGACACCCTGTAAATGTGTGTGTGTGTGTGTGTGTGTGTTTTCATTGTTGTTTGGTCATTTTTCCATTGTTTCTGAATCTCTGTGACATCATTTGGGGTTTTCTTGGCAGAGATGCTGGAATTTGTCATTTCCTTCTCCAGTTCATTTTACAGATGAGAAAACTGAGGCAACAGGGTGAAGTGACTTGCCCAGGGTCACCCAGCTAATAGGTGCCTGAGGCCAGATTTGAACTCAAGAAGATGAATCTTCCTGATTCCAGGCCAGGCACTCTACCCACTGTACCACCTAGCATGTATAAATATATGTTTATGTGTGTATAATGTATATCTGATGTATATGTGTGTGTGCATGTGACATGCACACACGCAGCACAAGTATAAATAATCCATTAGGCTTTTTTGTTGCCCCTTCCAGGTATATTTGTATTTTAGCAAGAAACAAACCCTTAATCAAAAGAACTGAGTCTAATTGTATAATTTCTGTAAGTAAATTACATCAATCAGCATATGAGAGAATTCCAGGCACTGTGGAAGAGGGAGGTGGAAATTTTCCATGTCCCTCAAATTATAGCATTTAGGTGACTTAAAGCTAGCCTAGATTACTGGGAGGAATGACATGAGGTACAAGTTCTTCATTAGGTCAGAAAGCTAAACAGTTTAGAGGGCTTAGCACAAAGGAGGGCAGCGAGGTGGTGCAGTAGATAGAGTGCCGGCCCTGGAGACAGGAAGATTCCTCTTCCCAAGTTCAAATCCGGCCTCAGACACTTACTAGCTGTGTGACCCTGGACAATCACTTAACCCTCTTTGCCTCAGTTTCTACATATGTAAAATGAATGGAGAAGGAAATAGCAAACCATTCTAGTATCTTTGCCAGGAAAACTCCAAATGGGGTCACAAAGAGTCAAGCAGAAAAACAACTGAGCAAAAACACAGAGGATCTGACAGGGTGATTTGACACGAGAAGCAGCCAGGATGGAGATTCCCCATCCTTGCTTGGTAACCCAAGTGGCTTCCTTTGAGCTCTTCCTTGGCCCCAAGAGACGTTTCTCAAGCTGCACTTCTGCAGCCCTTTCCTCCTTCTTCCTCTTTTCTTCTTTCTGGAGACGACACAGGGCTGGGACGGGGGCAAGGGGCTCCTTTTTTCAGATGTACGTTTCTCTGCGTGTTGAGAAGAGGAGGGCCCGCCATGAGGTGATCATGGGTCTGAGAAAAAAGCCCAACTGCCTCAGCTCAGAAGCATTTTGAGTTCCTCAAATCTGTTAAGCCATTTTTCCAACTTCATGGATTTAAGAAAAGCCCCTGTCTGAATTCTGCCCCCAGGGTCTGGTTGACTTCTTTTGGAAATCCATGTGGTTTTGAAGGGAAATATGATCCACATGTTTGGATTCCTTCTCATCTAACTCATCCTGATGTTTAATGCAAGCAATTTACTGTCTATGAACCTTTTATAGCCTTTTGGATCAGGTTCTTATTCCCTTTTCCCTCCCTCACCCTCTCCATATCCCTCTCTTCTCTATTTTCCTTTTTTTTTCTTTTTCTGGCTTCTTTTCTTTTTCCTTTCTTTCTTCCTCTCTTCCTCCTTCCCTTCCTCTTGCCTTCTCTTTCTCCCCTACTCTCTCCTTGTCTCTGTCTTTCTTTGTTTCTGTGTCTTTATCTATCCCTCTCCCTGTGTTTTGGCTCTGTCTGTCTCTGTCTCCTTTGTCTCTCTGTCTGTGTCTCTGTGTATGTGTGTGTGTCTCTCTGTCTCTCTTTCTCTCTCTATCTCTGACTGTCTGTGTCTCCCCTCTTCTTTGTCTTCTTCTAATCCTTATATTTTCTCATCACCTATCTCCCTCCATTTCTTTCTTCTTTCCTTCCAACATCCCCTCTCAGACTCTGCCCCTCCCCTCCTTCCCAGTATCATTCTCTCCCCTCCCTCCACCTCTCTTTTTAACCTTTCTTCCCATCGGCTCAGGAGTTGTGTCTCCTCAGCATCTACAAAATCTATGCCCACGTCCCAGTGGCATATTGGTGTCACTGTAATGAGAGAATGGACCCTCTAGCTGGCTGAGGATTCCAAACTGGAGCAGCCATGCTCCCTCTCTAGCAACCTGTTTGGCAGAAGCCGGGCTGGTAGGGATCAGAGACCCTTCATGCTGAGAGAGGCTCAGAATGGGCAGGACAGATTCATTCCCAGGGTCACGGGGCCATTCCCTGACTCAGGGAGGTGAGCAGGCATATTGATCATAGCCATGGGCTGCACTTTATTCTACTCTGGTGGTTCAGTGTCCAGGAATCATAACTGCTTCTCTGTGGGCCCTTCTGAAAACTACCCATCACTCCTGACCACCACAAGGCCACATCCAGAAATGAGGCCAACGGGAAGCTTGTCAGTAACTTCCCCTTTGCTTCTGGGCTTAGTCAATCCAGGTGTTTATTTATCTGTTATCCAGACTCCCAGTTCTCCCATCACTATTGCCTACTATTTCCTCACAGAGCAAAGAAACACAGCTCTGAGAATAAGATTCTTTGTCCCTTGGGAGAACAGAGGATACAGCATGCACATGAATCAGGTACACAGAAGAATCCACAGGCTTCCCAACCTGTAGAACCGTGGCTCTGATTACCAGAACAGAATCAGGGAATCTTCAAAGTAGAAGGGACCTCAAAAGCCATTTGGCCCAACACACATGCAAATAGTCAGATGAATCCTGGATCTTGTTAATGTGGGTATTCCCACCAAAAATGAAGGTCACAATCTATCCATACCTGCTCATAGCCATCCACCAATGACTTTGTCACAAAGGTTCCACACCTTTCCTTGATTCTCCTGGCCATCTTGAGTGGAACAGCAGATCCCACAGCCTATCCATCATCTATACCTCCCTGTGGATACTTGGTCAGCCTATCCTCTTTCCCCTCCTGTGGCTTCTTTGACTCCAGTTCAGCCTTGAAGTTTCTCCCTTGTTCCTTTCTTGCAGCTTGTCCAAACCCACCATTTGTCTCTCTCTCTATTGCCCTCAGAGCAACACTCATTTTCAGATCCTCAGAGGCCATTATGTTCCATGTGTCAGAGCCTCAAGCAGAATACTGGTGTCTGGAAAATGGAGAGGGGAGAAACCAGGGGTCACTAAAAGAATTTAGCAGTTTACCAAATCCATCCCTCTCTCCTCCTTCAGTTCAATTCTGGGCCCAGTTCTGGGTCCATTTGCAGTATCTGTCTAAGATGAATCATAGAATTTGAGAGTTGGAAGAGACATCTGCCACCATCAAGTGCAGGGCATACAGAAAAGGAATCCACAGCCTAACAGATACAACAAGCAGTCAGCCAGCTTCTATTCAAAGATCTTTAAATAAAGGGAGCTCAACCCTTCTCATGTTGGTCAATTCCACTTTTGAACCATTTTAATTGTAAAGAAGTATTTTCTGAAGTCAAGTTTAAATTAGTCTCTTTTCCATTTTTATCCATTTGTCCCAATCCTGACCCTCTGGGTCCACTAGGACAAGGCCAATCCTTCCTCCAGGACAGACTTTTCAGATTGATATGGACCAATTATTGATGATTCTGAATCAGAGTTTAGCAACGTCCTTCCTAAACTGAGGCACCCCAAGCTGAGACTAGTACTCCACAAGTGGCCTGATCAGGACAGAGGAGAATGGAGCATCCCTTCTGCTTTTCCATAAGAATAGCATGAGAGAACCGGCCAAATGCTTCTCTGTAATGCAGACATACGATGGTAACCATATTCCCCATATTTACCAGTCTGGCAACATGGTCAAAAAAGGAAAAGTGGCCTGGCCTGCTCTCACCTAAGCTCTGATAGCTCTTTAAGATCACTGCTTCCCTTTCTAGATGTTCATTGACCATCTTTTTAATAATCCACCTATAGCCAGAAAGTGAAAATCAACTCTTTAGTGTACAAACTGATGATCCCACTTTCTTCCTTGTTTCCAAAGTGTGCCTTTCTACAGTACCACAGTGCCTCTCCTGTCCTCTGTAATCCTTCAAAGGCCACTAACAGTGGCTCAGCAATCATATTCACCAAGTTTTTCAGGATATCTGGGCGACATCACCTCACTCTAGTCACTTGAGCTCATCAAGGTAGCTAGAGGCTTTCATGATATTTCCTAATTTATTCTGGTTTTTGATTAACTCTTTTTTGTTTGGCCCTTCCCACAGGATCACAGATCATAGATTCATAGAATCTGAGTCACAAGAATCCTCAGGATTGAAAGGAACTATTTTGGCCAACCCATTCCTAAGCAAAAATCCCCTCTACAACTTTTCTGACCTGTTGTTATCCAGCCATCATTTAAAGGCCTTCAGTGAGGGGCAGCTTTTTACCATCCAAGGAAGACCATTCTGGATGGGCTTTTGGATGGTTCTAATTATTGCAAAGTACTTGTTTGTGTGTTTCCTACATAAGAGAGACTGCTCCTTGATATATTCTACTGATTTTTCCCTAGTTCTGCCCATCAGAGCCAAGAAGAGGAAATCTAGTCACTCTGGATGCTCTCTAGATTATCAATGTCCAACCGAAAATGGGGCACCCAAAGTGAATCCATTTCAGAAGTAGTCTAACTAGGGCAGAATGCAGTGAGACGATCACTTTCTTCATTCTACTCTATCGCATGTGTCCTGTCAATGAAGCTTAAGCTAGTACCACCCTTTTAGGGCTGCCATATCTCACTGGTGACTCATACTGAGCTCATAATACCACTAAATCCACTAAATTTATGTTATTTCTTCACAACAACTATTGTCTTGCCACATCTAACCCCCTCAACTGAGGCAGCTAATTGACACAGTGGATAATAGAGTATAAGACTTAGAGTGAGGAAGACTTAAAACCAAATTCCATTTCAGAAACTTACTATGTGAACCTGGGCAAGTCCCTTATCCTCTCTCTGTCTCATTTCCTCATCTGTAAAATGGAGATGATAATAATGCCTGCCTCACAGTCTATTGTGAGGATTATGAGATAAGATGCAAACCTTAAAGTGCTATAAGAATGCTATCTACTATTACTTGATCATTTGAGGTTTTGTTTTGTTTTGTTTTTAATCCAAATCAGTATGAATTTGCTTTTATTCAATATCACCTCATTAGATCTGTTACAACAGTCTGGGTTCCCCGGGTCTTTTCCTAACTTTCTCATCCAATGTGTTAGCTATCCCTGTAGGTTGTGTTACCTATAAATTCAACAGCCATTCTTTTTCTTCCTCAATTGGAGCCACTTTTTTTAATTGAATGAATAACCTAGGACAGAAGCTCAACACATTCCACTAGAGACCTTCTCCAAAATTGCATCCATGCATTGTGACTACCCTTTCCCAGCCCTAGGATCCTCCTTCTTGGAACTTTCAAACAGGATTGCCCTAATTTCTACTTCAGTGATTAATCAGTGAATAAATTTCACCATTGATTAATGGTAAATACCTATTATCTGTCAAGCATTGTGCAAGGTGCTGGGGCTTTGAAGAGAAATATGAAATGACTCTGTGCTCAAGGAACTTATAGTCTTTCAGTGGAAAGAATCTTACTTTGAAGTTAAAGGCCTGGATTAAACAAAATGGTGGCATAGTGAAGAGACTGATAGTCTTGAAGTCAGGAAGACTTGAATTCAAATCCTGCTTTAGAAGCATACTAGCTAGGGGACCCTGGAAAAATCAATTACATCTTTCTCTGCCTCAGTTTCCTCATTAATAAAATGACTAGATGGCTTCTAAGGTCTTTCAAATTTAGGTCTATGATCTGATACCATATATAGACATACAAGTAAGTACAGAGTAATGGAGTGAAGGAGGACTAGCAGGTGGGAACTTCAGGAAATCCCTTGGAGGAGGTAGCATCCTAGCAGAGCTTAAAAGGAGTGATTGGATTCTAAGAGACTGAAGTGAGTGGGAAATGTATTCCAGGCACAGGGGACAGCCTGGACAGGCACAAAGACTGGAGATGGAATGTTGAATGCAAGGAACAGCAAGGAGGCCAGTTCGGCCTGATAATGTGTAACAAACAAAAGGAGGAGCGTGAAATGCCAAATGGAGAGCGTGCATATTACCCAGAAGTCAATAGGGAGCATCTACGGCCTTTGGAGCAAAGGGATAGCATGGGCAGACACGTGTTCTAGGAAACCCATTTTGGCAGCTGCACAAACACTGAAATAGAAAGGGGGGAGACCGAGGCGGGAAGACCAGTGAGGAGGTCAATATGATGGTCCAGATAAGGAGAGAGGGCTAGAACTCTGGCAGTAGCCATGGATATAAAGAGAAGGTAACCAATTGGAGAGATGTCAAATCAACAAGAATGGGCAACTGATCTGATTATGGGGATCAAGGGAAAGGGAAGATGACTCCAGAGTTGTGAACCTGGGTGCCTGAAGCATTGCTGTCAGCAGAAACAGGGAAGTTAAGGAAAGATATGAGTTTGGGGAAGGGAGAAATAGTAAATTCTGGTTTTGAAAATTTTGGGGTTGAGATGTCCATAAGAAGCCCAGTTGGAACTGTCCAAAAGGCAGTTGGTGAAGCAGGAATGGATCATGAGAGAAAGGAAAGCTGAGTGTATCAATCCAGGAGTCATCTGGACAGAAGGCAGCTGATGGTGCAGTGGCTAGAGTGTTGGGTCTGGAGTCAAGAAGACCTGAGTTCAAATCCAGCCTCAAACAACACTTACTTCAGTTTCATTTCCATCCCACTCCATCTTTCCTCTTCTCATGCCATCCCATTCTGGTGAGTTCAGTTCATTTCACTCCTATGAGTCAAATACTACACAAGGTGCTGGGTTTATGAAGGCAAAAACAAAATCATTTTTGTCCTCAGAGGAGGATGGGGTAAATAGTATACATACATCTACTTGCTATTAAGTTATTTCAGTCATTTCCAACTCTCCATGACTTCATTTGGGGTTTTCTCAGCAAAAATACTAGAGTGGTTTGCCATTTCCTTCTCCAGCTCACTTTTCAGATGAGGAAACTGAGGCAAACAGGGTTAAGTGACTTGTCCAGCTATTAAGCATCTGAGATTAGATTTGAACTCAGGTCCTCCTGACTCCAGGGCCAATATTCTATTCACTGCACCACCTAGCTGTCTATATGTACACAGATGGGTAAATAAAATACACCACTCCCAAATTATAAAAAAAATGGATAGGAGACACTAAAAATTAAATGGAGGAGGGGAGAAGAGAAACAAACAATCCTGTTGTGTGACCCTGAACAAGTCACAACTTCTATCTGCCTCAGTTTCTTCATCTGTAAAATGGACATAATAACAGCACCAATCTCCCAGAGTTGTTTTAAAGAACAAATGAGATATTAGTAAAGCACTTCATAGAGCTTAAAGCATGATATAGATGATGGCTCTTATGGAGATGAAAATTGAATCCATAAGAAATGATGCAATCACCAAGAAAAAAGAGGAGCATTAGGGTACTCCCACAATTAGAGAGCAGGGTGTAGATGATGATGATTCAATAAAGGTGACTGAGAAGAAGTGATCAGATGGGTAAGAACCAGCAGAGTAGAGCATCACATGAACCCAGAAAAGAGAGAATACTCAGAAGGAGAGGTTGGTCAGCAGTGTCAAATGCTGCAAAGAGATCGAAAAGGAAGAGGACAGAAAAGGGTATTGGTGTTCACCATTAAGACAACATGGGTAAACTTGAAGAGAGCAGCTCCAGCTAAGGGATAAGAAAGCCAGATTAGAGACTTCAACATCAGGGAGATCAGAGGAAGTAAAGGCAAAGATCAAAGATGGCAGTCTAGGAGTTTGTCTGAGAATGCGAAGAGAACCATAACAGGATGGCTTAAAGGTATGGTAGAATCAAGTGAGGGGTCTGTATATATTTTTAAGGATGGCAAAGACCCAGCTGTGTTTGTAGGCAGCCACTGCCTTCTTGTTAATTAGAATCAAGTACAGGATAGTAATTATGCTTGCCTCCTTAATAAACTATTGAATTATGCAAAACTAATATTACTAAAGCACCCATCTCATCATGTTACTCACCTGCTCAAGAAGTTTTAGTAGCTCCTCTCCAATAAAACACAAACTTCTCTGTCTAACATGTGGAATATTCAACATCTATCTCCAACTGATCCTGCCAGTTAAAGTGGGCACTGCTCACCTTCACACCCTCTACCTCCTTCCCAGTCACATTGACCTACTCCCCATTCCTCCCATTCAGCATTCTAGATTCTGTCTCTGGAATGCCCCATGTATCTACAACACCCTCTCCTCACTTCCTCCTCCTTTCCTCCTTAGCTTCCTTCCAGATTCACTTCCTGTTTAAGTGCTAATTCTGCAGACGAGGGCTTGCCTGTTCCCCTTCTCCCCTCCTCCATTTAGTTTTTACTGTCTCCCATCCAGTTTTTCTAAACATAATTTAAGAGTGGTGTATTTTATTTACCCATCTACATATGAATTCTATTTACCCTCCCCCCCATATAAGGACAAGGATGGTTTTGGGTTTGCCTTCATAAACTCAGCACCTTGCATAGTATCCATCTGGTTGATGTGAAATGAACTGAATTGAATGGGATAGAATGGGATGAAGTATGATGGAAATGAAATGAAAGAGAAAGGAAAAATGGAAAGGGAAGGGAAAAGAAAAGATAAAAAAGAAAGAAAAAGGAAAGGAAAGGAAAGGAAAGGAAAGGAAAGGAAAGGAAAGGAAAGGAAAGGAAAGGAAAGGAAAGGAAAGGAAAGGAAAGGAAAGGAAAGGAAAGGAAAGGAAAGGAATATGTAGGCTCATGTGAAAGATGGTGTGGCATAGTAGATAGAGAACTGGTTTGCATATCAGGAAGACATGGGTTCAAGTCCTGTGTCTCCGACACCTACTGGCTATGTGACAATGAGTTAGTCACTTAGCCTCTCAGGGACCTAGGCAACCCTTTCACACTCTAAACTGCATAGAGGGTACGAGCCTGCACTGGTAAAGTGATCTTCTTAGTCCAGGGAAGTCCCAGGTCCAGGGCCTCTCCCTTGTGCCATACAAGGCCACAGGATCATAGCTTCAGAATTGGGAAGGACAAACATGTCATTTCACAGATGAGGAAAGTGAAGCCCAGAGAGGTTAAGTGACTTTCCTAAAATTGCACAGGTCATAAGTGGCAAAATTAGAATTCAAGCCCAGGTCTTTGGTCTCTAAAATCAGTATCTGTCAGACTGTGACTGTCTTCCCTTTTCTGGTCCCATGTGTCCTAGATAGAATCCCATGTACCCCATCCCAATAACATGCTCATGGGCTCTGGGCTCTGGCTGCCTCCCCTCCCCATAGACCTTTCCATTGATTGCCCTCTGGGTCACCTGCAGTTTCAATCCTGATGAGTTAGTGGTATGCGGCAATTCACAGCTATCAAGCATCATTAGGTGAACACTGGTGTAGGAGAAAGAGCTTTGCAGCAGAGAACAATGGGAGATGTTGAAGACATTGCACAATTTCTTCAATGCCATCAAACCCAAAGTGCTTGCTCTGCTTGACCTTGGGCCTTGGTCACTGTCCATCTGTAGCTTCTGTTCACAAAGTAGGCATTGACATACTAATTCATTGAAGCTGTTCAACTGGCTGTATGTCACCAGAACGGGCAATATGCATTTGTCACTTTGCTTTTTCACAGATTCATTAATTTTTTTTTTCCAATCCAACTGCCTGGTTTTACAGATCAGAAGCCCAGACTCAGAAAATGAAAGACACTCACCCAAAGTCTCACAGCAAGTCAGTGATCTCATTCATGTCTCCCGATTCCTGGGCCAATGATCTTTCCATTGTACATTTTTTGTTATTCAGTCACTTTTTGATTGTATTCAGATTTTTGTGACCCCATTTGAGGTTTTCTTGACAAAGATACTAGAATGGTTTGCCATTTCCATCTCCAGTTCATTTTACAATTGGGGAAACTGAGGCAAACAGGGTTAAGTGACTTGCCCAGGGTCACACAACTAGTAAGTGTCTGAGGCCAGATTTGAACTCAGGAAGATGAATCTTCCTGACTTCAGGCACCATCTAGCTGTCCCCAGTGTACAATGTTTCCTTCTAAGATGAAAGGTTAGACTATGCTCTTTAGCACTGCTTAGAATTTGAGGAAGGAGCCTTTATCATATTATGGAGTTCAGTGGAATTAGCAAAATTTCACTTTCAAGTAGGAGAATTTGGGTAATCTAGAGAGTGACATGGATTGGAGGAACCATAGCTAGGACACCCTTCTTTGGTTAGGGTGTCACACTGGATGTCATCCATCACACTGCTAACTCTTGCTTTACATACATGAATATATATATATATATATATATATGTATATGTGTGTGTGTGTGTGTGTAGGAATATACCCACTATTGTCATGGCTTAACTAGAGTGGGGCAATCAGGGCTTTCTCCTAGAGCGTTAAAATCAAGAAGGTAGAAAAATTTTGGTGATTTTTAGAAATCATAAAATTTTCAGATTTCCAGCAGCAGAGAAACAACAGGGCTTATTGCCAAGTTCACAAGTATAATTCTTTAAATAGGGAATTAGCCTCCTTCACACACACACATCCTAACTCACACAACCACACCTCAGATAAGCTCCTGCTTAGCCCTACCTTGCCCTGCTGCCCCCACCCCTGGGCCTTCACTTCTTCAGTAGTGACCTCTCCAAAAGCCATCCCATGGTCTCCTAGAATCTCTATCTCCCACCTCAAAGGGTAACATCCCAGGGTCTCTGCCTTCAGGATCAGTGTCTGTTGTCTCCTTCCCCACTCACATCTTCCTACAGGGCTTATGTCATCACATCCCTTCCTGTATGACTGAATTTGCCTTAATTACTTTCTATTATTTTCAAATCATTAAAAATAAAGTTAATTAAAAGCCTAGAAATAGACATGCTTCTTGCTCCTGGTGTCAAAGGACATAATGACATCTCTGTTTTATGTCAACACTTAATGGGTTGTCCAAAAAAATTATCATTTGTCATAAATGTGTGATTTTAATACACACATAGAAAGCAACTTGTCTAAGGAAAACCTTCAAGGCTACATTTTGCTCTACCAAGTCAAATAATTTTTTTAAATATCAACACGTGAGAAACATAGTAGGATCCTTATACTCTGCCCTGCAGTCAGTTATGACAGGATTTGGTCTGCTATAGAGAACTGTCTACAGAAGTCTGCCTGCTCCTTCATGTTTGCATCAAGACTACCCTCAAAATGTACATAGACCATTTCCCTAAAGCTTTCACAGAGATGAGAAGGTAGTCCAATGGACTGGCCTTTGCTGACATTTCAGTTGCTTTTCTTTGGAGGGAGAAGGAATAAATAACTATCTATAATTTTTCCATTCTTTTGGAATCTTCCTCTATTTTAGACTTTTTTTTAAATTCAATTTTATTATATTTTTGGGTTCTCATTCTCTTCTCTCCACCTCCTCCCCCGCCTTCTTTTAGATCTTGAAAAGTTATTCCTCAGAATAATTAAAATGTGTTTTTCCTCTAACATCTATTTCTTTGCAATGTATTTAGTCAGATCCATCTGTATTTCTGTCTCTTCACAGGAAAGAAAGAAGGAAATAAGCATGCATTAGGTGCTTACTCTATGCCAGGCACTTTATTAAGCTCCAGGTATACGAACACAAGTCAAAAGAAAAATAGTCATTACCTTCTGATGGAGGAAGACAAGGCCCGAAAGGGAGCTGAGAAGGAAGGTGGAAGAAGGTAGATGGAAGTACCTGGAGACCAGGAGCAAGGCTTGTAGTTGATTGTTCTTCATTTTCCAAGAGGTCCAATGAATCATGGGACTATGACTTGACTTGCCCATTATTGGATGTAAGTGAGGCAGAGTAGACGAGGCAGGAAGGGGAATGGAGGCTGGCTTGGGCCCTTCCGACAGAATGGAAGCCACCCAATGAACTCAACAGTGAGACAAGAGATAGGCCTTGCTGAGCGATATTCTAGGCTGAGAAGACCATAGGCATGGTTGGATGTTTCAGAGTAAGGAGGCCCCAGGCACTGAGAAAAGTTCCA
>NW_020954844.1:7670009-7756201 GCF_900497805.2 Vombatus ursinus
AAAGTTCCAGGATGAGACAACAGCAGAGGAATGGAAGCCAGAGAATGAAGGCTGGCTTGGGCAGCCTTGGAGTCGTCATGACGAACTCACCAATGGGGAAAAGGGGCGGAACTGATGTAGTTAGTGGTTCTCCTATATGGGGGGAGCAACAGCTACCAAGAAGCATCCAGGTGGTAAAGTAAATAGAGTACTGGACCTGGAGAGAGAAAGACCTGAGTTCAAATCTGGCCTCAGACACTTACTAACTGTGTGACCCTGGGCAAGTCACTTAACCCCTATTTGCCTCAGTTCCTCCTCTGTAAAATGGGGACTCACTGGAGAAGGAAATGGCAAACCACTCAGTATCTTTGCCAAGAAAATCCCAATGGGGTCACCAAGAATCAGACACAACTGAGCATGAGACACAACATTAGAACATGGGAGAGTGCATGAAAGGAGATATACACAAAATAAAACTGAGGGGATGAAAAAAAAATTTACTATGTATCAAGTGAATCCAAAAAAAAAAAGCACAAGTTGAAATCATATTATCTGTCAAAGCAAAAACAAACATTCAAAAAACAAAAAAGGATAAACTGAGAAATTACATTATGCTGAAAGGAAACATAGATAACAAGCCAATATCAATAATAAGCATATACTCCAAATGCCTTAGCATTCAGATTCATAAAACTACAAAAAGACGTAGATGGTAACACAATAGTGAGAGGAGACCTTAACATCCTTCTCTCAGTTTTAGATAAATCTAAGAGAAAGATAAATAAAATTGAAAATATACAACTGAATAAATTTCTGGAGAAACTAGAGCTAAAAATCATGGTATTTTCTAAATTGCATTGCAAAAGAATATACATATTTCTCAGCACCACCTGGAAATTTTTATAAAAATTGACCATATATTAGGGCACAATAATATTACAAACAAATGTAAAAAGACAAAAATATTAAATACATCCTTTGCACACCATAATGCAATAAAAATTGTCTTTGGTGCAGGGATCACAGACAAAAAAAAAATTTGAAAAAACCAGACCCAAATGGAGACTTAACCATGAAATCCTTAATATTAGTGGATCAAAGAATAAATCATAGGAACAATAATCATGTGAAAGAAAATGATAATGATTAAAATACCAAAATTTCTAGGATACAGTTAAAGTAGTCCTCATAGGGAAAATCATCTCTACAAACATACACCAACAAAATTTTTAAAAATAAAGGATTAATTAACTGATTTTGCATTTAAAACACTAGAAAGCCTACAAATATACAAACCTAAAATAAATGCAAAAAGGAAGATATTAAAAATTAGAGAAGAAATAGATAAATTAAAAACAAAAAAATAGTAATGGTATATGAAGCTAAGAGTTAGTTCTTTGAAAAACTAACAAAATTGTTAAATCTTTGGCTAACCTGATTAAAAAGAAGGCAAAAAAATCAAAATCAATAAAATAGCAAATGAGCTAGGTAAAATCACAGCAAAACCAGAAGTTTTTTAAAAATCAGAACATACATATATATGATTATGTTAATTGTATTAATTTTTATAATTGCATAATTGTATGTTAATGAAATGGAAAACACAAAACAAATACTTTCTTTCATATTTTTAATAGAATAATACTTTTAAAATTATAAAATACCCAAACTATCAGAAGACCAGATAAACCTCCTAAAGAACCCAATGAGGAAATAGACCTAGCTGCAAAGGAACTACCAAAGAAAAAAAATGCCTGGTCCTGATGGAGTCAAAAGAGAATTCTATCAATAATCCAGTGTTTGATAAGGTGAAAAACTAAATTGCCTGCAGAGAGAAAAAAAAACTTCTTCTCTGATAAAACTACCCAGAAAACCAGAAAACAGTCTGGCAGAAATTAGGCTTAGACTTAATGACTTAAACCATATTCTCCAATACATTTTAAATATAGATGTGACCTTAATATTAAAGATAATACTATTAAAAATTAGAAGATAATTAGATCACACGCTACTCATAGCTATGGGTAGGAGATGTATTCTTAACCAAACAAGAGATTGGAGATTCTAAAAGATAAAATAGATAACTGTGATTACATGAAACTGAAGAGCTTCTGCACAAACAAAACCAATGCATCTAGGATAAGGAGAACAGGGGCTGAATAGGGAAAAAAATCTTTGCATCAAATTTTTCTGAAAAAGATTTGGTCTAAGGTATGTCTTAAAAAGACATTTAGAATTATGCAAAGTAACTAAAATGTTCATGGCCTTTGAATCAGAGACTCCATTAATGGACTTATATTCTAAAGAAAGAGAAAGAACTGATAAATAGAAGTATGCATAGAATAATTTCACATGTATATGTATATATGAATATGTGTGTGTATGTGTGTGTCTATGTGTGTGTGGTATTTGTGTCTAATGGTGGTCATCCTGGGCAGGAGGCAGAAAAAAAGGGGAAAAAATTTACGTGATAACTTTATTAAATATTTAAAAGGAATAGCAAGTTGTATAAAATAGATTTGTAGTTTCATGCACAATCATCTTTTTATTTTACTACATTATGGAAATGCTTGTTTTATTCCACAAATTAAAAATAAAATAAATGAAAAATGTAGATCACTATAAAAACAGCAGCTGACCTGTGCTGTCTCCTGTCTTTTCGTTGTCTTCTTGCTTGCTCTTTGTTATCTCTAGTTTAGCTGAAACTCATACAAAACTCTTGGCAGGCACATCTTTTTCCTCAGCTGTCTTTTTGTCTTTTATTCATGTGTAAAGTAGTGCTGCTTATAGCCTTCCATCATCCTCACCCTGAACACTTGAGAAATGAACTCGTTCTCTAAAGCAGTGTTGCCCCGGGTCATCCTGTCTCTTATCATGGCATGGCATGGGGTGTTTGTTGGTTGATGCAAAGATAGCTGGGCTCTGAGCAAGCCAATCTGCCAGCTCTGATGAGGGTAATCAGAAGGAAAAGAAGCTAGAGACAGTGATAACTTGTTAGGATACTATCAGAACAGTGCAGATCAGAAGTCATGAGATCCTGAACTGAGGTATTGAAAGTGGGAACTGAGAGATAGAGGGATACATTCAGGGGAATGGCCCCTATTTATGCACTAACAGCTTTATACATCATCCAGCCCATGCAATATAAACTTCTTAGCAGAGACCTCCTAAAGAAATTCCTAGTGCAAAGGAGTAATTTTTATTCTAAAATTATTGATTGATTATCCTCTATACCAGTTCCTGGCACATAGTGTATGACAACAACAACAATTTATAGAGCACTTTGATGTTTGCAAAACACTTTATGTAAATTATCTAATTTGACCCCCCACAACCACCCTAGGAGGTAGATACTATTATTCTTCCCATTATACAGATAAGAAAACTAAAGCTGAAAAAGATAAAGTGATTTGCCCACGCTGCTAGAGCAGCAAGGTAATGCTGGACCTGGAGTCAGGAAGACTTGAGTTCAAATGCTTACTCAGACTCCTACTAGCTGTTGTGACTCCGGGCAAGTCAGTTTCCTCATCTATAACATGGGGATAAAATAAGATCATCACAAACTTTAAAGTGCTACAGCTATTATTAGTAGGTGTTTGAGGTAGGATTCAAAAGCTCTTCCTGTATCCAAGTCTAGCATGACTAGGCCACCCACTTGATCCATTCTTGTTGATTGATTTCAGGTACCAGGAAAGGATCAGAGGGGAGATATTTGAATACAAGGTGGTTATATGAGATACTTTAAACCACCCTCACATGCAGCTACCTGCCTTGCACAGTAAGATAGTGCAGTGAATAGAATGCTGGCCTTGCAGTCAGGAAGAACTGGGTTCAGATAATGACTATAATGCTTCTGAGTTGTGTGATCTTGGGTAAGTCACTTAACCTCTCTCAGCCTCAGTTTCCAAGTCTGAAAAAATAATGATAATAATTGTCCCTCTCTCATGAAGTTGTTGTAAGGATCGAGGGAGAAGTAGTCTTTTTCTTTTTTTTAATCATTATTTTCACTCTGTCTATCTATAGACTTTAGCCTTAATTTCTTCTAACAATAACATGCCAAGAATAACATCTTATATATTTGTCTTTCTCCACCGGGTGGAAAGAAGGGAGTAACCTCAGCAAATGTCTATTCAATAATCAACATGTCAGGATTCAAAGAAGCCAATTTACTTAGGACGACCAGATTCCTGGTTGTTATTATTTTTGACCATGAGATAAAAAAGCAAAATTCATCATAAAACTCAGTTCTTTGATCCTTAGAATGGCAACCAGGGCCCCTCCAGCCAACTCCAATCAGTGAACAAGAATGGAGATGGTATAGAGGATAATCAATCAATAAATCGATGGCATATAGTGGATAATCAATCAATCAATGGTATAGAGTGGATAATGAATAAATCGATGCTATATAGTGGATAACCAATAAATCAATGGTATGTATTGAATAATCAATAAATTGAAGGTATGTAGTGAATAATCAACCAATAAACATTTATTAAGCACCTGCTATGAACTAGGAACTCTGCTAAGCAATGGGGATACAAAAAAAAAAAAACAGAGGACAACCCTCAAGTAGGACTGAATTTGAAGGGAGAAGCCCTGAGTTCAAATCATGCCTCACTTGCTTTATAGAGGTATGACCCTGGGCAAGTCCCTTAGTTTGACTCAGTTTCCTCATCAGGAAAATGAGGATAATAATAGCGTCTGCCTCCCAGATTTATTGTGAGGATGAAATAAGATCCCATAAAGGATGGAAGGAAAGAAGCATTTATTAAGTACTGTGTGCTAAGTACTTCACAAATATTTTCTCATTTGGTCCTTACAACAACCTTGGGAGGTAGGGACTATTATTATGCCCATTTTAGAGTTGAGGAAAGTAAGGCAAATAGAGATTCAGCAACTTACCCAGAGTAAATGTCCAAGGCCAGATTTGGACTTCAGTCTTCCTAACGCTAGGTCCAGAGCTCTATCGATTGGGCTATATTGGGCTAACTGAATGTTGGCTATTATGATGTGCCTGGCACAGCACTCCACCCCACTCCCTACTCTTTGCATCCTATTCAGTAAAGAGTTAGCCCCAGGCCAGCAGGTCTCCTATACTTGTTCCAATGCTGGGCTCCTCTCAGCCCCCAAAGCTCATTCCATCCTCTTGAGCTGGGCTAGGGCAGAACCTTAGGTGACCACCACCAAAGGTCAGGCAGCCAAACCATAAAAGTGAGTAAGTGCAGAGTACAGGGTAAAGAGATGTATTTAGATTTAGGGACACTTGGGTTTGATATTCACCTCAGGCTCCTCCATGAGTCACTCTAATCTTCAGTTTTCTCATCAGTAAAATGGGGCTAATACCACCATCTACCTCACAGGGTTACTGTGATGGCCCAGAGAGTTCTGATGTATGCAAAGTCCTTTCTCAGTTCTAAAGTGGATAAATAATAAACAACAGCCACCGTCATTGTAGTTGAAGTCATAGCCAAGGACCAGGAGGCTTGAGAACCAGAAGAACACTGACAGAACCTTAGAGACAGTGCTAGGGTAATAATTGTAATAATTGACATTTGTGGAACGTTTTATTTTAAGTCACTTTCACATCTGTTATCTCATTTGAACCTCCTAGCAGCCCTGTAAGGTAGGTACTAGAGATCATTTTTTTTTCTTTTTGCCTTTCTTTGTACCCCTAGTGCTTAGCATAGTACCTGGCACACAGCAGGTGATCAAAAATGCTTATTAGCTGATCGACACATTTTATGGATAAAGAAGCTGAGATTCATAGAATTTAAGCAATTTGTGCATAATCAAACACCTAATAAATTAAAGATCGGATTTGAACCCAGGCCTACTTGACTCCAAGGTTCATATTCTTAGCCACAATGCTTGAAAGTTCAGCACCAGGAGGAAAGGGGTGATCCCATCCCAAAGCAAATATATAAAGTATGGGGCCTGTGTTTAAAGTCTAAGTGTCTGAGGAAGTTTCATATTAGAGCAAGAGTATTGGGCTTGCAGTTAGAAGGCTGGGGTTGGAGACCCTTAGTAACTCTATGACCACAGCCATTTCACTCTCAGTGACACAGTTTACTCATGTGTGAAATGGGAATAATAACATGTAGTTACTAACACTGAACTTTTTTTGAGGCTCCCATGAGACATTAATTATGTAAAAGTACCTTGTGACATAAGGGGATAGGGACTGGACTCTTGACTTCATTGATACACAGAACTCCAGCAGGAGGAAATGTCTGTCCCAGTGCAGTTCGGTGCCTTTTCTGCAACTTCAAATACCATCAAATTGCCTGGGGTCACTGAGAAGATAAGTGACTTACCCATTACAAAACCAGGGCTCCCCCCTTGGAGACTAGCTCTCTACCCATGGCAACAAGCTACTTCTCCCAAGGATAGAGTCTTCTGCTGATGACCCAACAGGCTCCTTAGAAGACCCTGAGCTTCTGAAGTCAAAGCCAGCAGGACACAAGATATGGAAGGCCTTTGAGCAGGGTTCAATATGGCGGCTGAATATCTGTTTTCCAGAGACCAGGCTGACCACGGGCTTTCCTATGACTCTGGAGACCCTTGTCCAAGCTGGGGGGATTCATTTTCCCAAAGAGAGGCCTAGGCTGAGGATGAAAATAGAGTCAAAATGGAGTTCAAAGAGGTCCTTGAGGACAGATTACCTGAGGAGAGCAGGGAGATTTCAATTCAGTAAATATTCCTAAGTACCTACTTCATGGGAAGTTCTAAGGTAGATTCTGGGGAACTTTATTAGGGGCTGAAGGGGTCCAGAACTGTGATTTCATTGACATGGAGAGCTCCAGGAGAAGAAACACATTCTAACAATGGACCTGGACCTCAGCCCTACAACTCAGAGTCTCACCAAGCAATAAGGTGACTTACCCAGGGTCACATGGTCAAGTACATGTCAGAAAGGAGACTTGAACCCAAGTCTTCTTGAAGCCAAAGCCAGCTATCTCTCCACACTGCCAGGTGGGCAACCCCAGGCAAAGCCCTTCACCATAGGGTGGTAGTCACTCAGCTCAGGATACAAAGACAAAACAGAAAGCTGTCCTTGGGAGGCTTACATTCCACTAAGTTGTCCAAACAAGGTCATTTGAGGAGGGGGAGAGTATTCATCATTGGGAGAACCAGAGAAGACTTCATGGAGATGCTAATCTGTGGAGACCACCGAGGAAAGGGGTCTTTGCGGACCCTCTGTGCTCTGGCCTGTCTCCAGAAGACTTGGCTTCAGAGCTTGAATATGGCAATTCCTACCTGTGTGACTTGGGACAAGTCACTTAACCTCTGGGGTCCTTGAGTCAGTTTACTGAGGCAGAGGGGTCAAACCAAATGACCTTGGAAGTCCAAGAACCTTAGAAACCATCTAGTTCAACCCCCTCATTTTACAGATGAGAAAACTGAGTCATAGAATGCTTAAGTGATTTTAAAAATCTCTGGACCAAATCTTTCTTTTTCTGTCCTACTCTATATATGTGAATACTCATTTTATTTAATATTTGTCAAGTTCAAAATTTAAAACAAACATCTATGGCCCTACATCTATGTCCCTATGATGACCATAGAGCTCCCCCAAACTGTCTGTGAGGGGCCTAACAGAATCAGGGTCCCTAGCCAATGGCATTATGATCTATCCCAGAAAGGAACTAGACTGACCATGGAGGAGAGAAGCTTTTATCTGTCAAAGATCATTGAAGACCACTCAGGTATCCAAATCCTGATTGAATTGGGTGGTTTTGTTTTGGGGAGTTAGAGTGACTCTCTGAGAGAAAGAGAAATGGGCACCCAGTGGGCCTCACCTGAAATCTCCCCATCCCTCAAGGACTACCAGCACCCCATCCTTTGACCCCCCCAGCACATCTCTTCTGGCCAGAAGGGCTGGCCCCAGAACGTTCCTTCCTTTGGCAGCTCAAAGCCCAAGAGACACCAGACCCCAGCCTCCTAATTACACTTGACATTCACTGTACCCGGCTCGGCAAGTTTTTGTTTGGAAGCTGATCTAGTTCCAAAAAAGTGACAGGTCCCATTAGGTCTCCTTGAAGCTGAGGAGCACAGGAAGTCCAAGGGCCCCATCATTCCCATGCATCGTGGGAGATGCATGCAGCAGACAGAGCCTTGGCACCACTCCCAGGACTTGTATTTTATATAAGTCCTGTAATTGTCTAGTTAATTGCCCTCTGCAACGGGGTGACAGTCACCAGTGAAAATGGCATTCCTTGAGTCTAGGCAGTGCCTTCACTAACGCCCCGCCCCCCAGTGCAGGAAGCCTTCCCCCATTATCCTTGTTTCCAGCAACCCTTGCAGCAATGATATCCAGAAGGACAAATGGACTGGGCCAAACAAGGTTGGAGGTTGAGGCCTGTCTCTGACACTTCAAGGCTATGTGACCTGGACAAGTCCTTTCACCTTTCCAAGCCTAAATTTCCATATCTTTAAAAAAAGGGATTAATACTAGCTTTACTATCATCTCCAAGGAGGTATTAGAAATTATAAAGTTCTATAAAATATAAGCACTTATTACTGATTTTTAGAGTCATCCATCATGGAGTGGTGGCAAAGAATGGGTTGGGCCCAGGAGGACTGAGTTTGAAATACAGCTCAGCCATTTATTAACTGTGTGACCTTGAGAAACTCACTTCACCCCTACAATCCATCCTAATTAGCACCTTTGAGAGCTGCCCTGTGTTCTGCTGAGGTTCAAATAGCAGCACATTGGCAGCTTGGACCCCTAGGTTTGTTAAGTTCCTGGATCATGTTCTGTGAATATCTAACAGTGAGTTCTTCATAATTAGCTTTTCTTGTGAGGGCTTTGTTTTTATTTAGATTTGTATCCTCAGTGCTTAGCATAGTGCCTGGCACGTAGTAGGTGCTTAATGAATGCTTATTGATTGATTGTGGGAAAAAATGACCTGCCTGATAGCTGATGAATATTATACATTAGATAGATAAATAGACAGATAGATAGATAGATAGATAGATAGATAGATAGATAGATAGATAGATAGATGGATGGATGGATGGATGGATAGATGATAGATAGATACATAGATATAGAGATATGTATATATTACTTCTTTTGAGGGGAATTCCTAGATTCATAATCTACAATCAAATTTAAAATCACCTTTGAGACCAGCAAGGGTGAGTTAATAAGCTAATAAGTGTGAGAGAAAAAAGCCCCTCTCACCAGAAGCAGCCCCCCCCCAAGACTGAATCCAGTCCAAAATGCATGCCTGGGTATGAAACAGGCAGAGGGAACAATCTCAGCCCTCGTGGGCTTAGCTGAGCGTCTCCTCAATGTTAGAATAATGAAAAAAGAAAAGTCTCTAAAAAGAGAGTGCCCTAGTGCTCACTTTGGCAGCACACATACTAAAAATTGGAACAATGCAGAGATTAGCATGACCCCTGCGCAAGGATGACATGCAAATTTGTGAAGCGTTCCATATTTTTTTCACTAATAAAAAAAAAAAGAGAGAGTGCCCTACAACTGGGGCATGGGACCTCGGTCCAAATCCTTCCTGCTGACATTACTTGTAGGACTATGAACAAGTCATTTAACTTCCTTCAGCTTCAGACTCCTCAGCTCTAAAATGAAGGAATCAGCCTCGATGGTCTTAAAGGTCTTTTCCAACAATGAACTTTAACCCCATGGTCCTCCCAACCTGTGATTGTCCTTCCCACCCTATGATCTTTCCAACCCATGGCAGTCCTTCCTACCCCATGGTCCTTCCAATCTGTGGCAGTCCTTCCCACTCTGTGGTCTTCCCAACCTATAATAGCCCTTACTACCCTATGAACCATGATACTAAGAGTTCCAAGGGATGCAGGATTATCATGTCAATGGATGAGAGAAGGCCAAGAAAACTTGCCAGAGCCAGTCCTTTCACTTGTAGCTCATAGTATCACAGAATCGTTCTGCCTGTTTTTCCTTTCTCTGTAACCCCAGAACTCAGTAGAGTATCTAGCACATAGTCAGTCTTTCATAAATACTTATTAACTTGCTGACTGAAGGGAAAAGGAATGAATGAATGAATGAATGAATGGGCACTTGGGTGATACACTGGATAAAATGCTAGACCTGGAGTCTAGAAGACTTGAGTTCAAATCCAATGGCAGACACTTACTAGGTTGTGTTACCCTAGGTAAGTCACTTCACCTCTCTCTGCCTCCGTTTCCTCAACTGTAAAATGGAAGAAATAACAACACCTACTTTGCAGGGTTGTTGTGAAGATTAAATGAGATATTTGCAAAGCACTTAGCACAGTGCCTGGCACACAGTAGGTGCTATATACTTAGTCCCTTCCCTTTCCTACTCTGTGCCATGCACTCTACTAAATGCTAAGAATGCAAATAGAAAAAAAATATCTCGGGGAGTTCAGGTTATAAGTGAGGGATACAACACACATAGTAGAGTTAAGGTTTAGGGAGAAGGGCAAAGCCCAGAGGTTCTAAAGGACCAGAGGTACTTTGGGTGCATCAGGTCCTCTGCCCTGTACGTCAAGGAGCCTGAGCAACAAAGTTTACCACCCATGGGAAGGGGAGAGTGGATCTAAGGGTTAGGTAAAATGGGGATTTTGGTTTCCTCCCACAGGAGTGAGGATGAGAGTGGTCATTATTGGGCCAAGAGGGTAAAAGAGAAGGAAGCTTTGGGGGTGGTGTCTGGGTAACAAGGGAAGGGAAAGTGAAGGCTTCCTGCTTGGCACAGATCTGGCAGGGGCCATTCAGGAGCCCCTGGAAGCCTTGGATGGCCCCTGGGGGACAAGTTGTCAGCACATCCTCAGAACATAGAAAAGAGAAAATAGTGAGTGATTCAAATTGTCTTCATCACTGGCCAGGTTAACAAATGGATTCTGGGAGCCAAAGAATGACCAGGTTTCCTGAGGGGCTCCCCAGGCAGCATGCCCTGCCCTCTCCTCTCTACCTATCCATCAATGGTGATTTGAAAGTCAGTGTTGCATTGCGATTATCTAGCCAATCTTTGAGTCAGGAAGCCCTGGGCTCAAGTCTCTAATAGATATTGGCTGTCTGATCCAAGTAAAATCATTTAACCTCTTGGCGCCCTCAGATAATTCTCTGATTATAAACTGCAGAGGTGGGGAAGCCCCCTCTGCCAATGAAATCCCAGGTCAGGACCAAGTAGAATAAAAATAAAAATTGATGATGATGATGATGATGATGATGATGATGATGATGATGTCTCACTTTCTCTAGGGAATCTTCCCAGCCCTCAGTGATCTCAGACTCCTCTGAATGCTTAAGAAGTATTTTAGCCACATGCTGAATACCCTTCAGTTCTTTAAGGGTTAGATCCCAGAGCCCTTTCAAAACAGAGTGACCCATGAGTTCCTGACACCAAATACTTTGGACAGCTGCCCACAGTCTCCCTTTCTCAAACCTCTTTTAATTCTTGTGAATGTATCAAGGAAAGAAGCTCAATTAGTTGCTAATTGTGTTTTAATATTTCTTTTGATCCTCTCCAACCAAAGAGGGCTGTCCATCTGCCTTGGAAACAGGACAGCGTGCCTGTCTTAATAGGTCTCCAGGCAGTCACCCAGCCACCAGTGAGAAGAGGGGAGGGGAGGAGGTGGAAGGAATAATGGAACCTTGAAAAAAAATTTTCCCAAACCCTGAAGCATAAATCCAGAGGTTTCCTCTGAGACACATTTGGCGATTTATCCTAGACTGCTGTTCCTTTTCTGTTACAACAACATTTGTCTCTCACACTGGCATGACCTGCCCTTTGGATAAAGCCTTTTGGCTCTTGGGCTCTTCACCTCCAAGTGAGCACCCCTTTCTAAAGGCCTGTGAACCATCCCTTCAATAAATATGTTCTAGGCTCTGGCCAGGAGCTGAAGTCAAATTGCTAGCATTTAATTTCATTTAATCCTTTGAATTGAATTGACTCAAAAGGACATAAAATTTCCTCCCTCCTCTTTACCTATTGGATTCCTTACTAGCCTTTAAAGCCCACAGCCATTGCCTCCTCCTCCAGGGAGCCTCTCCTGATGTCCACCTGCCCCCATCCCAATCTTAGACAACTTTTCCCCCTTGAACTTTATCTAGCATCATGCTTTGCCCCCTCTCTGATGTACCTTAAGCTGTCTGTGCTGATGCCACTTCCCCTGACTAGGACAGAGAGGCAGCTAGGTAAGATGGTAGAAAAAGGACCAGATTTGGAACAAGGGAGACCTGGGTTCAAATCCTACTTACTTTACTAGCTGTGTGGCCTTGGGCGAGCCATTTACCTCTCTAGGCCTCACTTCCTTCATTTGTAAAGTGAGGATAATAATAGGTCCGATATCTGGATTATTGTAAGGATCAAATGGGATAAGTGCTATCTAAAAACTAGAGGGAGGAGGAGAAGGAAGAGGAGGAGGAGAATTCCATGAGGGCAAAGTCCATGTTTTATCTAAATTTTGTGTCTCCCTCAAGATCTAGGGTACTGCTCAGCAGACAGCTAGAGCTATATACGTATTATTGAATGAATGATGTATGTAACATGTAAACTCCACGTTTGAACACATATATACATGTGTATATAAGTATATAGATGTTTACACATATATTTCTATGGGAAGTCAGAAAAAGGAGACATAATGAGGGGAGTAGTCACTCTTCCTTGAAGAGGTGGAATCTGAGAAGAATCTTGAAGGGTAATTAGTGCTCAGGCAAGGAAAGATGGCATGAGCAGAAGCAGAGCTCTGAGAAGGACCACGGCAAGTGCAGTGAAAGGGGAGAGGACAGAGTGTGACAAGCCCTATGGCTTGGGCTTAGGAAGATCTGACCTCCAATCTTACCTTGACACATTAGCTGTGTGACTAAAAGCTATTCACAACCTCTCTGACCCTCAGTTTTATCCTCTGGAAAGTGGGGATAATAATTCCTGAAGCAAAGATGTCACAGAGTGATCCTAAGGGCAGCGTGAAATAATGTTTGCAAGGAGTCGTTGGACACGATTGTGTTATGGATGTTCTTTGGTTGTCAGAGAAATATCTGACAGAGGGAAAGGGAGAGGGAGGGAGGGAAGGAAGGGAAGGGGGGAGAGATAGAGACAGAAAGAGACAGACAGAGAGAAAGAGAAAGTGAAAAGGAGAGGGGGGAGGGAGGGAGGGAGGAAAGGGAAGGGGGGAGGGGAGAGACAGAAATTGACAGAGACAGACAGAAAAAGGGAAAGGGAGGGGGGGGGGGAGGGAAGGGAAGGGGAAAGTGGAGAGATACAGACAGACAGAGAGAAAGGAAGCCAAAAGCCTGTATCCATAATCAGGTGGTCAGGTGCACAAAGTCTATTCCACGAAGGAATTAAGGTCGGATGATTTAAAGGCCATTTCTACAGAAACAGATAAATCATCTTAAGAAGGCCTTGTCTCCAGATAAATAACTGCTCAGTTTGTCATACCTGCGTCAATGTATTGGCAAGTCACCTTGGCACACCACCCCCTCCCCGATAAGCATGGGCATGAGGGAATGACTCAGGGCTAGGGCCGACAGAGGACATATCTTTGCCAGGAAACAGAGCACCCTTTAAGAAAGGAAGCCCAGCGTGCTGGAGAGGAAACTTGAGATTTCAAGGGTTCTGGTGCTGGTTCTTCTCTTAATAAGCTGTGTGGCCACGGGAGAGTCTCCTAACCTCTCTGAAACTCAGTTTCCTCATCTGCAAAAAGGGAAAAAGCATCAACATTGCCCTACCCATCTTACAGGAATACTGGAAGATGAAATGATCTAATCAATGAAAGAGCATGTCCATTTCCCCCAAAGGGCCCCTTCCTCTGATGCTGAACTCAAATTGAAGACTCATGTTTCTATAGAATTTTAAATTCATTGCAAATAGCATCATAAATTCAGAGCCAGAAGTGACCTCAAAGGTCATTGAGTCCAAATTCCTTATTGCACAGATAAGGAAATGGAGGGTCAGAGAGCATCATACTCATAATATCAATCGTAATTCAAACCCAGGTCCTCTGCCTCCCAGTTCAGCACCCTTACCATTCAATCCCACTCCCTCTTGTGACAAATCAAAAAAAAAAAAAACCAAGAGAAACAGAGAGAGAGACAGACAAACAGACAGAGACAGACAGAAAGTTAGTTTCTGGTTAATTAATAATCAATTTATTAATAAAGTAGCCAGCAATCAACAAATCGATGGTCAGTGGTTTCTCTCAGTAACCAAAGACCCCCAGTAGAGACCCTGAGAGTCTTAAATTCCTTTCTGAAAGGGAATGCCCCTGACAAGTGAAAATCAACTCTGATGGATGGACATTTAATGAGGAGGTAGGTTAAAAGTCTTCAGCTCTTCCTGCTGAGAACGTGACTTGATCACGAGACTCAACCACCTCTAGCAGTCAGGACAGGGCAATTGATCTCCACTCAGACCACTCTGGTTGGTTTTCTCCTTCATAAGCTGGGTCACCCCAAAGTCTGATGGAGGGATACAAGGACAGAGGCAAAGACTCTGGCAGACTAGATTCTGTTGATACACTGAAGTTAGGTTAGGTCTCCTTGTTGGCTGGGGTCCCACCCAAGGTTGAAGAGCCAGTTCTTTGAGGGCTAGGGGTAGTCTCCTCAGTCAGTCATGTCTTTCAGATGCTGACTTTAACTAGACCTAGGCCTTAATGAGGTGAGAAAAAAAGAGAAAAGCCTGGATCCCGATTTAATAATTGGTTATTAATATGATAGTATGATAGTAATTTCTCTCACTCTAAATCAGGGCTCTTAATCTGGGATCCAGGGATTTTTTTTAAATGTTGATAACTATTTCAATAGCATTGGTTTTCTTGGTAGTGACATATGTTTTTATTTTCTGTATCTAAAAACATTGCCCTAAAAAGAGGTACATAGGCTTCCTCAGACTCTGAGGCTCCAAGTGAGCCAAGACACATAAAGGGTCAAGACCTATCCTGCCCCGAGTAGATTCGAGAGCTAAGAGGCACCTAAGACTAATAGGTTCACCCCTCTGATTTTACAGATAAGACAAGTGAGGCCCAGAGAGATGATGTGATCTCAGAAAATGCCTTTCCAATCTGTCATTCTTTAATGTTATAACAATAATAAATTTATAAAAAATAAATAGAAGTGTATAGTATTATGCATTATCTTTATTTTCTAAAGCACAGGTCTGACCACATCTCTCCTGTCCTCAATAAACGCCAGTAGCTCCCTATTACTTCTGGGACCAGTACAAACTCTTCTAACTTCAAAGCCCTACTTGAGGACGTGGACCACTTTGTATGCCCAATGCCACACATAATGCCTAGTGCATAGTTAAGTGCTCAATCAGAATGAATTGATTGACCACATATGAATTTCACAATTGCCATGTGAGGTAGGTGCTGTAGGTCTTATGAAATTCATTTTACATGGGAGGTAGCTGAGGCTTACCCATGATCACACACCTGGTAACTGTCAGAGGGAGAATTCAAAACTAGGCTTTCCTATCTCTTAGTTCAGTATTCTCTGCCCTACTATGAGAGCTCTTGATTCTCCACTACACACCAAAGTTGCCATAAGCTGTGTCTCTACAATGGGCTTAGAATCTCCCTCCTATTGAAATAGCTTGAATTCTGGGTTGGACTCCCACAGGGAAAAAAATCAAACTCCTTAGCATGTCACTCCACGCCCTGATGATGACTCCCCAGTTGACCTTCTCACTCTTACCTCTGCCCCCTTCCTCCATGACATGGGCTCTGAACTCCAATCTTGCTCATCAGCCTGTTGTCCCTTTCGCATACCGTGCTTGTTTCCTGTCTCCAAGCATTTGCCCAAGCTTTTCCTCCACTCATAGAAGCCCTTCTCCCTCTCCTTCACTTAGAATGGTCACTCACACTTAGATAGTATTTTCAGACTAAAGAGTGTCTTCTTTGAAACAACCTTAGGAGGAAATGGCACAATGAAGAAAGTGCTGGCCCTGGAATCAGAACGACCTAAGTTCGAATCCAGCCTCAAGCACTAAGCACCTGTGTGACCCAGGCAAGCCACTTGACCTCTGCCTGACTCAATTTTCTGATCTATAAAATGGGGATATTACCAGCACCTATCTCCCTGGGTTGTTGTGAAGTTCAAATGAGATGGTATTCATAAAGTGCTTTGCAAATCTTAAACCGCTATGCAATGCTGGCTATAGTTATTATTACTAACTTTCAATCTATTCTCTATCGCATATAAACTTACTTAGGCATGTGTTGTCTCATCTACTGAAATGTAATCTCTTTGAAGACAGGGACTGTTTTGTAGGAGGTTTTATATCGCCACACAACAAGGTGGTACAGTGGATAGAGCACTGGGCCTATAGCCTGGAAGACCTGGGTTCAAATCCAGCCTCAGATACTTACTAGCTGTGTAACCCCTGGGAAAATCACTTAAACGCCATCTGCCTCAGTTTCCTCAACTGCAAAATGAGGATAATAAATAGCACTTAATTCCCAGGGATGTAATGAGGATCAAAGCTGATAATATTTGTAGTAGGTGCTATAGAAATGCGAGTTATTATTATTATTTAGCACAGTGCCTCAGCCTCCTTCGAAGCCCCCTCTTCCCTGACACTCTCCCTAACTGCTCGAGCCCACCATGATCACTCCCTTTTCTGCACTCATAGTATGCATTGTCTGTAACCCCTTCCTTAGTTCTTATCTCATGCCCAATGGTACAGTGATTAATGAATCCCTTGGGAATGAGTTCCCGTACAATGAAGCTGTGTTCCAAACAGAAGAGAACTCCATAAATCATGCGGAGCAGAACTGCCCACATTCAGAGATATCTCTGAAGTCCCGGGTAGCCTAGAACTCCAGAAATGGCAGAGACCAAAGATACCCTCTAGAGGGCAGCCCATCCAGGGCAAGGCAAAGGACACTGGCCCCCAAGGCAAGAGGCAAACATTTAAATCAGGACTCCACCTCATCCTGGCTGGGTGACCAGGGTCAAATCACCTTAAATCCTCTGAGCCTCCTTTCTCATCTAAGGGTCCCGATTAGCATACCTGAGCTACCGGCCTCATGGAGCTCACAGGTGAAAAGCACCTAAAACACTTCAGAAATGTGATCTTTATCCTCATCCTTAGAGGCAGCTGGGTGGTACCGCAGTGGGCCTAGAATCAGGAACACGAGTTCAAATACTGTCTGGGTGACCTTAGGCAAGTCACTTAACCCCTATCTACCTCAGACCCCTCAACTATAAAGTGGAGATGATGATAGCACCCACCTCCCAAAGTTGTGAGGATCAAATGAGATAATCATCTAATCAGCACTTATTAAGCACCGACTATGTACCAGGCACTGTGCTAAGTGCTGGATAGTATTTTTAAAGCTTAATAAATGTTTGTTGTCTTCCCTCATCATTATTTTCCTACTGATAAATCAGTTATTTTTATTATTAGCATTATTTTTAACTCCTCACTCAGTGGAACTCTTCAAGCAAAGGCTAGATGACCATTTGTAGGCGATATTATGGAGTGAATTATTGGCCAGATAGGGGTGAAACTGAGGTGCAGTGTGGCCCAGTAGATAGAGAGCTGGCCCTGGAACCAGGAAGAGGCGGGTCAAGTCCTTTTCTGACAAAGACTCATGTGGGCTCTAGGACACTCCCTGTGCTAGAAGGTGCCTACCTGCAGTGGTAGGAAGGGTTCCTTCACACCAGTGACAATGAAGGTCTGCTCCTTATCCCCATTCTGTGGATGAGACTATGAGATCTCTGCAACTCCTCTGACATCATGATCCACATGCCTATAACCCATCATCCTTCTGCTCTGGTAATGAAATGTCTGTCAGATGCTTCTTTATCAAATATCAATATTTAAATTGGAGGATCAATATTTAATAAATATTTATCAATATTTAAAAGGAGGATTTGTATACCTAAGCTTGTATAGTATTCCAGATACATGTACTGAAGTAATAACTCATCACACTGGCCAGCCAACCATGCACAAACCTTCTTTATCCATACGGTAGTCATTCTTCATCCATTTAGTTTTTCCTGTATGAATTGTTACAATGACTCCATTTGAGTAGTGATTGAGGAAGTTCTATAGTCATATATGGAGGCATAACTGGCATTTATGTAACACTTTGGAGTTTACAAAATACTTCACATACATTAGGATCCAGGACTTAGAACCACCTCAAGGGTCCTGTAGTCCAACCCCCTTATTTTATAGATGAGGAAACCGAGGCCCACGGTGGCTAAGTCAATTCCCCAAGGTCACAGGAATGAAGTGGCCAAGGCAGAATTTGAACCCTGGTCTGTGACTCCAAATCCAGATCTATTTCCTCCATGCTAAACTGCTGACTATTACCTTAGTCTCATAAGAGACTTTTAACCCTGTGAGGAAGATATTATTAGTCCCATTTTACAGATGAGGAAAAGTTAGAAGGGATTAGGTGACTGCCTCTCGGTCACACAGGTAGTAAGTGTCAAAGACAGAATTTGAACCTAGATTTTTCTTACTCTATATCCAGTCAACAGTCATCTTCACTGCTTCTGTGTACTTCATTCTTTTTTTAAAGTTTTCTCCCATTGGAACAATCCAGAGCAAAGCACCTTTCTTTTCTACAGGACATCCATTCAAATATTTGAAGATAGATAAGGTCATGTGACAAAAAGGAACAAACCCCTGGAATGTGAGTCAAGAGATCTGGGTTTCAGTCTCCACTCTGACATTAACTGGCTAAGTGACCTCAGCTACTTCACTCTGACCCTCAGTCTCTTCATCTCTAAAATGAAGAATTTGGGCTAGTAGATCTCTTAAGGGCCTTCCAGCATTGTAAATCTATACCTCCCTTCCTCCTCCTCTTGCCATTTAGTCTCTTCTTTAAGGAAAGTTCCCCCTGTTTCCTCAATCATTCCTTATATGACACGGCTTTCACATCAGTCACATGAGGAACCTTGACTAAGTCATGAGCTGACAGCAACTAAACTGCTCTGTTTAGAAGGTTTTAGGAGAAGAGATATAAAAGCAGGCTACACGCAGAGTCTTTCAGCTTTTCTCAATCCAGAAATGTGATTCTAGGTACCTTGGGTCCCCAGAGCTCAGGTCCTGAGTGACTCTCTCCCTTTCTGAGCCTGCTTCCTGGCGGGGAAGGGGGGGGGAGGGGGGAGGGGAGGGGGATGTGGTACATGACCTTTAAGGTCTCTTCCTGCTACAACCATCCACACGTCTGTGGTCTCTCTTTGCCAGCTCTAAGACTCAGAAATCTCAGGCAGGAGGCAGAGTTGTTCATTTACCCATGGTGTCTTTGGCACAGCCTGATTTCAGCTAACGGCCATTCTGGCTTCCTTCAGTCTTTCCTGTAAGCACCATAGTTTTAACCCCTGGAAGAATGTTGTTTTCTATCGCTTTGGGGGTGGGGAAGAACCTCTTCCCTACTAAAAATAAATGTTCCTTTGTTTCTGAAAACTCCCTGTACAATCCACTCATACTGGTGAGACAATTCATCCTCAGCTTTTCTCAAGCTCCAGGAAATTAATGTTTTCTCTGAGCAGGCAACTAACAAAAAGAAATACAGATCTTGCAGCACTGAGAGGGCTGCATGTTCTCATGGAGCTGAAATGAAGGAACACTTGGAATGACGTTCATCATCTGAAAAGGTTCTTCACCTCTTTTGTCACGGATCCCTTGGACAGTCTGGCAATGGCCGGAGAGGGACCTCTTCCCAGAAGAATGGTTTTACATAATTAAAGGAAATGCCAAATTTCAATCAAAGGTTAGTGAAAAAAAGGATGTAATTTTTTCCCATCCAAGTTCACAGATCCCTTGAAATTTATCCCTGGTACCCTTGGGGGTCCACGGACCCCAGGATAAGAATGCCTGGCTTAGATAGCCATTACTCAGTTACGAAACTTAGAACAAGGGACCTTAGAGATAGAAGGAAATTTAGAGATCATCTGTGGAGTCACACACACACACACACACACACACACACACACACACACACACACACAATGTCCAGAAGAGCATGAGTCTGCTCTGTACAGATGATTAGGGACATTTAACATTTCTCAAGTCAAAGGCCCCCTAAAGCATGGTTCAAGTTGAAGTCCAAGGAATTAAACAGGAAGCAGGGCCAGATCCCTTCTGAGTTCACAGAATAATCAAATCTAAGATTGAAGCATTTGATGGGAAATCACTCTAGCAGGGTCAAATCTGAGGAAGTCAGCCCTGAACTAGGGAGCACTTGCTATAAAGCAGGGATGTAAGTGTCTGTAGGGGCAGCTGAGTGCCCCAGTGGATAAATCACCAGACCTGAAGTCAGGAAGATTCATCTTCCTAAGTTCAAGTCTGGCCCCAGACACTGAGGTCCCTTCCAACTCTTAAATTTGGTCATTCAATGAAATTATATTTCTGAAGAATGAAGCATAACTAAACAGAAAAGCATTATTTCAATTAACCACACCCATTTGAAGCCTGGCTGCTTGGACCACAAAACAACACATAGTGGCAGCTTACCCTAATTATAGGCAAAGTACCAAGGAGGGGAAAATGGCGTCATGAAGAGTAAAATGAAGCCTGCTGATCAAATTCATGATTCAGCACATAGCCAAAGTAGGTCACTACCAAATAGTTGATGTGAAGGGCATCAGCCCATTAGAATTACCTCTCAAGGTTAAGAAATTATCCCCAAAAAGCCCTTCCAGCTAGGATAGTTTGAATGGAGGCCATACTTCGCCCAAATGTGACTTTTATAGACCCCGAGAGTGACCAGTGATCATCCTCTAATTGTCTTTTTCTGGCCCACCTCTATCTTTCCGCAGTGAGAGGTAAGGGCTTCACCTCTTTCACTCTTGGGCCATTTGAGTGTACATTGGTAAATCTGACGATGGTGGCCCTATATGCCACCTCTTTGACCCTTCCTCTGCCTTCCTCCTCAACTATAATACCATACAACATTCACAGGATGTATTATATGGCAACATATTATTCACAATATATATTACATATTCACAATATGTACTGCATGGCAATTTTGTTTCAGTGATTTCTCAATATATACCTTTAGCATATGTTTAGATATAGAGATAGAAAAAGAGATGGGGGAGAAAGAGACAGAGAGACAAACACAGACACAGAAGCAGAGACAGAGATAGATTCCCATATATATTTCCATTTCAATGAG
The DNA here is from genome assembly GCF_900497805.2 of Vombatus ursinus. Taxonomy (NCBI): domain Eukaryota; kingdom Metazoa; phylum Chordata; class Mammalia; order Diprotodontia; family Vombatidae; genus Vombatus; species Vombatus ursinus. The sequence goes on from NW_020954844.1 coordinate 7,691,093, forward strand.
TTCTCATTTTAGGGCTACATCCTATATTTTGGAGAAAGAAATGGCAAACCACTCCAGTATCTTTTCCAAGAAAACCCCAAATGGGGTCATGAAGAGTCAAGCACAACTGAAATTACTCAACAAAATATATTTCCATTTCAAAAAGATCTCATTTTAGGGATAGATTCTATATTTTACCCATTTTCTAATCAATGTGGTATGACCCATTAGTGCTCATTAATTCATTAGTGGCAAGCAGATTCTGAAATGATTAGACAGTCAAGACAGAAGCTTGGTGGAAGAAAGGGGGGAAAGACAAGGGTCTGGAGCATGGGGCATTACTTAGGACCTTGGTAGACCCTAGACAGTCAAGAAGCAACATGTGAAGAACTAAGCACCTGTGTCAGAAGAAAATATTTCTTGAAACATCTTGAAAAGAAAACAGAGGTCTGAGGTACATTTCAGTCCCTTTCTCACTGATGCCTAATTCTTATTATTACTAGTGTTTTTTTTTCTTTTATAACTAATTTCAAATGAAAAAAATCCTTAGTTTCTTCTAATACCATCTTTCTTCTGTGCCCAAAGTCCTGCTTTGCTAATGTAGCTTCATGTGGCATAAAAATCTTTCAAACCTTTCTGATCTCTCTGTAGCTGGAAATTTTTGTTGGCTTCTCCTTTGAGCTTCCCTTTTATGGTTGCTCCCAAATAATCAGAGCAAAGCACTTAGGGCATCTTATTTCATTTGGGGTGACCAACTATGAACTTCTCTTCCCCTTCCCAACATCCTGCTTAAGCTGGGGTTGCCCCTAGTAACCACTCCAGCTCCCATGTCATTCCAAACTGCCTTTGCTTCAAGCCTTTAGTCACAGCTTCATAAAGTTGGACCAGAAAGGACCATATAGGCATAAAGGTTATCTAGTCTAGCTTACATACTACAGTTATCCCTTCCAAAGAGAGACTTTCCCCATCACAGTTTTGATATATTGCAGCTTGGCATAAGAAAGTAAATGGGAACTTTGAGGGGAGTTTTGCAGAAGCTGTAAATGACACTGGAAGACCAGTAGACAATGCAGAAAAAGTGCCAAAGTGCATAAAATATATGTATAGTATTGTATAATATCAACATATTTGATCTTTTAATATCATAGTAATTCATACTTCTTTTCTGGTATGATGGGAGGGCCAAAATTTTTTTTTCCAGATTTTCCAGATCTCAGGGGTGCTGTGCTCCTAATCCCTGCCACGTGAAAGGGAAATAGACAAAAGCCTTCTATATATAGAAAAGGACCCTCCCAGAAACTATCTTTAAAAGAATCCAATAAAGCCTTTTTTCCAAAGAACGTTTTAAGTAAAGTTTAAGCAATTTTTAAAAGAATTTTAAAGTGGTTTCATCACCCCATCAGCAGATTGTCTCCCAAACTTACTGCTAATTAGCATTTTCATCCAATGGACAAAGGATCTCGGTTTTCTGAGAACACAGAACATCAGGGTCAAGAATAGAACTTTCAAGTCCTAATTCCCAGTTCCCAGAGATGACTGTGAGCCACACACCCTAGCAACGTTATTATGGGCACACCAAGTTCCTCACCTTTATTGAATGATCTGAACATCTTTTAGTTTGAACAAACCTTTCTTTCAAAGAGATTTAGGGCATGCAAAGCCCTTAACTTCTCTAAATACCTCCTGACAACAGTAATTTCCCATTCAGAATGTAGCAAGCAAGGGGAAATGATCATAATCCAGGAGATCATCATTATTCAGTGCTTACTGGGTGCCAGCCCCATGCCGAGCGTTAATCATATATCCCTGGACAAATAGCTGCACCTGGGGAATAAAGATCAGAAGAAGGGGTGAGAGTATTTGCTCTCTCCCCACCTGCTGGATGGAGGAGGGAGGAGGAGCGCAAAGGAGATTGTTAGAGGCAAAGGGGTGGGGAGGGAGGCTCTGATGGAGAACACTCAATCCAACATTATTTTACAAATTGTGATGCTCACCAAAATCCTGTGCACACCCAGGGCTCAATTAAGACATCTGGGGGAACTCTAAGTACAAATTAGTGACCTTACCTTTACTTAAAACAAAATGAAATACAATATGAGACGCTAAATTGTTAGTTGCTTTTTTAAAAAAACCACACTCAAATTAGTCACTTTCCAATGAAAGGGGCCAAGGAGGTAATGAAAGTTCTGTTCCATTTCTTAAGGTCTACCCAGTTCATAGGAATGGAAGGAAGTTGCCAGTGAGCTATGATCAGTGAGGTGCAGCCTGCCTCAAGTGGGCCCACTGATACATGAATTCCCACCATTAGCATTATAACTTTAGGTTAAGGCACTGTCTCCAGAAGGCCCCTCTAGGGGAGGGAATGGAATTTACATGCCTACTGGGGTCTCCTGGACAAAAAATGCCTTAATCCAAGGAGTGACTGTCAAGGTGGAAATTTCAGCACCAAGGCAGCCAGGTGAAAGAAAAATGTTTTTAAGGGATCAAGAGAACTTGGCTATACTCACATGACACCAAATGGGAACTCTCCTATTTCACCTATGTAGGGACAGTCCTCTTGGGGGTTGGCAGACTCACTTGCACTGATGGAGCATGGGAAGGAAAGGGACTAAAGACTGTGAAGGGTCCCTTCTGGGATGATAATTGTCTGGTGGTGGGATGGGTGTTATTAAATGAATTAGCTCTGTTTCTTCTCTATTACTCCCACACACACAATTTCCCCCTCAATTCCTGTCAAATTGACATGTTTGATCTCAGACAGACCAGGTCAGAAGGGGGAGGAAGTGAAACGGACACCCCCTTTCCTTTTTGCTGCTCATTAGTGATTCCAGTTTTGGGGAAGAAGAAGGGGAATGCCTGCCCAAGGGACATCGTGGGAGAAATGCTAACTTGGTTGCTCCTTGTTTGTGGAGCGAGTTTTGGCCTTTCCTGTGTCTTTTCCCAGAAGCATCAGGGACTAGGGACTCCAAAAATATAAAAGAGAGATGGGAGAAAGTCGGGAAACATAGAGGATAGCTCCTTCGGTTAGATTAATGTCTTCGTTTTCTTAAAAAGTCCTCACATGCAGCTACCACCTGAGGAAGGGGAAAATGTGTACAAGGCTTCCTTTAAATCCTTTCTAGTAGAATTCAAGGTATGAATGCATATAAAATCTCAAGAGGCAAATATTATATGTGTATAGGCATGTGTATCTATACATATGCGTGTATGTGTATACACAGATACAGACACACACACACACACACACACCTGCATACACTGGGAAGTAGTGGGAGGTCACGTCCTGGTATGGGAAAAAAGCATTGGCTTTGCAGTGGGGAAAGACCTGAGTTCACATCCTAACTAATTCTCTTATGAGTGAGCTTGTCTCATTTTAAGAGGCAGAGAAAGGTTTAGTGACTTGCACTGGGTTCAAATTCCACCTTTGTAGCCTACTAGCTGTGTGACTCTGGGCAAATCGCCGAACCTTTTTCAGCCTCAGTTTATTTATCTGTAAAATAGAGGAATTGTACTCAATGACCTCTAAGGTTTCTTCCAGCTCTAAATTTATGACCTTAGTTGCAGAGATAAGACTCACAGACATAAGAAAATTAGGAGGCAATGAATGTTAAAAATTGTTTTTACGTGTAATTCGGGGAAAATAATTTAAAAAAAAGAAAATTAGGAGGCAGAACCAAGAGAAATAGGCAGAAAATTCCAAGACACAACTTCAAGCTCCATGTAAGGAAGAGTTTTCTCCCAAGAAGAGCTGTCTAAATGTGGGATGGATGGCTCCAGGAAGGAAAGAGCTTCCCCTCCCAAGAGGTCTGCAAGCAGAAACTATATGACTCCTTCTTGAGAATGTTGTAAGAAAGATTCCTCTGGGGATGGAGAGGACTAGAGGGCCCTCAGGCCCCTTCCAATTATAAGATTTTATGACACTGAAACCCAATTCAATTTTGTTCAGTTTAATTCAATTCAACAACCACTTATTAAGTTCATGTTATGGGTAGCATTGTTAGTTGGCATGGAACAGAAACCAGCACTGGCTGGACAAGTGGTTTTCCCCAAGGTGCTAACATTGGGGGGCGGGAATACTTCCTGCCCCCAAGGCACCACTTCAAGGATATTTCATAAAGATTTGTGCCTCAGTTGGGGAAGACCATAGCAGACTATTTACTCCCTGTCTAGCGTGGGGATCCATACCACAAGAGTTACCTGGTATCAGCTGAGATGCTAGCACACACTGGCCTCTTGTATACCAGTGTCTCTGTTTCTTCTACACCCACTCCGAATTTGCACCTTGTCATGAAACTCCCAATTATGGTTCTGCCATTGTTTCTACAAAGGTACAATGGAAAAAAAAAACAGTTCCTGCCTTCAAAAAGTTCATGTTCTGTTGATTCTGTGAAAAAGAAAAATTGTTACATGATCTAGCAAATAGATTATGGGTGTTCAGAAAATATTCAACAGAAAGCGCTGTCTCTTCTGTCCTCCTGGTCCCAGGGACCAGGGATGGCTTTTTATTTATATCAGCATATTTCTCTCTCTCTCTCTCTCTCTCTCTCTCTCTCTCTCTCTCTCTCTCTTTCTCACACACACACACACACACACACACACACACGCACGCACACATTCATCCCCAGCTACTTATCAGAAACATGTCTCACTCTGGGCAAATTTACAAACTAGTTTGTTTGACTAAGGAGCAGGGAAGTCAACTAGAATGATGAGAAATTGAAGAATTATGTGGGAGATCCCCTCCTTCATTTCTCTAGCTCTGAAAATGCCCTTCCTATCCCCTGGGGGCCTTAGAGTTCATCAATTCTAACCCCAACTGAGGCACAAATCCTTATGAAACATCCTTGAAGTGGTCATCCAGAGTCTGATAAATGATCTCCCACTCACTATGACCTGAGCAACTCACATCATTTTTTTAATCTTTCTATTTAGCTGAAATCTGCCTCCCTATACCATCCACTTGGGGCATAGCTGGTGGCTAACAGGCCCAAAGCCAGGAACTCTCTACAGACCTAGGGAAACATGCTCTGTTAAAAAATGATTTCTCTTGGTAATTAGTGTCTTGGAGACTCAGAACTCCACCCACCCCCACCATCCAGCCTTCTGCTTCAAAATTCTTCAGAAGGACATCACTGATAATGAAATTGCATTGAATCTTCTGATCCTGGTCAAACCAGACCTAAACCTGAATTGATTTTATCCTACTTACTCCAGCGTGGGTGGAAACAGATACTACTACCCAGGTAGACTGAGGCTGGGAGTGGTCTGGTAGAATGATGGTGGGTTGATATGAGCCCCTGTTGGAAAGGTTTATAACCCTGAACCCCCAAATCCCAAAGTGAGCCAGTTCTGAACTGACCCCGTTAGGGGGGGCCCAGTTTTGGACTGAACTCCCATACAATGCATGTCAAGCCAGCTTGGAGAAATTAAACTGTGGATACATACACCCAATTTCATTTGTCTATTTCTTAGATAGTAAATTGGGGTTCAGCGTTCCAAATAGAAGTGCTCTGTGGATAGTCATTTGTCAGATTCCTGCCTATTTGAGACCAAAGACCAGTTGACTGTACCCCAATATACCCTTTAATAAATTTGATTTCAAATTAATAAGTGTTAGGTGTGAGTTGTCTTTCATTTCTTGGCATGGCCACTGATAGAGTCGGAGGCATTTTTACATCCATTTAGAAAGCATTTACTGTTAAATATCGGGGGAAAGGAGAGCAGAGCTTGACCACCTCTTTAACCTCCAAATTCTATGCCAAAGAGCTCATCTGTTCACTTCCATTTCCTTGGAAAAGACCAGGCTGCCTCCTAACACCCACATCTTCTAGAAGGTGTGGCAGACCTGAAGCCACAAGGTGGCCTTTAATTACACTGATGTATAGGAATTCCATTTTGGCAGAGGGTTTAGAAATCCTGTAGTCCACCCCTCTCCTTCTGCAGATGAGGACTCAGGTCCAGAAAAACGGAACGCTTTATCTAAGGACACACAGCAAGTTACCTGCAGAGCTGGGATCAGAATCCAGGCCTCTTATCACCCCAACCACAGCTATATGCTCAGTATAGTGTGAAACTCCGTATAAAACTGGTGCCTTGCGCATTCTCTGAGAATCCCCTGGGGTTATCACCCTCTGGCAGGTGTACAAGAAGGAAATTCAAAGCAGGCTTTGTCCTAAGTTGTGTTTGCCTTTAAAAGGTGAAAAGCAAACCAAGCAAAAATATTTGAGCCATTCTGTAGAAAGGCACAGACAGTCTCCACATTCAAAAACATGAGCTTTCATCTTTTCTCCACCACTAACCAGCTTCCTGACCCTAGAATGTTAGATGAGCTGGCCTCTGGGGTCCCATCTGGTTCTACGGTCTATGATTCCACAAATGCTTACAGAGATAAGTAAATGCAAAATATAAGAAATTAAATGCAAAGTCATCTATGGAGGAAGCAAGAAGAACTTGGAAAGGGGGAGGTCAGAAAGAACCACGTGTAGACTTCGACATTTGGATTTGAAGCAAGCCTTGAATGCAGCTCGGAATGCCAAGAAGTGAAGGGGGGGAGGCAAAAAGGCCTTCCAGGCATGCAGGCACAAAAGGCAGCCTACTCAGAGGCAAGGAGCGGAAGACAAATGTACTCGAAACAGTAGCTGGGTTTGTCTGGCCCCCTGAGGCACAGGAACAACAGAAATGTGGAACGAGTGGAGAAGAGTAGATGGGCTGAGAAAGCACGTGATAAAGCATGAAGGGAATGATTCATAGGGAAGACTTCCTGGAGGAAGTAGAATTAGATTTAGATTTTGAAAGATGGGTAGGAACGTAGCTGACTCAGAGGCGGGGTGAAGCCTGGGACATAGCATTAGCAAAGGAAATAAAGTAGCAAAGCGGAGTATATATTGGGGCAGCTAGAGGGCGCCGTAGTGCATAGAGCACTTAGCCTAGCGTCAGGAAGACTCATCTTCCTGAATTCAAATCTGGCCTCAGACACTTACTAGCTGTGTGACCCTGGGCAAGTCACTTAACACTGTTTACCTCAGTTTCCCCATCGGTAAAAGGATCTGAGAAAGAAATGGCAAACCACTCCATTATCTCTGCCAAGAAAACCTCAAATGGGGTCACAAAGAGTTGGACACAACTGTAAACAAATGAACAGCAACAAAATCACCCTTCTCAGAGCCTCAGTCTCCTCAACTGATGAATTATATGATCCCTGAGGGTCCCTTCCATCTCAGAAGCTATGAATCGGTGACCCTATTACTGGTACCACCTCAGAATAGTTCCACCAGATACCTTGACTCTGAATCCAGAGCTCCCGGCCTCTGGCCCTTTCCAGCTGAATACTACCCTGGGACAAAACACATCATTAGGGAAAAGAATTGTTCTTTTTCCTTTATTTAATAAAATAGCCTATAATTGAGACGAGGGAAAACAGACCTGTGTCTATATGGGAAGGAGGTAGTGAGCTAAACAATGCTTCCAGTAGGCCTTAAATCCCTCCCCCAATTCCTGCCTGCCCAATTATTACATTATTATGGATAGAACTGTGACCTGGACTTTTTGCCCCTGTAGAAACCCCAATTAAGAGAGTGGAAGGTGAAAAGGATAGTCAGTCCTGAATGAAGTGGTATCAGGACAGAGGGAGACCTGTCCCTTGGAAACTGACCTCCTCCATCATGACATTGGGGAAGGGGGACCAGGGGAAAATGGACCTCAGAGGAGAGGTACCACAGTGAGGGACCAACTTGGAAGGCTAGAAAACCGCCTTGGAACAGAAATGCCCTCTGGATACTGGTGCCCAGAACAAAGCCCCAGTCTCCCAATCCTAGTTCCAGCTTTGGTCATGGCTCTGCCTTCAGATCTCTGCTCCAGCTAGGAGCTAACCTTATTCTCTCTTTCACTTTTGATTTCTGGCTATTTCTCAAAAAAGTGGACTGTAGTTAGAAAGTCAAGGCATCTAAGTCCAGATCCTAACTCTGCTACTTATTAACTGTGTCACCTTAGAAGGTCATTTCCCTTCTCTGGGCCTCAGTTTCCTTATCTACAAAAAATAAGAGAGTTAAACTCAATGAACCTTATGGTCCCTTCCAGATTAGGTTTTTCTCCCCGGAATACCAGCCTCAAAGCCTGGCCTACCTTTTTTTTCCTTTCCTTCCAAACCTGTCTCAAAACACCTTCTCCGGGAAGCTTTCCCCAATTAACCTGGCTGGCTTCCCCTTCTCTGAGTCCAATTTCTAACCTCATGTCATCAAAAAGGTCTTTATTGTTTCTGTTCTCAACATGATATCATGGAAAGAGCCCATGGGATTTAGAGTCAGATGCCTGCATTAAAAAAAAAAAAAACTGTGAGACCTAGGGAAGTCACTTCCCCTCTCCAGGCCTCAGTTACCCTTTCTGTAAAATAAGGGGAGGGTAGGTTAGGCAATCTATAAAGTCCTTTCCAACTGTAATTCCTAAGAACATTACTTTTCCCTCTGAACACTGATGTGCTGGGAAATGTAGAAGTAAATACATTTTAACTCCAGCCATTGAAAACAAACTCACCTCTCTAGTGCCAGGAAAAAGATTTTTAAGCATCTCTTGCCTGACAACATTGTGTGGGAGTTTATTTTGGTTTTCTCAGCAAGCAAGTTATTATAAACAATTTACCCCTCACAGACACATGGCCCCAGGCCCACCCACACAAGCAAACACACACACATTTTGTTGGCAACAGATACACGAATAACTTCAGGCCATTGGTAAAACCAGAACATTTCTCACCTCTAATTCTCAGCCTTCAGAAGTTCTTTGATGCCTTATTCCTCATTGGCTACAGCAGCCCCAGAATACAACTCTGTTTATGGGGATCATCTTATCCACCCTTAATCTTGCCAAGACTGCTCTTTCAAATTCTCCTCCCCAAAAGGTGTTAATGCAGGTACTGAGGCACAGGTGTAACAGTTCTACCTTCTTACCTGTGTGTTATAGTGATGGAGTCACGATAAAAAGCCATCTCTTGATTCCCCACACTTAGCCATCATCCTATCACCATCATCATCATCACTAACATTTATCTAGCATCTTAAGGTTGGCAAAACACTTTACATATCTTATCTTGTTTTATCCTCATGACTACCTTGGGAGGTCAGTGCCATTATTATTCCTAATTTGCAGATGAGAAAACAGAGGCACAGATGTTCTCTCACTTTGCCCTTACAACAACCCTGAGAGGTAGGTGCTATCCTCATTTTGCAGAAGCCAAACAAGAGGCACAGAAAGTGACCAGCCCAAGGTTACACATTAATTTGTCTGAGGCAGAATTTGAACTCAGGTCTTCCTAATTCTAGGTCCAACACTGTATATACTGCACTCCTATGTATCCTTTTCCATGTAGCTGTCTGCCATAAAAGCATATGTTATAGCTGGAAGTCACCTTAGTAATCAAGTCCAACCCCATAAATTTACAGATGAGGAAACGGGGGCTGGGAGAGGTTAATGATTTGTCCAAGGTTACTTAGCTAGTAAAGGTCTGCTCTCTAATTAGCCTAGGTTACAGTGCTCGACTTGAAGTCAGAAAGACCTAGGTTTAAATCCTGCCTCAAGCACTTACTAGCTATGTGACTCCAGGCAAGTCACTTAACCTCTGTCTGCCTCAGTTTCCTCATCTGTAAGTCAGGATAATAATAGCACCTATCTCACAGGGTCATCGTGAAATGCTAGCTATTGCCATCATTATTCCTTGTTGTTTATTCAGTCATTTCCAGTCATGTCTTACTCTTTGTGAACCCATCTGGGGTTTTCTTGGCAAAGATATTGGAATGGTTTGCCATTTCCTTCTCCAGCTCATTTTACATATGAAGAAACTGAGGCAAATAGGATTAGGTGACTTGCCCAGGGTCACACAGCTAGTAAGTGTCCGAGGCTGGATTTGAACTCTGAGAGATGAGTCCTCTTGACTCCAGGCCCAGTGCTCTGTGCCCTATGGCACCACCGAGCACTATCATCTTTATCATCATTATTATATGTCACTTTCTCTTTCAGACAAGTGCTAAATCACCTCATTTGGGGCTAATCCTTTTCAATGGCAACTCTCCTTTCTAAAATCAACCAACTAACACAAGCTGCCTTGTTCCCCCCTACTACTCGTAGACAAACACAGATAAACAGATCTCCTACTATGAATCTGTTTTCCCAGGAACCACAGAGATGAGACGCTGCTCCCTGAACCTTCTTAGAAGGGTGGACTGCTAGGGAGACATACTCATTCAAATAAGCATAAAATAGGACAAATCTTTCCAATCTTGCAGGCAAAGAAATCCTTGGGGTGTGTGTGTGAGTGTGTGTGTGTGTGTGTGTGTGTGTTCCAGCAAGTTTTCCAATCGCAGCACTTAGCAACCTCTCTGAATAATAACTTGCCTCTTCTAAGCAGAAGGAAGAAGTGAGGTCTGATTACCATGCCAGGAAGGGACCTTAGTCCTTAGGAATTTTATGGGAGGAATATCCACGCACAACTGACAATACTTTAAAATCCTGAAAGCACCAAAGGAACAAAGTCAGGACGTCAGGTCTGAAGAAGCGCCACTCCAGGCTGGGCAGAGACCAGAGGCCAGGATCCCCAGAGAGGCTGAGTGAATGAATGAATGAATGAATGTTTTTATAGGGAATGACTGACTACAGACAGAACCGGGGATGAGACTATACTCACAGATCAGTCTTCTAATTCCAGCGTTTCTCCTGTCTAACTCATCCTCCAAACAAATGTCAAAATAATATCTCTACGGTATAGTCAGTCAATCAATAAAATTTATTAAGCACCTACTATGTTCCAGGCACTGTGCTCTGTCAATCCCCTTCTCACAAACCTTCAGTGATTCCCTATTTGCTCCTCTATTTGACATTCAAGGCCCTTCCTAATTTGCCTCTAGCTTACCTTCCCAGGCTTTTTTGCACATTACTAAAAAGATTTGTGGATAGAGTTGCTAGGCCTGGAGTCAGGAAGATCTAAGTTAAAATCCAGCCTCAGCTGTGTGACTTTAGGCGAATCACTTAATCTCTGTTTGGCTCAGTTTTGTCAGCTGTAAAATGGGGTTAACAAGGGCACCTACCTCCAAGGGTTGTTGTGAGGACCAAATGAGATAATAATTGTAAAGTACTTACTACAGTGCCTGGCACATGATAAGTGCTATGTAAATATTAGTTATGGGCATCTAGGTGATCCTGGAGTCAGGAAAACTTGAGTGCAAATCTAGCCCCAGACACTTACTAGCTGTGTAACCCTGAACAAGCTTAAGAGTTGTGTGACATTGGCTAAGTGGAACAGTGGTTAGAGTGCCAGGCCTGGAGTCAGGAAGTTGAACTCTTCCTGAGTTCAAGTATGGCCTCAGACATTTTCTAACTGTGTGACCCTGTGCAAGTTACTTCACTCTGTTTGCCTCAGTTTCCTCATCTGTAAAATGAGCTGGACAAGGAAATAACAAAGCATTCCAGTATCTCTGGCAAGAAAACTCCACATGGGGTCACAAAGAGTCAGACACAACTGAAAAACAACTCAACAACAGGCATTGGTCAAGTCACTAACATCCCTGGGACTCAGTTTCCTCATCTGAAAAATGAGAGTATATGGAGTAGAGGACTTCTGAGGTCCCTCCCAGCTGTTGATCTGATTCTGTGTTGCTATACGTCTACACACACGAAGACCACAGGAGCAAGCATCTCTGGTGACCACACAAATATGGCCTCAAGTACATATACTTGTCTAGAGGTGCCTGATCCTGGATCACAAGTCTCTAACTGATTCTTCTGCTTTGTATCTTTTCCTCTGAATACAAGTAACCTAATAATGATCCTGAGATGGAAATTTCCAGCTTTGATGGTTACCTTGTAAGCCTGAGAGGTCTACGGGTCATGAAGAGGTTCAAGTGCTGGTTACCCAATGGGAATGCTTCTCAGAGGAGAATAGGACCACCACAAGGAGGGTGATGCATGCATGCCTGACTGGCTAGAAGATATGAACCTTGGCTGAGGTGCTACTCAGAGAAGCAGGCTGAGCACATGTGAAATCTGTTCAACAATCCCTCTAGATTCCCAGAAGTCTTTACCTCCAGGGAGGGCATAATAGAGGTGACAAGCTTCATGTGGATGTCACATGTGCTTTTGTAAATGTCTATAGGCCCCCATTAGTCCTTTGTGATGTGTGTGTGTGTGTTTGTGTGTTAGTCCTCACAGCTTCACATTTTAAGTGTTCATCAATTTATGCGTTTGTATTTTAGGCATTTCTTTTCTGACAGAGGAAAAATAACTGTCCTATACTTGATTTCTTCTACCTTCTACGTTGCATAACTTTTCCAGAAGGACAGATCTGTTCATCCCTTTTGGGAAGACACTAGACATGAGCCAACTCTAAGTTTTATTTTAGAGATTTTTCTGCAGAGTTCTATTCTGGATTGGGGGGCATAACGAGTCAGAGCATTGAGAAAAGCAGGATCCCCTCTCAATGAAGATGAGTCCAGAGTGGCAGTCCCTTGTGGTAGGAAAGGGAGGATGTTCCATGGGCCACAAGTAACAATTGTTTCATTTCACAGAACCTCTAAGTGGGAAGGGATCTCAAAGACCATTAATCTAACCTGTATCTGATCAAAAAGCCCCACAACAATGTAACTGTTGAAAGGGAAATTCTTCATTTGGGCTTTCACTCTAATTAATGAAGCAAAACTCAGAACAAAGAGAATTCAAAGGATTTTATTATGGTAGCATTAAGGTAGCAACACATTGCCGGGCTGATCACTGAAGATCAGCAATGGCTTCAAGGTTGGGACAGCTTGTATAGGTAACTTCAAGATAATCCAGGTAGGTCCACCTCAGCAAAATAGGTGGGGCTCTTGAATCTCAATTCCCACCAAGGCAGCAAAAACATGACAGTTTGCAGGTAGGGACACATGACAAAAAGCAGGTCTCCTTTCCCTCTGAAACTCCCCCAACACTGTTCGATAAGAAGGTGGGGAAACAATGGGTAACTGATGAACAAGTAATCGTTAAAATTTTGCTTGAAGGCTAGTGAGGAGGAATCTACTACCTGCCCAGGAGGGCCATGAGCTTTTTGTATGGCCTTCCCTGTTGGAAAGTTTTCTCATTTTGACCCTGGCATCAAGCCTAAATTTGCCTGTCTCTACCACAGGTCTCCACTGCTCCTCATTCTGCCCTCCAGGACCTAGTAGAACAAAGTTATATCCTCCTCCATGTGACAGTTCTTTAAATACCCAAAGACAGTGATTACATATTTGGTATCTGCAGTAATTTTATGTTATAATTTAGTTGGGATATGGTAAGTGTCTTCTAGTATTCTAGAAGGATTATCACACCAAAGAGGTGCCCTGTTTCTCCTTGGCCCAAGAAGACAGAATGAGGGGTAATGAGCATAAATTACAATGAGGTAAACTGTGGCTTGGGAACTGTCCATAAGGGCAATGGGATACTTCAGGAAGAAGTGGGTTCCCCTTCATTGGAGGTCTTCAAACAAAGGTTTAATGATCATTAGTTGGGGATATGGTGGAACCAAATCTTGTTCAACCAAGAGTTGACCTAGATGGCTGCCAAGGTGCTTCCACTCCTGGGATTCAGTAATCCTGTGGTTTTTTGATTCCCATTTTATAGATGTAGAAATTCAGGTTCTGAGAAGCAGTGTTTCACCCAGAGTCACACAATGCTTGGAAACAAAACCTGAACTCCTATCCACCGGACTCTGAGTTCAGCATTCTTTTCTGTAAAGGTCCTATAAATGACACACAAAGTCTGGGTTAAATTTCTGCTTGATTCTGGCTTATTTTAGCAACTTAGAAGTGCTGCTGATGGTTCAAAACTCAATTACAGTCATTTCCTAGAGACACCCAAAACAGCCCCTAAGGGAATGGGGTTTAAGCTGATCACCATATATTAACTTGGTTTTATGAGGGCACACCATTCAAGCAACTGGGTTTCAAATAAATCTTAAAGTGAACACAGACTAAGACCCAGAAAACTCAGTTTGCTTAATCGGCCTCTTTACCCAGGGAGAGAAAAGCAAAAATTTTTGGCCTCATAGTGGAGAGATCACCTGTCAAAAATGAGAAACTTCTCCCATGGCCCTTCTCTAAGACCTGGCCTGCACATGAGCACACATAAATGCATCACCAAATATACATCAATGCCTGTTATGCACCAGGTACTGTGCTAAGTGCTAATTTTAGAGTCCTAGAGAGTTGCCTCAAGCTAGTTGTCTCAAGAGATGTTTGGTGATTTGCCAGTAGTTAACCACATCATATCGGTCAAAGGCAGGGTCTGGGCCACTGTCTTCTGGACTCTCAGGTTGGCCCTATGTCTCTTCTGTCATTTTTTCTCTCATGGCCCAACTCAAAACACCACCTCACCCATGAAGTTTTTCTTGATCACTCACTAGTAACACCCAAGGGTATGCTGGTAAATGTTTAACCAACAGCTCTCCAATAATAATAATAATAACAATTATTATTATTATTATTATTATTATTATTACAAATGTACCCACAACACACTCTTCTGCATTATAAAATTTTTTCCATCACTTTAAGTCTAGACGATAAAAAGTAATAAATCAAATCCTGATTTATAGCATTTGCCAACTTCTGAGGTATAAACGCTCACAATGAAAATTTAACAATCAGCTCTTCTAAGCCAATTAAAGCTCAATCTAGTAAGCTCTAGAATATTCCTGTATACATACTTTGCTTTGTACCTCTCTGATGGAATTATCTGTTAATTCTGTGCCATGTAGCTGTGTGTGTGTGTGTGTGTGTGTGTGTGTGTGTGTGTGTGTGTGTGTGTAGCATCACCCTACTAGACTCTTAAGTTCTTTTTGGGCCAGCATTATTTCTTATCTAAACTTAGTATTTGGGCCAGGACCCAGAACACTGAGCTGGACATGAGAGGAGTGTTTGTTGAATTGAATTGGAGTGGCCCGAACTGAATCGAACTGAATTGAAGGGCTCCACTTTTTAACTCCTATCCCGGCCACACCCGCCCTTCACCTTTGGAAGCATCCAATGCCTGTAATCCGTTCAGATCTATACATCTCCCAAAGATAGGGACTCTATGTTCCAGAAAGACCTTCATGGGTGTTATTTTCTCACCCCCCTTCTCTCTGCCCTTGAAGATTTCTCAGGTTGGGGATGAGAGGAAATCTTAATGGTCTGACTCTCCAGACAGAATTTAGGAAAATTAGATTTGGAAGGAACTTTAGAGATTATTTCATCCAGCTTTCCCCAAACTGACTTAGCCATTTGTTGTTCTTAAAATATATCCATGGACCCTAATGTAGTCTCAAGTATCCCAAGGATCACTGGATTGGAGAAATTTTGGAGCCAAATGGAAAAAAAGTATGTTTCAGCCTAACTATTCATGTAGGAAAAACTAAGTGGTATGAAGAATGCCTGTTGACCAGATTACAACGTTCAGTTATACAGATACCCCTAATCAATAATACATCAATAAATATGGCAGCTAGAAGGCACAATGGATAAAGAGCCAGGCCTGAAATCAGGCAGACTGATCTTCCTGAGTTCCAATCTGGCCTCAGACACTTCCTAGCTGTGTGATCTTGGACAAGTCACTTAACTCTGTTTGCCTCAGTTTTCTTATCTCTAAAATGAGTTGGAGAAGGAAATGGCAAATCACTCCAGCATCTCTACCAAGAAAACCCCAAATGAGGTCATGAAGACACAGACATGACTGAAAACAACTGAACAACAACAGATAAATAAATATATCTTAGACAAATACTGCAGATCCAGTAAAATGGGGATAATAATAGCACCCATTTAGTTGGGTTGCTGTGAGGATCAAATGAGATAATATTATGAAAAGCAATTAGCACAGTACTTTAAGTAGTCAATTAATAAATGCTAATTCTCTTCTCCTTCCTTTCCCTTAAGTGGGCCCAGAATGGAATAGGAGGAAGAGAGAGCAGACTAAATCGGGAAAATTTCAGTGTCTCTAAGGACCCCAAACTTTTTCCTGAAAGAAAATCCCACCTTTTAATCCCAGTATCCTTCCAGGATTGCTAGACAGTTGTGAATTATGAAACATCATAGTCTCCAGAGAATCAAAGCTGTAGGCCACCTTGCCATGAAGAGACACACCTTAGACATTAATATGCTCCAACAAACTCCATATAATGAGCTACGTGGACAGAATTGTAAAAAGCATCAACCGTGAGACATTGTCTGGGAAAAGAAGGTGGGTTGGTCATGCATTGAGAATGAGGAATGACTGAAGGAGAGCCCACATTCTATGGATGCCCATGCCATATCAAGGACTTTAGCAGAGAGCACCAGCATGTTAGCTGGAGCCCTGATAGGTGATAATTTTTCTGGAGGATATAGACAAGAATAATAGAGAAGAAGCAAGAATAGATGAGTTGAGAATCACAGCAATGGAGATCATAGAGCCATTCGAGTATTGAAATGTGTCATACTGGAAAATTGACACATGGAATAAGTATTTATGATCCATTAAATATTTAACATTTGAAAGGGGTTATAGGCCTCCCATCAAAATTGCTTCCTGAGGCCCTTTTCTTTTTGGGCAGGATGCCAGGGTTCATAGGATTTACAGAGCTGAAGCTGGGAGGGACCTCAGAATTCAGCTAGTCCAAATGCCTCGTTTCACAAAGCAGGATCAAAGGCCAGAGAGGTGAAATTACTTGCCCAGGGTCACACAGCTGGTAAGCAGCAGATTTGATATTTGAGCCTAGGTTCCCTGATCCCAAATCCAGCACGTTATCCAATGTGAGTATAGTTTGGGAGGTGGTGACCTAATCTAACCTATATTATGCAAAAGAGGGAGATAGGGACCAACCACATCAATTAAGGGAAAGAAGGAAAATTTTTAATTTTTAAAAAATCTTTAACTTAGAGAGTGAGTGTTTATGTGTGTGTGTGAGAGAGAGAGAGAGAGAGCCAACTGATGAAAGAAACCAGAAACTTTTGTCTCTATAATACACGTGAAAACAAGGAACATTCACACCTAGAACATATACCAGAACTAGGAACATTGGTATCTGGAATGTGTACCACCAACTACATCCAGGGCAGGAAGTAGGCATACCCTAATTTGGGAGTGAGGATATCTGGACATTGCCCCATGGGGGAGCAGATAAGTCTCACATGAGGAGCCTTCTCCTGGGGGACTGCTACATGGTGCAAAAGGAGCAGGACAGGACAAAAGACTCTTTTTTGACCTATGTCACCATCAAGTAGCTCCCTACTTTAACTAATTTTTCTTTCTAAATAGATGCTAAATTCTATTGCTTCTGAAGGACTACAACTCCCGGCAGCAGTCTCTAAATTGGATACCCTGGAACAAAGCGCTGTTGGGGCATTTAAGTTAGGCTTCTGCCAAGTTGTTTAAACATGTATGGGTGTGTGTGTGTGTGTGTGTGTGTGTGTGTGTGTGTGTGTGTGAAAGAGAGAGAGAGAGAGAGAGAGCCCATATGAAAATGGGCTTAATTTGCTCTATTTGATCCCCAAATTCTCCCCACCTTCCTTTTATCCCACAGTATGGTATATACACCCCCAGACCTACTATTGGCATCTCCTCTTGTGACTGCCTCTCTGAATCTGTGCACCTTGCTGACACATAGTAGCAACTTAATAAATGTTTATTGACTGACTGATTGACATGTCACACTGTATGTTTGCATTCACAGGATGCCAGACTTGGAGCCAGGAAAGGCTGGATTCAAATTCTGCCTCAAATACCAACTAATTGTGTGATCCTTGGGAAAATCACTTAACTCCTTCAAATTTCATTTGCTTTTATCTGTATAATGATTGGGCAGATTGGACTCGATGCCTTCTAAGGTCTCTTCAACCCTTAATCTATGATCCTATTATCCTATGAGTGTGGGGGGGGTCAGGTAGACCTGACTTCAAATCTCTACTCTGACACCTCCTTGCTGGGTGACCTGGGCAACTCACTTTACCTCTATGATTGTCAACTTCTTCATCTATAAAATAAGGATAACAGTAGCACCTACCTCACAAGATTGTTGTAAGAGACAAATGAGGTCATATATATAAAATGTTTGGCAAAACTTAAAGGTGCTATATAAACATGGGGTGTTGTTATTGTGTTACCTGACCTTTGTTAAATTATGGGGTGAGGGAGTAGGGAGATGACTTCTAAGGAAACTTCTAGCTCACAATCTCATCATTCTATTTATCTGTGTCTATATGCATGTTGGAGCAGCTAGGTGGCATAGTGCACAGAGCACCGGGCCTGGAGTCAGGAAGACCTGAGTTCAAATCTGGCCTCAGACACTTACTAGCTGTATGACCCTGAGCAAGTCACTTAACCCTGTTTGCTTCAGTTCCTCATCTATAAAATGAGCAGGAGAAGGAAATGGCAACTGCTCCAGTATCTTTGCCAAGAAAACCCAAATGGGGTCACAAAGAGACAGACAAGACTGAACAACAACAACGTATGCATGTTACAGATTCACAGAGCCTGAGAACTAGAAGGAATCTGAGATTACTTAGCCCATCCCATATAGTAGTCAATAATTCCTTCTACTAATCCATCTAGCAGTCTTTTCTTACAGGTCATATATCTGAGTGTCTTCATATGTCCATGTGTCTCCATGTGTTAGTATGCATTTCTATCTATCTATAGGTAGCAGAGTTATGGGACAATTACACTTACATGTAGCTTATATGGGTATCAAGGGATGCTCTTGTCAACAACCATGCCAAACCCCCTCCCTTCTTCCTGTTGCTTGATTCATTACCTTATTTATTCTCATCCCAGGTTCCAAGACAGTCAAGGGATATGCTCTAATACTTTTTCATTAATTGCTAAAGTTGCAGGCTATCTCAGTAATTATGAATTAGTTCTGCATCCCCACCCCATTTTATTAAATATTATACATTAAACAAACTAAAGAAACTTTTTTCCCATGAGCTCTCATAGAGGATAAGTAGATATAGATATAGATATAGATATAGATATATATGTAGATACAGATATAAATAGATATAGAAAGATTTCCCAAAATATAGATACAGATATTCCCTAGATTTCCTCTGCTTAAATGTACATCAAGGCTATTGGGTATATAATTTACTAACAGTGTAACAAACAATAAAGCAAAGAAAAACAATGATTTACAATGTATCGCTAATGAGAACGCTGTCAGCCAGAATCTCATCTAACCATTGCTGTTTCTCAGCTCTGGAAGCTCAGTCCCACCATTCAGCAGTTGCAGGATAGTAACCAAAGGCTCTCCAGAATTCTGTTCTTGATGTTTCTTTACAACATGAGAGTTAAAGTCAATCTCTCAGGAAAGAAGTTTTCTCGGTCCTTTTTCTCAATCGCCCACACAGCAACTCTCTAGATAACCCAGTTGCCTAAAGACAACCTAGAATCACACTTAAACTCCCAGTTGCTCAAGCTCATTTCCCTTCCCACGGTCTCTGTGGGAGAAGCAATTGAAGTTATTATGCATGTATATGCTGAGTCATATCTAAAATGGTGATGACTAGAGCTTTCTCTTAGGATGCTGAAATATAGATGATACTGATTTCACTTCAATTCCTTCAGCAAGTAAAGACAACTAAGCCCAGTGCTTTATTAGCAGAAATAATGGATCTAAAATAGGAAGACATTACATGGTTGAGCTTCACCCAACAGCTGCAAAACAGATGAACTCTTCCCCAGCTCTGCCCTGCCCTGTTCCTCCAACCATGTTTGACCTTCCCAATAGCTCTCGCCCAGGGGTCTCTGTCCCAAGGCCTCTCCCACAATAAAGCCTAGTGTCCTGAAGGGGAAGATGTTGCCCTGTGGAAACTGCCCCAATGAATTTGTCTTTTAAAGTTGATCTGAGCAGTGTGCACACTCCGGAGGTGAGAGCGAGTGACTTCTTTCAGAGCTCTGAGCACCTGGGCGATTCACCCGGGTCTCATCCGCCCCGAGAGGAACGCCAGGCCCAGTGGGATGGGAGGGATGAAATTGGCTTTTCCCAAGTGGCACTGAGACCTGCTTCCAAATTAGACAATCCTGTGGCAATATAGCATTGTGGGAGACTGGTGCTTAATGGCCACAAAGGAGGTAGAGATATAGGAAATCAGAAATTTGGCCAGCCTGGGACATCTCAGCCATTGAACTAAAGAACAGAGAGAAGGGGAGCAGGGTGCCAATGTGGAGTGCTACACCAGGCAGGGAAGAAAGGAGGCTAGAATTTAGCTGGAACCAGTTCTGTACTCACTGAAGTCACCTGGTGTAGGGACTGAGGCTGGTGAAAAGTGAATTCCCCAGTGTGGTATGGGAAGAGGCAAACACACCTTAGAATTCCAACCTCCAGGTGATCTGCCAACAAAAGAAAAGGAATCAGAAACTGAATGATAGGGGACAAAAGAAAAAAGACTGAAGTTACCAGAAATCCCAGAAGAAAATTCTGTTTAAAAAGTTGAGTGCGCACAGATATATCAACAGTTTAGCTATTAATAACAGAAGGGAAGATGGCATCTAAACAAACCCAGAAATCTCTGAGTTAGTATAGTAAGACAAAGAAAAATGAAGCAACATGTGATGAGGTAGCAAAAATTTTGGATTCCCAGGAGTATATAGAATCACAGCAGGATGTTCCCCAATGGTACAAGAGAGAAATAAGAATCTTCAAAGCTGAATGCATGGCCTATACAGGAGAAATAATTAACAGAATTGAAAAACTTGAATCTGCCTTAGCAAATCTCTCCAAAGAAGCAAAGGATAAAAAGCTTTAATTTTGAGGAACACAGACTAAAGAAGAAATAAAGATGTATAAAGACCATGAATGAAAGAATAAAAGTTTAGAATAGACAGAAAAGAGAATTAATAAAGATAACAAAGTAAAGAAATCCTTTTAAGAAAAAGACACAAAATATTTAAAAACTAATAAAATAAATTAAAGGAGAGAAGAGGAAGGGAGGATTTTAATCAACTAATGAAGAAAGAAAAAAGAGGGAGAATTAAATTATGTAAAAGGAAGAATGAAAAAGGCATGAATAAGTAAACTCTTAAAACTAGGGGAAAGGATGACAGAGGGGGTACACAGAATGGAAGAATATTTATTTATTTATTTGTTTGTTTGTTTATTTATTTATTTATTTATTTATTGCATTCCTTTTTTGTATTTTGAATTCCAGATTCTCTCCCTCCCCCACCCATTGAGAAGGCAAGAAATATGATAACCCATTATACCTGTGAAGTCACTCAAAACATTTTTGTATTAGTCGTGTTGGAAGAGGGGGAAGGAGGAGGGCAAAAAAATAACGAAAATGAGAAACAGTATTCTCCAATCTGCACTGAGTTCATCAGTTCTGTCTCTGGAGGTAAATAGCATTTTTCATCATGAGTCCTTTGGAATTACCCTGGATGATTGTATTGATCAGAGTAATTAAGTCTTTCATAGTTGACCATCATTACAGTATTGCTATTTCTTTGTATAATGCTCTGCTGATGCTGTTCATTTCACTTTTTATCAGTTTACTAATGTCTTCCCAGGTTTTTCCAAAACTGCCCTGCATTCATCATTTCTTAAAGCACAATAATGTTCCATCACAATCATATACCACAACTTGTTCAGCCATTCCACAATTGATGGGCATCCCCTAAATTTCCAATTCTTTCCTACCACAAAAAGAGCTGCTATAGATATTTTTGTACATGTGGGTCCTTTTCCTTTTTCTTTGATCTTTTTGGAATACAGACTTACTTAGTGATACTGCTGGGTCAAAGAGTATGACCTTTGGGCATAGTTCTAAATTGTTCTCCAGAATAGCTGGACCAGTTCAAAACTCCATCATCAATGCATTAGTGCCCCTATATTTCCACATCCTGCTCGGCATTTGTCATTATCCTTTTCTGTCACATTGGTCAATCTGATAGGTGTGAGGTGCTACCTCGGAATTGTCTTGATTTGCATTTCTCTAATCAGTAGAGATTTAGAGCATTTTTTCATCTGACTATTGATAGCTTTGATATCTTCTAAAAACTGCCTGTTTCCTTTGACCATTTATCAATTGAGAATGGAGGGATTCACTTAAGGGTGAAGAGAACCTATAGAAATAGGGTTTCCTTAAAATAACATAAGCAAAAATAACTTAAGAAACAAAAAGTCATATTAGAGATAGGATAAAAATATTAACCTAACTCATAATTTTACATATGAATTAATTAAATGGGCCAATAAAACAAAAGAGATACAAATTGAATAAGAAAACAAAACCCCAAAATCTTTGATCAGTTTCGTTAAGAGTTTTTTCCCCTCTTCATTCTCTTTTTTTCTTTAAAAATAGTCTTTTTTATATGGAGTGACTCCTGGTGAAAGGAGAGGGGTACTAGAAGAAATTAGTCAATGTAACAACAAATTATATCAATAAAAATTTTAAAAGGAAAAAAATAAAGTAAATATAAGTTGATCTGACAGTGTCTTTCAAGTTTCTTCCCCAGGTTGCAAAATTGTTAGTTGGGTATCTGTACCTCTGCATACATGAGAGTATCATTGTGAATTAGCATATGGCTGTGTTAAATATCTGTTTGCTTCTCTGACATATATGTCTCTATGAGTGTTTGCACTCGTGTGTGAGTGTGTGTTTGCATTCATGTGTGTGTACCTCTCTGTGTGTTTGCACTCATGTGTGTATGTGTGCATATGTCACAAAATTTCTCTAGACCTCAGTTTCTTCAGCTATAAAAGAGAGAGTTGGGCTAATGTTCTCAAAGGTCTTTTCTGGTTCAAAATCTATAATCCCAAGAATTGTTATGCATGTGCATCTATTTTTCCCTATACATATCATGCACACATACATGGGGGAGTATATGTTTCTATGCATGGACATGCAGGATGGGTGGTGATTAGCATGGAAAAAATTAGAAGATGGAGTGCTGGGCCCCTTATTTCCCCACAGCCTCTAGCATGACCTGCAGATGTTTTCCCTGAACCTTGCTTGAGGAATCTTGTTTCCCTCTGTTCTTCAGTTATTGCTCCCAGAGTGACCCTGGCCCCCACTGGGACAACTGACCTCAACTTTCCCTCCCAAAGCCTGTCTTCTGGCCCTAGAGGGGAAGCCCTAATGGGCTGTGAACATTGCTGTGTGGGCTGGTTTCTTTGGGAGAGCCTAAGGCATTGGCCATATCCTATTGCTTCCTTTTTTCCATGACAATGCAGCCCTGTGTGCCATTCCAACAGCAACTGTAAGATGGAGTGAGAAGGAAAGGCCCTTCCTTTCTCTTCCTACCATTCTGTCTTCTCTAACTGACAACTTGAGGTAGGGCTCATAGCGATCAATCAATTAACAAGTATTTATTAGACATCTGCTACATGCTAGGGATTGTATTAGGCATGGTGGTTACCAAGAAAAAGGACAAAATCACCCCTACTAACAGTGAGCTTACATAATAATGGTGGAGATAAATTCATCCACACATATGTATATATGTGTGTGTATGTATGTGTGTGCATATATATGTATGTGTGTGTATGTATATTTATATGTCAGCCAGTGGCTCAATGGATAGAGCACTGGGTCTGGAGTCAGAAAAGCCTCAGTTCAAATCCAGTCTCAGATATTTCCCAATTGTGTAACCCTAGGCAAGTGACTTAACCTCTGATTGCCTGACAAAATGGATGCACTGGAGAAGGAAATAGCAAACCATTCTAGTATCTTTGCCCCCTATAAAAACAAAACAAAACAAAACAAAAATGGGGTCATGAAGGGTCAAACACAACTGAATACATAATATATATATTATATATAATACATATATATAATATATATATGTATACTGTGAGGGAAACTGAGGAAGATCTTCCCCAGTCCTTTGTGAAACCCCCTCATGACCTGACATAAAGAATGTACAGTGTAGTTAATATGCATGGCCAAGGTTATCACGGAGACAAAACATTAAGTAACCAACAAACTATGTTACCTGGGAAAGCAATTCTGATCTCAAGGAACATTTTTCTTGAGAGAGGTATGTAACTGTCCAAGGACCTGATCACTCCTTGGAGACTTACACAACAAACAGGTATTTGGGGCTCTAATCAAGCCCCCAACCTTTGTGTGTATGTGTGCATATCCAGGACTTGAGCTTACCACGGATATGTACACAAAACAAAATATTAAGATTGTTTTTCCCAGGTTTACATAGATATAAAAGGGGCATCTGAGAGGGGATTTTTTGGAGTACTTTGGTGTCAGAGATAGGAACGCCGATTCTCTTTTGTTGATCAAGGGCGGAACGCGTGCATAGTCCTTGTTGTTTAAGAGCAGGGCACTGCTCTTTTGGCCTCCTGATCAGACCTCTTGATAGTCTCCAGTCTCCCCAGGCTCTCGTAGGTATTTGAGCTCGCCTGGTCAATGAGTGTGTATCCTTTCTTTTCTTATTCCTCTTTTTCTTGATTTTAATTAATACTTATTGCATTGAATGTTATTCTTATCTTTATATGCTTGTGTTGCCTTAAGAATTATTAATCATTGTAAAATAAATGTGATTGTTAAGTTTATACTGAGTATATGTCATTATATCTTGAGATCCGAACCTAAAGTGAAAAACTGCACATTTCGTAATCCTTTCGATTACATACACATACCTACATATATACATATATACACATATATATACATATACATACATGCATATATATGTATATATTCCAAATGCAAACAGATATAAATATATATCAAGTACTTAGATCCATTCAGAAAGTGTTGCTTTAAGCCGTGTCTCAAAGGGACAAATCAATTCTATGAGACAGAGGTAAGGAGAGAGTGCATACCAGGGATGGGGGTCCACCAGGACAAAGGCAGCAAGAAGGGAGATGGAGTCTCATGTGTGAGAAACAGAGAGACGAACAGTTTGGCTGCATGCCAGTGTGGGAGAGAGAGTAACGTCCAGTGAAACTGCAAAGATAGATTGGGAGCAGATGTGAAGCGTTTTAAAAGCTAAACAGACTTTATGATTCAGTCTACATGCAATAGGAAGCCACTGGAGTTGACTGAGCAGGGAATTCACATGGGTATATCAGTGTTTAATGAAAATGACCTCGGCAACAGTGTGTTGGATGGCTTGGGGTGGTGCTGGGCTTGAGGCAGGGAGAACAGGGAGGAGGCTGCAGCAGTAACTATCTCTGATGAGAAGTGATGGAAGTCTGAACTAATGGGATAGAGCCCTGTGCATGGGGTGGGGGGGAGTCAGCTGCAAGAGGTGTAAGGGTAGAATGGCAAAATTGTCTACTGATTGGGTGTGGGAGTGAGAGAGAGTGAGGGGTCCAGGATAATGGCAAGAATATGAACCCAGGAGTTAGGACAATGATGTCCTTTAAATAAATGGGGGAAATTGGAAGAGAAGAGAGCTTGGGGGAAAGAGAGTAAGTTCGGTTTTTTGATATATTGGGTTTCAAATGTTTCTAGGACATCCAGCCTAATATGTCTGATAGGCAGGTACCAACGTGGGATTAAAGTTCAAAGGAGAGACTGGGGCTGGGGATGTAATGCTGGGAACCATCTGCATAGAGATGAGAGTTAACCCCATGGGAACTGATGAGGTTATGGGGGGGAGGGGAGGAGGAAGTGGGGAAAGGGCGGGAAGAGGGGGAAGGAGGAAGAAAGGGAAGGGGGGAGGGAAAGGAGAGGGAAGGGGGAGGGGAAGGAGGAAAGGAGAAAAATGGCCTGGAACAGAATCTTGGGGAGTAGCAAACATCCATAGCTAGAGGGTGTGCTATGGATGATGAGCCAAAAAAGGAGACTGTCAGAAAAGTAGGAGGAGAATCAAGAAAGAGCAGTGTCACAAAAACCCAGGGAGAAGAGGGTAGCCCAGAATGACCGGTCAACAGTGTCAAATGCAGCAGATAGGTCAAGAAAAACAAGGACTGAGAAAATGCTATCAAATTTGGCAATCTTGGTAACTTTGTGTTACTCGGATAATTGATAACTTTAGAGACAAGCAGTTTCAGATGAATGATGGGGTGGGAATCCAAACCGCAAAGGGATAAGGATTGAGAAGAAAGTAAGCAAAGCCAGTGAGTGCTGACAATTTTTTTTAATGAGTTTGGTTGAGAAGGGAGGGGGCGGGGTTGGATAGGACACTAGCTGGAGGAAATGCTAGTGTTTAATGGAGGTTTTTTAAGGCTAGAGGCTTAGGCATGTTTGAAGGTAGCTGGGAAGAAGAAGAAGAAAGAGAGAGGGAGAGAGAAGGGGAGGACAGGAAGAAAGAAGGAGAAAGATTTAGGAAATAATTTGCTGGAGACAACAGGAGTAGACAAGATTAAATGAACATGTAGAGGGCAAAGGGAAAGGTCATTATGTGAAGAGTCATTATATGAGAAGAGGTAAGACTGGCAAGGAGAAAGACCATATTGAAGTCATTCATTTATTTCAGTAAAATTTATTTATCACTCACTCTCTGTGTGACTTGAGTGAGTCACTTAAACTTTCTAAGCCTCAGTTTTCTCATCTGTTAAATGAAAGTGCTGGACCAGCTGGTCCTCTGCCCGCTCTAAACTCCATGATGCCTCATCATCTAATCAGAGGCCAAGACATAGCAGTTATACTTCCTTGTCATCTCTTAGCATTCCCTCCTTCTGCCCACACAGAAAAGGAAAAAAAAAGGGAGGAGGAGGAGGAGGAAGAGGAGGAGGAGGAGAAGAAGAAGAAGAAGAAGAAGAAGACGAAGAAGAAGAAGAAGAAGAAGAAATATGGCACTTTAAGGTTTACAAATCACTTTATATACATTATTTCACATGCTCTTCACAACATGCTAGGAAACAGATGCTATTATGATCCCCATTTTACAGCTGAGGAAACTGAGGAAACTGAAGGTTTACTCAGGTAGTAAGTGTCTGGGCTAGATTTGAACTCAGGTCTTCCTGACTCCAGGCCCAAGACTGTAACAACTGCACCACCTAGCTACTTTTATTACGATAAGCTCCTAACTGGTCCTCTTGCTCCCATTCTGTCTCCTCTCTAATCCATCTTTCACACAGCTAAAGAATAATAATAGTAATAAAATAAGGAACAGACGTGACCATCTAACCTGCTTAGATATCTTCATTGGCTCTCTATTGCCTCTAGGAAAAACTACAGACTCCCAAAGCTGGCATCAAAGGCCCTCTACAATTTGACTCCAGTCTATTTTTTCAGTCTTAGCTGACATTACCCACCTTTGCACACTCCACATTGCAGTCAACCTGAACTACAAGGTGTTGTCTACACTTGCTCTGTCCTTTCCTGCCACCATGTATTTTTCCAGCCCCTCCCCATGCCTGGAATATACGCCCTCATCATCTCCATTCTATTTTCCTTCAAAGCCCATTTTAAGTGCAATCATAAAACCTTCTTTAATCCCTTCAGCTGAAAATAGTCATCGCTCTTTCATTGCTGCTAATATTTGAATTTGTACCACACCTGGTGTCCTTGCCCTTTCCATTCTGTAGACTATAAATTATGTGAGCAAAAACTGTCATGTTCCTCTATTCAATAAGTATGTATTAAATACCTACTGTGCTCCAGGTGGTTTCCCACCTCTGTGCCTCTGTCCACACTCTTCCATACCGCAGTAATGATGCCCCCTTCACCACTTTCTGTTGACATCCCAACTGTATCTCAAAGCCAAACTAAAAAAGCATCTGTGATCCAATCTGATTCAACAAACATTTATTAAACATTTACTATATTCTGTATATTTGATGAGCCTCTCATCTATACTTTCATCCAAGTCACTGGTTTAGGGTCAACCATAGATTCTGGGAGATTTCCTATCCTGTTGATGTTCACTCATTAAGGACTATTCTTTGGCCATTCAACAAGTTCTGGGTCCAACTAATTGTCTTCTCTCCTAGCCTATGTCTCTATCTTTGCCACAATGATAACATAATTTGTTTTTCTTCTTTCACCCTTTGCTTTTGTCCTTCTTTCCCCCCTTCCCCTTCTTTCCACTCTATCAAATCCCTCTCTCTCCTCCTTCTCTTCTCCGTCCCTCCTTCCCCTCCTCTCCAACCAGTTCCTGTTCCTATCCCTCTATCCCTCTTCTTCCCATCTTCCTTATTCCCCCTCCATCTCTTTCCTCCTGCTCCTCTCAAATGACCACTGGGAAAGCAATGAATGTCTTGCTCTTGCCAAATATAATAGACTTATTGCTGACTTGGCTGTACCAGGCATCTCATTAATGATAAGTTTTCACTCATATTAAGCATCTTTTAAAAGAGCCTACATCAGTACATCAAAAGACTTCAGGGAAATCAAAGGGAACTCTTATAAGAAAATGGCATGCACCCCTAGTCTAAACTAGCTAGGACAGATGGTTGTCAGATGGCTGCTTCCCCTCCTAAAAACCTCCAGGGGTAGAGTCTCAGTACCCTGACTCAGTCAACCATTCAAATGTTTTGATGACTAATGTGTCTATCGAAGTTTGGACTTTTCAAAGTCTTTTCATGGTACAATCTAACATTTGATCTTTACAAAAATCTTATGAGATAACACAGATTTTATTATCTCCATTTTAGATTGATAAATTGAGGCCCAGAGAGATTAAGTGGTTTTCCAAGGTTACACAGTGAGACAGAAGAAGACCTGGGAACTAGAACCTAAGTTTCATGTTTAGGGTTCACTGTCACACTTCTCTGGGATTGATCCCTATGAGTCAACAAGTCGAATCAACAAGCAATTGCTATGTGCTCAGCAGCGTATTAAGCACTTATAGTGTAAAAGACGTAAAATGACTGTTTCTGCTTCTAATAGAAGAATGCTTAAGAAGGAAGAATGGAAGGAAAGAAGGAAGGAAGGAAGGAAAGAAGGAAATAAAGAAGAGACCCAGAAAATTAGATAGAGGGCTGTCTTCTAAAAGAATATATGTGTGTGTATGTGTGTGTGTGTGTGTGTATGTGTCTGTGTATGGGTGTGTATGTTTGTGTGTGTATGTACATACACACACACGTATATTATATGCAGAGTGGATGGAAGGGATTCTGGGAAGGAAAGCATCACCGACAGGGGTGAATCAAGAAATAAGCGGGATTTAAGCTGAGTCCTGAAGGAAGTGAGGGAAACTAGGAGGTATAGGTGAGGGGCCAAGCATAATGGGATATAGCCAGTGCAAAGACCCAGAGATGCTCCAGAATCCCTTCCTTTGTTCAGACTGGCCAACTGCTTTCTTCCCTGCTCATCCCTAAGAAAGATTTAAGAGACTAGTTGGATGCTCTCAGAAACATCTGGTTGAAGCTTTCAGGGCCAAGCAATAAACAAGTAAGGCTGATATAGATGTGTGTGTGTGTGTGTGTGTGTGTGTGTATCAGGAAAAGTGAGCAGATGCTATGTTACCATTAACTGGGGAGTTAGGTGACTTACCCACTCATACAGTTAGTATATATCAAAGGCAAGACTTGAACCAGGATCTTCCTGCCTCTGAGGACAGCCCTCTATCCACTTTATCATGTTGCTTCTCAATCCTCACATCGATATAATTATTCTAATTACTAATTTTGTCATCATGACTTTCATTACATTGATGAATCTCATCTCTCCAATGAGCAGCCTGAGGGCAGGGTCTTCATGCTTCCCTTGTACTCCCTCCAGTATCTTGGACAGGGCCAGGCACACAGTAAGTGCTCACTAAAACACAGCAAAGATTTTTGAGCTGAATTGAGGTGGCCAAAATGTTTTCTCTAGGATCACATTCATACTTGTATGTATATAAGTGGTGTGGTAACTAGATTGCTGGACTCAGAGTCAAAAAGACCTGAGTTCAAATACTACTACAGACAATGTGTAACCTTGGGTAAGTCATTTGATTTCTCTTGGCCTCAGTTTCTTCATCTGTAAACTGAGGATAATAATAGCACCTACCTCCCATGGCTATTGTGAAGATCAAAGTGAGATGATGTACATGAAGCACTTTGCAAACCTTAGAGTGCTAGATAAATGCAGGTTATTATTGTATTCATTTGCTAAATGGTCTTTTATTGGGGGCGGAGCCAAGATGGCAGAGGGAAAGCAGTGACTTGTTTGAGCTCTCCCCCCAAACCCCTCCAAATACCCATAAAAAATGGCTCTAAACAAATTCTAAAGCAGTAGAACCCACAAAAAGACAGAGCCAAACAAATTTCCAGCCCAAGACAGCCTGGATGGTCGATCGGAAAGGTGCATCGCACCGGGCTGGGAGAGAAGCAGTTTGGCGTGGGTGCGCAAGCTGCAGCAAACCTGGAGCAGGCCTCATAGGGCTGAATAGCGGGCAGCTGTGGTGGTTTCCAGACTTCTCAACCCACAAACGCCAAAGACAACTTGGAAGGTCAGTGGGAAAAGTCTGTGACTGTGGTGAGAGAAGGAGCTAGGTCTCAGCCACCCCCAGGGCCGCTGCTGTTTCCTGAGCTTCCAGCCCACAGACTGAGGGGGAATCGAGTGGCTGATCAGAGGAGGATTACAGGGATCTCTTTGCCAGTGCTGAGGCAGGAATCTCTTGCTTTGCTGGTGCTTGGATCTGGGTCACAGTTCTGAGGGGCGGTCCTGGGGCGAGGAGGAATGCTGGTGTGGTGAAGCTTCTTGTGGTGGTGGAAAGAAAACACCTCGCCCCTTATCATAGCACCTTGGAAGAACTGAAAATTTTCAGGTCCCTAGAATTATCTCTGAAAACAGCTGTACAAATCCCAGAAGCTTGTAACAGTACATTCTCCACATTGGAAACAGACTTTTACCTTAACAAAGAGTTTAAAACCCAAGTAATTGGCTGGGATCATGAGTAAGCAGCACAAAAAGAATCAGACTATATTATTTTACTTTGGTGACGAAGAAGATCAAAACATACAACCAGAAAAAGACAATGAAGCCAAAGCTCCTATATCCAAAACCTCCAAGAAGAATGTAAATCAGTCGGGGGCAGCTAGATGGCGCAGTGGATAGAGCACCGGCCCTGAAGTCAGGAGGACCTGAGTTCAAATCTGGCCTCAGACCAAACATTTGACATGTACTAGCTGTGTGACCTTGGGCAAGTCACTTAACCCCAATTGCCTCACTAAAAAAAAAAAAAGAATATGAATCAGTCAATGGTCTTTTATTAGATGAAAGTTGGTAGTGCAAACTTCTGCCCAAAACTTCACCCAGTCCTGGGCAGCTACGCAGTGTAGTAGATAAAGTGCTGGCCCTGGAGTCAGGAAGATGCATCTTCATAAGTTCAAATCTGGTCTCAGACAATTATTAGCTGTGTGACCTTGGGCAAGTCCCTTAACCCTGTTTGTGTCAGTTTCTTCATCCATAAAATGATCTAGGGAAGAAAATGGCAAACCACTCCAGTATCCTTGCCAAGAAAACCCCAAATGGGGTCACAAAGAGTAAGATATAATTGAAACAACTGAACAACAACAACAGCAGTTTATATAAGGAATATAAAGATTTTCAGGGTTTCTCTTCCTTTGAACCATTCTTCAAAATGTAAAGGTGAATGAACAGAGGTCCAGATGCATGCCGTCACTCATTTGGAATAACTTCAGGAATATAAGATCCTTTAATCAAATCACATTAAGCAACAAGCTTTTATTAAGTACCTACTATGTGCCAGGAACTATGCCAAGCACAAAAAAGGCAAAATATACTCTCTGTTCTCAAAGAGCTCACAGTCTAATGGGGGAGATAATAGCAAACAACTACATACAAATAAGCTATACACAGGATGAATTCAGGATAACCAACAGAGAGAAGACATTAAAATTAAGAAAAATTGAGAAAGGCTTCTTGTAGAAAGCACGATGTTAGTGGGGACTTGAAGGAATCCAGGAAAGCCAGGAGATGGAAAGGACAGCAAGGAACATTGGGTTTCTCTTATTGCTGTTACGGTGATTGTTGTTATTTGTTTGTTTTTTTTAACTTTAGTACATAACACAATCACCTGGTACATGGTAGGTACTTAATAAATATATATTGATTGCCTGACTCCCTTACAGATAAGCAGATCATCCTCAGGGTGGATGCCTGCATCTCTAATGTTGATTCATGTATTTGCACCATCAGTTAATGCATGGTTGATCACACAGATAGCTGAACACTAATAGAGCTCACCCCAGGGATAAATTCATAGGAAGAGATAGGAAACCCCATCTCTGCCATCAGGGAGATCACAGCCAATATTTTTTGCTGAAATGTTGGAGAAAAAATTATTTGAGTTGCATTTTAGCACACTCTGTTAAACTCTACATTGATGTTAGTTTCTATTAATGCTTACTGCTAGTGCTCATGACATTGCCCACTCTGCTCAAAGCTACCCTGTTTATAGCACCCTGTCAGTCCCTGCTGTGTGTTGGCAAGTATTAGTAGCTTCTTCCTTCTTATGTCCAGCATCATCTGAGTTCTCATCATCCATTTCATTCCCCTAGACTTGACTGAACATGTTTGAGCCTGGATTTTCTTGGGACTTGTCTCCCATCCCTTATTCTTCATATGGACCACCATCCAATCTAGGGCCTCTACCATTGTGACCTCATCTAGTTCAGCCGGTGTCATGCCATTGATATATGTTAGTCATCAATGTATGATGGACATCAGAGCCCTCAGAAGACAAGGCCTCTTTCAGGTCTCTGACCACCACACTGTTGTAATATAATTAAGAGTTCAAGTGGCCCAAGGGAAGGACAGTGAAAGTATATTGAACTTCATTGATGAAAGGAAACTGCTCTTTACTAGCCTCAGCCATAAGAATAGATTTTCAAAAAGACATTGGGGAAATGAATAATCCTATGGCACTTACACATAATCTGAGCTACCAGGTCTACTGCTTTGACAAGGTCAGGTACAGCCAACATGATTGGGGTCAATTGTATTCAGTACCTTATAGTCCAATGAAAGCCACCAAGTAATATCTGCCTTCCTCACTAGCCACACAGTTATTGAAAAGGGAAGTGCCATAGCAAGTTACTCCAGATTCCTTTATATCCATAACTAAGAAGGAAATGGTTTTCACCCCCTCTTGCTTTACCCTTAATCTTACTGGAAAGAACTCTAGTCTTTCTCTTTTATATGTAACATCGGTTCTAAGTTTTACTTAGATACTACTTATCATATCAAGGAAAGGTGCAATTATTCATATATGCTAGGACTAACCTGCTTTGGACACAATTAGATTCCACCTTTGGGCCAGAGCTCCATCTGAGTGGTATCAGGTTTTAGCCATAGCTTTTCTATTGTTTGCCATCATACAGATATAAGCAGATTATTTGGTGGTATTTGTGTGAGAGATCACTGTCCTAACAGATATGGCTGGTTATGCAAATAGGCACTCTGGGTATGGTGGAAGAAGTCTTATTGTCTGCTTAGTGGGTGAAGGTGTTAACATGCTCTCCTATAAGAAACTCTGATGTGTGCCTGCTGAAATTTGAAGCTTATAAAGAGAAAATTGGGGAGTAGGGTATTAGTAAAATTCCCTAGAGGAGAGAGTTTGTCAGAGATAGATAGACAGACAGACAGACAGACATATAATGATGCTCTAGGTTGTCTAATTCAGCTCTTCTTAAACTGTGAGTTGTGACTCCATATGGTGCTGTATGACAGAATGTGGGAGTTGTGAAAAATTTGGCAACAATAAAAGGTTTCTGAACATGAAATGACCAAAATTAAATTAAATTAATTATTCACTAATTAATAATTAAATTTAAAATCAAATGCATAATAAATCCAGGGTGGTTCTGGCAGTGGATGCCCATGTTGCATCACATAACTTCACTGCAGCCTTGGTTCTGAACATACAGCATGTGCACTTTGCACTCTGCCTGCCCTCAGGTCACACAATGCCAATGAATACTGCTTAAACATGAAAAGGGGTCACGAGTGGAAAAAGTTTAAGAAGTCTTGGTATCTTACTACATGTCTTAAACTGGGTAACAGCTATTGCTAATCAAAGTTTTTCTGGTAGGGCCAAATGGAAACTTTTGGAGCTGCCTGAGTCATCAAGAGAGGGTCCCAGGGGCAGCTAGGTGGAGTAGTAGATGGATCTCTGGTCTTGGAGTCAAGAGGGCCTGAGTTCAGATCTGACCTCAGACACTTGACACTTACTAGCTGTGTGACCCTGGGCAAATCATTTAACCCCAATTGCCTCAAAAAAAGTGGGTCCCACTCTTTTCTTGTAGCCTCAGTCTCAGGGGTTTTCAACACCTTTTCCATTGAGACCTCTGGGAGGTCTCAACTATCCAGTATATCAACTCATGACTCTTGCAATGCCCTAGTTCAAAGCTCCCTTCCCTGACCATTATGCTGTCTCCACCATTAGAATGGAAGCTTCTTGAAGACAGTGACTTTCTTTCTCTCCCTCTCTCTGTCTCTGTCTCTGTCTCTCTCTGTCTCCCTGCCCTCTACCTTCCTCTCCCCCCTCCCCCTCCCCACTCTGTGAGACCACACTGCCTTCATGTGGCCTATGAGGCCCTTCTTGCAGCAGAATAGGCTCTCTTACCTGTGCTGCCTTCAGAGCCCAATTTTTAAAAAACAAAAACTCATTCATATCTTTATTCAATTCCTGAATATCCCAAGACCATTTACTTTCATTTTCTTTATACTGTTGATGCAGCTTTTCTAAAACTATTAGCAAAGGCAAGGGATTAGTCTCTCTTGAAATACTGTGATTCTCACTGTCAACCTCCTTAAGCAGTGGCAATTGGTAGCGCAATGGAAAGAGCACTAGGCCTGGAGGCAGGAAGACCAGAATCCAAATCTGGCCTTAGACACTTGCTAGCTATGTGATCCTGGGCAAGTCCCTTAACCTCTGCCTGCCTTAGTTTCTCTAACTGTAAAATGGGGATAACAATAGCACCTCTCTCCTAAAGTTGTTATAAAGAGCAAATGAAATAATATTTGAAAAAAAAGTGCTTAGCACAGTACCTGGCAAATAGTAGGTTCTATATAAATGTTTATTTGTTTCCTTAAACACCAACCAGCTAATATTACAGGGATAACCTCTCTCCTCACCCAACACCACCATAGTTCTGAGTCTTCTCACCTGGATTATTGCAACAGCCTTCTAACTGCTTCTTCACTCCCCTTTCTAATCCAAAGAGCCAAAATAATATTCTCAAGCCTCAGGTCTGACAATGTCACTCTCTCTTTAAATATTTTAGTAGCTCTTATTGCCTCCAGGATGGAATATAGACTCTTTAATCTGGCTTTAAACCCCTTCACAATCCGTCTCCAGCTTACCTTGTTACCTTTATCTCATAATGCTCTCCTTCCTGCTATGTTCCAGTTAAACTGGGCTGCTCAATGTTCCCCAAACTTGACATCTTATCTGCTTCCATTTGTTACCACAAAACATCCCCCAGGCCCAAAATGTCCACCTACCTCACTTCCGTCTCTTCAGATCCTTCATGTCTTTCAAGGTTCAGTTCAGGTGCCATCTCCTCTGCAAATCCTTCCCTGATGGCCCCGGATCCTAGTGTTCTCTCTCTTTAAATACTGATTATTTATCTGAGAACTGTAGCCATTCAAGAGGTTGCACAATCCTTGAGGGAAAGGGCTCTTTTGCTTTTGTTTTCATAACCTTAGCACCCACTACAATGCCTCGTACATGGAAGGTGATGGTGATGTTTGTTAAATTGAATGGGGAAAAAAAGACAGAGAAGTAGCAGCCAGAGAAGCTGATGGACTAGTGACCTAGCAGTCAGGAAGACAGCATGGCCAACCAGTCAAGCCAAGTGCTCCAGGCAGGGCTGAGAAATTAGCATGGGATTTCATAGGATTTGGAGCTGAAGGGAACCTTAGCAATCAGCCATTACAACCCCCTCACTTTTCAGATGAGGACACTGAGACCCAGAGATATTTTGTGACTTACCCAAGGTCACACAGAGAACAATTCCTGGAGCAGAACTGATACTTGAAACCAGATCCACTGATTCTAAATTCTAATTTCTTTAGAGAGGCAGTTTGATGAATTAGAAAGAGTATGAGATATGGAAGGAGAAGACCTAAGTTCAAGTCCTGACTGCCACTTAGTATCTATTTATTAGCTTAGGTAAGTGTTCTCTCTTATCTGAACCTTCACAAAATGGAGAGGGTTTGGATTCAGACTTCTTAGATTCCTTCATCTCTAAATTTGTGATACTATGATCACTTCTAGCCATTTACCATTTGCCTTGTCACTGGATACCCATCTGCCTCACCATACCCTCCAATTTTGGACTCTTAGGGACAGTAATTATATTATTTCTACTGAAAAGGAAATGTCAATCAACTGTCCAATATATCAAGTCACCACTCTTGCGATGTGTTAGTTCAAAGCTTCCTTCCCTAGCCACTATTCCCCTATATGAGGCGTCTCCACGCTTAGAATGTAAGCTTTTTGAAGACAGGAACTCTCTCTCTGTCCCTCTCTCTGACTCTATCTCTGTCTCTCTACCCCCCACTCTCCCTCCCCCCCTCCTTTCCTCCTCTCTTTCTTCCCCTCTTATGTCCCCAGTGCTTAGCACAATACCAGTCACCTAGTAAGCACTTAATAAATACTTTTCTTCATTTATTTATTTCATCACCAAGCTATTGATTGGAGAGGTTTGGGTGACTTTAAAAAGAGCAGTTTCCTTTGTGGAGTGGGTTCAAAAACAAGAATGTAAGAATATGAGTATGTGGTGAGGGCAGACTGTTAGTTGTAGAGAACACTTCATTGGGCTGGCCTGCCTGAGGAAAAAGAAGTAGTGAGGCAGGAAGTGACTCACTAGTCCCCCTGGAAGAGATTGGCCACAGCTGTACAAAGCTGTCGCTCACTGACGCCATGATGCACAGAAAGACCACCTGCTCTCTAGCTCTCCAGCAAGCATCAGCCGTTGATCTGCCTTCCACTGTGGCCATGGGATTTACTTCATTATGCAGTAGCTAGATATGCCTTCTCCAGGGTGCTGAAAATGAACTACAGACAGAACTATGTAGGGGCTGAAAGGACTGTCTGTAGGTGGATTACCAAGCAGCTGGTCCAATTACCACCCCATCAACCTGTATCTGTCTTAAAACTGGGGCTCACCACTCATCTGCCTGTGTTGTTGGCATCAAGGATGATAGGAGATGCCAAGATGGGGGAAGTGAAGAAGGATGACTCACTTTGCTCAAGTAACCCTAAGCTCACTGCTGGTACTGTCAAACAGAAAATTGCAGGAATGGAATCATTGGATATGAGAGGTTATTACCTCCAAATTACAGAGAAGGAAACTGAGGTCCCCATATCTGAAGTGATGGAGTTCTTTTGGAGCTCTGAAGTTTCCATCCTAGAAATAATAACAATAACAACTGGTATTTATAGAATATTTTAATGTTTGCAAAGCACTTTCTAAGCAATCAGGGTGGCATAGTGGAGAGTGGAAAACATCAGACTTGCAGTCTGGAAGACATAGGTTCAAATCTTACCTCTGACACTTACTAGCTATGTGACTTTGTCCAAATGACAACTCATCTGAGCCTCAGTTTTCTCATTTGTAATATGGAGATAATGTCCATGGTACCTACATCACAGGGTTATTGTGAGGCCAAATAAAATAATAATAACTGGAATTTGTATAGAGCACCTTACAAATATTATCTGAACACAATGCATAACACACACACACACATTCCTGTTTGTTACACACAGTATTTCATCACATCTATTATTGTGGTGATGAGAAATCTAGCTTATTTAATAGTATGTGTCTATTGTCTATCCCTGAGTCAGAGGAAGCTAAACCAATTAACCAAATGTTCAAAACAACAAGAGCAAAACACTATAAATCACTCTACATTCCTACGGCATAAGGAAGCTTCCTGACTGGCTGAAAATGAACTGGGAGCTGGAGAATGGGCCAGTGAGCCCAGTCTAGAAAGCCAGCCCAGGTGGGCAAATAGCAGTTCAGTTTGGGGATTTCTGATAGCAAGGTGCCACATTCATCTGGGGTCAGACTGGCAAGATACAGCCAAGCTATGGAGACACAGGATTAGACTGCAAGGCTGAAGTGCTACTTCCATCCAGGACTACATTGAGTTCTTTTATGTATATCCCTTATTGCTCAGTTCCTACCAAACCCGTGGATGCATACTCGTGGCTGGATGCTAACCTCACCTTCTTTCTCCCCTCTGCTCAATGTAATCTAAATATCCATTGCACTCTGACCCTTGCACTCACCACCCTCTTTCCAAAAGTCATTGATTTGGGACCATCTTCTCTACCACTGCTCCTCAAGATCCTTGGGCCTTGCCATCTGCCCTGCTGTTTTGCTTGCCAGACCCTAAGTATGACCTGATCTTTTAAATTGTCAGGAACCTGAATCCTGCTTTATGTATTATCTCCCCCTCCCCCATTAGAATGTAAGTCTTTGAACAGAGACTGTTTTGTTTTTTATTTGTAACCTCAGTACTTGGCACACAATAAGTCCTTAATAAATGTTCCAAATTTCATTCCATTTTCTAGGTCTTACTCTCATATAATATTGCTGGACTTTGTGTTCTATTTCACTATATCAATAAATTCTACTAAACTCGCTCTTGTGACCTGGACTGTATGGAGGTAAGGAGTAGACTAAAAAGAAGGAAGTGAGTGTTAAAACCAGGGAAGCAAAAAAAATGGCAATGATGGAGAATAAGAAATTAGGTATGGGGGCAGCTAGGTGGCTCAGTGGATAGAGCGCCAGCCCTAGGGTCAAGAGGACCTGAGTGCAAATCTGCACTCAGACACATAACACTAGCTGTGTGACTCTGGGCAAATCACTTAAGCCCAATTGCCTGGGAAAGGAGAGAGAGAGAGAGAGAGAGAGAGAGAGAGAGAGAGAGAGAGAGAGAGAGAGAGAGAGAGAGAAAGAAAGAAAGAAAGAAAGAAAGAAAGAAAGAAAGAAAGAAAGAAAGAAAGAAAGAAAGAAAGAAAGAAAGAAAGAAAGAAAGAAAGAAAGAAAGAAAGAAAGAAAGAAAGAAAGAGAAAAAGAAATTAGGTATCAGAGATAGCAGATCACTGAACTGAGCTTGTGGAGACAATTCAGAGACTAGGGCAAAGCAATACATATGCAAGAGCCTATTGCTAGGTGCTGGGGCTAATTATGAAAAGAGTTGAGGAAGTTCAGTGGGAACAGGAAAGCTCATAAGATCACAAGGTAAGAGTTGGAAGGGAGCTTAGAGACCATCTAATCTAACTCTTTTATTTTATACATGAGGAAGCTGAGGTACAAAGAGGTTAAGAAACTTGTCCCAGGTCACAGAGTTAATAAGTGTTTGAAGCAGGATTTGAACTCGGGTCTAAGGGAAGTTAGGTGGCACAGTGGAAAGAGCACCAGCCCTGGAGTCAGGAAGAACTGAGTTCAAATCTGGCCTCATACATTTACTAGCTGTTTGATCCTGGGCAAGTCACTTAACCTTGTTTGCCTCAGTTTCCTCATTTGTAAAATTCATTGGAGAAAGCAATGTCAAACCACTCCAGCATCTTTGCCAAGAAAACCCCAAATGGGATCACGAAGAGTCAGACGCGACTGAAATAACTGAACAAAAATTTCTTGGTTCCTACGTGTTATACCTCCTAGCTGACACTTCTGTTTAGTAAGGGGTGAAAGGTGAAAATCCCTGGGTCCAAATGCAGGTTCCTTAGACCAACTCTAAGCAAAAGAATTGGTGCCCTTGGAGGCTGACTCAAGGTCTATATAGCTAAAGGCCCAGTGTTGAATCATTTATAGATCCCACTGGTCTGAATCTATGTGTGGCAAGAGAGACTGGAGCAGGGGTGGGAAACCTGCAGCCTCAAGACCACCTATGGCCCTCTAGGTCCTCAAGTGTGGCCCTTTGACTGAATCCAAACTTCACAGAACAAATCCCTTTAATTAAAGGATTTGTTCTGTAAAACTTGGACTCAGTCAAAAGGCCGCACCCAAGGACCTAGAAGTCCACATGTGACCTCCAGGCTGCAGGTTCCCCACCCCTGGACTGGAGGAAGAAAGGGTTAGATCTTGCTGGTTTGGTTCCCAAGAGGCAGTGGACACAACCCTGCATGAGCTCCAGGCTAGTCTGGCTAGTCGAATGCCTGAGAATGATTTTGAGCCCCTATCCTGTCCACCCCAACTCTCCTAACTACAGTCCTCAAATGTTGTGAGTGAATCATGACACAGAATGGACTTTTTCTGGTTTTTCTTATTGAAGATGAAGCAGGCAAGTTAGCTGTGGTCACATAAGCTCCAACTGCTATTCTTTTCCCTTTTCAAATTCTAAGATTTGTCCTAGTCACCATGAGATTCTAGGGCCTGTTTTCTTGACCGAGACAGGTGCTAATCTCCTGAGGTACTAGTGCTCGTGTTTTTTGAATGACTAGTATCTTCATCTGACCTTCTTTCCCCTTTTACACATACCATACATATACACACAGGAATGTACACATATGTATACATGTACATGCACATACATGCACATGCACCAATAGCCCCTGAAATAACCGTATATTCGCTTGGCATAT
Source organism: Vombatus ursinus (assembly GCF_900497805.2). Lineage (NCBI taxonomy): Eukaryota > Metazoa > Chordata > Mammalia > Diprotodontia > Vombatidae > Vombatus > Vombatus ursinus. Next base: position 7,731,491 of record NW_020954844.1, read on the forward strand.
GTTTTATGTACACATGTATGTACGTATTATTTTCCCTGGCAAAATGTAAACTTTGGGAAGGTAGGTATTGTTTCCTTCTTGCCTGTGTATTTCTAGCCCCCAGCACAGTGACTGGCACATGGTAGGAGCTGAAACGCCCGATCAATTAATTTCTGTGTATGATCTGATATATCAAATATTCTTACTCGATACACTCAGAGAATGTAAAGCTAGAAGGAACCTTTTATGGTCATCTAATCCAATTCTGTAGTTTTGCAAATAAGGAAACAGACTCAGAGAGGGGATATAACTTGCCCAAGGTCACATTGTAAATCTCAACAACTGTATTTGAATCCAGTTCCTCTGACTCCAAAGCCCGTGCTCCTTGGACCTGCAGCATTTTTCATGAAGAAAGTGTGGTAGGATTATTTCACCATGGGGCACAGTCTATTTTCCAGACAAATTAAATGTCTTAACTATCCAAGAGTAGAAAATCTGAGTGGCTTCTATTGCTATAACAAGTCCTGAGGACCATGTCTTTGTTTTATTTTAAAAGGTCCAGTAAAGGAGATTACCTCTGTGTTTTCCCATCTGATCAGGGGTTCTCTGACAGCAGGACCTGCTTCCACCTCTTTGGACTAGGGACTCTCTGAATGCAGGACCCATTTCTCCCCCATCAGACCAGGAGCTCCTTGAAGGCAGGGTTCATCATCGATTGCCTTTTAACCCCTCCAGATCCTTGGTCTTCTAGGCAGAAGACCCCCCCCCACCCCCAGTCCTTTACCCCAAGTTCTTGGGAAGGAAATGAATCGGTTACTTCCTCACACTCAGGACATGCCCAGCATTCCATCTCCAGCACTCAGCTCATCAGGGGTGTTCACTCAGAAGCCAGGGAGGTTTGTAGAAGTGACCATGCCAACTAAATGAGAATGGTGTTTACAGAAATTATCCAGCTGTTTAATTTCTCTCTTCTGGAAATTGCTTTCTGTCCTGACTGATCACAAATGTGTGTCAAGGCCCCAGGTCCTGAGAACAGCAGAAGAACGTAAATCCAAGTCATTGGACAGAGAATGCATTCCCTCTTTAGATGCCCCCTCCCCAAACCCTTGTTCCTTCCCCTAAACCAGCAGCAATCATCCTTTTCTCGTTGGGACGTTATTGTTCCAGCTGAAACCAAGTAGCTATTTTTTTCAAATTCTTTCCATTCCTAATCTTTGATCAGTGTTGTTGAGGGGGAGGGGTAAGGTTTGAAGTCAAATCTGGTGATGGGTACATGTCTGAGGTGGAGGATGATATAACTGGACAAGAGGGACTTGGGTTCAGATCCTGTCTCTGACACTTGCTAGTGCCCCAGGTAAAGTTCCTTAGCCTCCCTTGACCTCAACTCCCTCATCTATAAAATGAGATTCCTTCTAACTCCAAAGCTATGATCCTTTGTTCCCATGATCCTCATCTGTAAAACAGGCATAGTGTCATCTTTGTATTGGAAGGGACTCCAGCTAGTCCAACCCAAGGCTGAAAAGGGTGCTATTCTCCACCACTACCAACATGACGTCTTTGCTTGAGTGCTTCCAATGAGAAGGACCCCCCTGCCTCCAGAGACAATGCATTCAACTTTGGGACAGCTCGAAAGGTTAGGAAGCTTTTCATCACATCAAGCCTAAATCTGCCTCCTTGGACTGTCCACTCATTGTTCCAGGTTCTGTCCACCGAGGCCAAGTGGAGCAAGTGTAATCCATCTTCCACATGAGAGTCTTTGAAAGACCAGAAGACTATTACCCTGTCCCCTCCTCCAAGTCTTCTCTTTTAGCTAACTAAAAATTCCCAGTTTCTTTAGTGGATCCCCATATCATGACATGACATATTATGGCGTCGGCACTTGGGTGGCTAGAGTTTTTAACCCCTAGAGTTCAGGGTTTGGAGTCAGGAGGACCTAAATTCAAATCCAGTCTCAAACATTTCCTAGCTGTGTGACCCTGGCTAAGTCACTTAAATGTTCTCAGCCTCAGTTTTCTCATCTGTAAAATAAGGATAATAATAGAACTCACCTCACAAAGTTGTTGTGAAGATCAAACAAATTAATGCGTCTAAAGTGCTTTAAAAAATCTTAAAGTACTACATAAATTCTAGATATTATCGTTACCATTGTTGTTATTATCATTGTTATTATAAACTGTAGCTTGTGTAATGGCAATGCTCTAGTAAAACCATCTCAGTAGATGGGCTAAGTTAGGTTGAGGGTAACCAAGAAGCCTCAAACTCATCGGTGAGTTAGAGGGATGTCTTCCCCAAGCATGTGAAGATTTACCCACACAATGGACAGATGGAAACAATCTGTTCCAATGGCCATGAAGGCGGCTGAAGCAGGCACTTGTTCAGACGTCAAAGACACCAAGGTCATCCACTGCATACCTAGCCATTGCCCAATCATCCTGACTTTTGTCTCGCCATTGGACTTTGATAACTCTGGGAGAGACAGTGAGACTGCAAACTTTGTGCAACTCTGCCTCAGTTAAATCCAATTCACACACAAGTCAAGATATGACCCCCTGATAACATTGCTCCCTTTCGAAAACAAAAGACAAACAATAACAACAACCATTATTGCGACCTTTTAAGTTCAGCATCTCCCTGGTCTCCCCAAATCAAATGAAATAATGTACAAAGCGTGCTTTGCCAGTCTTCCTTTGTAACTGCCAGTTATTACTCTTCAGCATTGCCTAATTTGTCAATCATCCCCCCAGAGTCTTCCTCCCTGCCCTCACCCAATAGTGAAATCAATGACTTTTTTTTTAGAACTCCTGCTTTCTGGTTCTCCTCTCACTTCCATGGAGTCTCATTTCCTCTCAGGCACCTGATACCCACATTATGCCCTCCTGTTTTCACTACCCAGCCTCTTACCCACCTGTCACAACCAGCTCTTGGAAAATTATCTGATAAGTTTTTTCTATTGTTATTTAAATGTCTGAAAAGGAATAATATAGGACGACCATCCTGTCTCCCAAAACACAGGGTAAACGGGGGTTTGAATTTCATCAAGGGCCCTCAACGTCTTAACTCAAGAGGAAGCAGTGTGAGCACTGGACTTAGAGACAAAAGACTTAGATTCTAATCCAGGCTCCATTATTGATGAGTTGTATGACCTTGGGCAAATTGCAGTCACAGAAAAAACAGGATTTTAGAGTTATAACCAGCCCCTTAGCAGACATCTACTCCAATCCATACCTGAAACAAAAATTTCCATAAAATGCACCCACCAGTTGTGATCTAGCCTCTACTAGACAAATTCAAACTCAAAGGAACCTACTACCTCCAGAGGCAGCCCACTCCATGTGGAATAGCTCTCATCACTAGGAAATGTTTCCTAATTTCGGATCAAAATTTACTCCTTTGTACATTCCACCTGATTTCCTCTATTCTTCCTTCTGGCCTCAAACAAAACACAACTAATCCTTCCTCCACTTGGCAACCCTTCAAATACTTGAATATAACTATCATATCTCCTTAAATCTCCTCTTCTCTATGATAAGCATGCTCATATCCTTCAACCAATCCCCATATGTCATGAACTAAAAGCCTTTCAACATCCCCATGGCCCTTCCCAATGAAGGCATTACTTGCCCCCTTTTATTTTTTAATGTATTATTTCTTTATTTTTAACATTCTTTTTTTTTCAATTTTGAGTTCCAAATTCTCTCCCTCCCTCTAGCCCCTCTTCCACCCATTGAGAAGGCAAGCAAAATTATATTAATTATACATGTAAAGTCATGCAAAATATATTTCTGTATCAATCATGTTTTAAAAGGAGGGGGCATTTGCATTCTGAGTTCATCAATTCTTTCTCTGGAGGTGGATAATATTTTTCATTACTAATCCTTCAGAATTGTATAGGATAATTATATTGTTCAGAGTAACTACGTCTTTCACAATTGATCATCATTACATTATTGTTGTTATTATGATTCTGTTTACTTCACTTTGTATAAGTTCATAGGAGTCTTCCCAGGTTTCTCTGAAACCATCCTGCAAATTATTTCTTCACAATAGTGCCCCATCATAATTATATATAACTTGTTCATCCAGTCCTCAATTATTTGGCATCCCTTCAGTTTCTAATTCTTTGCAACACAAAAAGGGCTGCTATAAATATTTTTGTACAGATTAGGTCCTTTTCCTTTTCTTTGATCTTTTTGAGATACGGACCTAATAGTTGTATTGTGGGGTCAAAGGGTATGCAGAGTTTTCTAGCCCTTTGGGCATCGTTTCAAATTGTTCTCCAGATTGGTTGGACTAATTCAAAACTCCATCAAAAGTGTCCCTATTTTTCCATGTCACCTCCAGCATTTGTCATTTTGCTTTTCCATTGTGTTAGCTACTCTGATAGGTGTGAAGTGGTACTTCAGAGTTGTTTTGATTTGTATTTCTCTTACCAATAGTGATTTAGAGTATTTTCATATGACCACAGATAGCTTTGATTTCTTCTTCTGAAAACTGCCTGTTCATATTTTTTGGCCATTTGTCATTCAGAGAATGACTCTTATTTTAACAAATTTGACTCCGTTCCCCATATATTTGAGAAATGAGGCCTTTATCAGAGAAACTTGCTGTAAAATTATTCTCCCAGTTTCGCTTTCCTTCTAGTTTTGGCTGCATTGTTTTTGTTTGGGCCAAAACTTTAATTTCATCAAATCAAAATTATCCATTTTACTTCCCATAATCCTCTCTATCTCTTGTTCAGTCATAAGTTTTTCCTATCTCCATAGATCTGAGGGGCAAACTAGTCCTTGCTCTCCCAATTTGCTTATGTTATCACCCTTTATGTCCAAACCATGTACACATTTTGACCTTATCTTGGTTTATGCTGTGCAATGTTGGTCTATGCCTAGTTTCTGTTAAACTGCTTTCCAGTTTTCCCAGCAATTTTTGTCAAATAATGAGTTCTTGCCCCCAAAAGCTTGAATCTTTGGGTTTATCAAACACTAGGTTACTATGGTCATTTACTACTGTTTATTTTATACCTAATCTATTTCACTGAGCCCTAGTGACCCTTCTCTAGACATATTCCAGCTCATCAAAGTTCTTCCTAGACCAGTTGACCCACAACAGAATGCAATACCTCAAATAGGAGAATACAAAAGTAGGGTCACCTCCTCATTCTTGGAAGCCGTGTCTCTGTTAATGAAGCCCAAGGTCATACTTCCATTGTTAGTTTTCATTTCATCAATCAACTCATACTGAGTCTGCTAAAACCCCTGGATATCTTTTCAAACAAACTCCTATCTAATCATACCTCCCCCATCTTATTCTTATGAGTTGATTTTGTGTAAGACTTGACATTCATCCCCATTTCATCTCATATTATCAGATTCAGCCCAATGTTCCAAGCTATTGAGATCTTTTGGGACCCTAATGCTATCATCCAGCACAATAGCTACTTCTTCCAGATTTGCATCAATTAAATTCTCTGAAGTCTTAGTTTACTCAATTATAAAATAGGGATGATGATTTTAATTTCACTTAACTGTTTTCCTTTGTTACAAGAGGTTTCTCATGAAATGGAAGTAATCTATAAATGTGTAATGTAAAAACAAAAGATCAATAAAACTAAAAGTGACCAAAAAAAGATAACACCAATATTGTCACCTCTGAGGGTCATTGTAAGGATTAAACGAAATTTGTTGAGAGAATTTATTTGCTTTGTATATATTTTGTACTTCTCTGTGTCATTGTTATTCCCACTGATCACTGAAATAGAACCTAAGTCCCTTGAGGGCAGGGACAATATTGTTTTTGTCTTTGTATCCCCCACTTCCCAGAACAGAACATGGCTCATAGTAACTGCTTAATAAATGCTTATTGAAACAAATGGAATGGAAAGGAATGATTTATGTGGCAGTATTTTGTAACAATGAAACACTATGAAATATCAATTATTTTGTTGAGTGTCTAGACACTGACTAAATAGAGAGGTATATGGGAATAGGGTGGGCTTTTCAAAATCCTTTCATCACGTGGTGTAAGCTGTCACCAGTTCTGCTGTGTCTTGGATTGGCCCTGACACTCTCACTTTGTGGCCCTTTCCCTAACACTCTGAAAGCAATAAAGAAGTGCTCAGTTCATGCAGACTAGCCCTCCAATAGTTTCTGAATTTTTTTTTTATTTTTTACCAGAAAATGGCAACAAAATTCCCCTACTGTGAAAGCTGCTCCCAGAGATGGTTAGGCATCTTTGAGGGTGCCAGGGCCATTTATAGAATTCCAGATTGGGTTTGCTCATTAGCACCAGAAAAAAGTCAAGCACCTTAACATCATGGAATCTATAGCTGAACATAACCTTGGAGATCATCTAATCCAAAGCCCCATTTTATAGAGAAGGAAACTGAGTTCAACTCCCTCATTTTGCAAATGCATCAGGAGCGGTTAAGTGACTTGTCCTGGGCAAAACAACTAGTTGTGGCAGAGCCTAAATTAGAATCCAGGTGCCAGATTCCAGGCTAATCAAGTGCTCTTCTTACTATACCAATTTTAGGAAGGCAACACAACACTGTTTTAGCATGGTACAAGCACATAGTAAGTGCTTCATAAATACTTGATTGGTTGACAGATTGGACCTATGATTTCATCAGTCTAGGGAAATTCCAGGTATGGGAACTCTATTAATAATGTAGGTCAGCATCTTCAATGCAACTTAGAGAAAGTTTTCTGGAGCCCTAAAAGATTAAATGACTTGTAAAGGATCACACAGCCAATATGTGTAAGGGGTGAGACTTGAACTCAGTTTTTTCTGGTTCTGAGGTCAGCTCAATCCACCATACCACACGTGAATGATGTATTGGATAAAGAGCTGGATCTACCATCAGACAACCTGGCCTGAAATTCTATCTCTGCTACTTACTAGTTGTGTAACTTACGGCAAATCACTACACATGCCAGAGCTCGGTTTTACCTCTATAAAACGGAAGGAGGATAGATGAAATGAACTCTAAGGCCCTTCCTGTCTAAATCTTATAATCCTAAAGCCCTTCTGTCTTGCAGAATAATACTGGATACCACCATGAAGGCTTGGGTCATGCTAACACAAAATGCCACTTGAGTCGTACTTCCATTAACAAAATCCCTAGGAAATAGTTTTTTCAACAAAGCAATTTGCATTAGATGCTCTCTAAATCTAGTTCTAAATCAATGAAGCTGGTAGGGAAGGGCAGCAGAGAGAAGGCAGAGCTTCTTTTAACAGTCAGTCTGGGCAAGTAGAAGAGGGATTAAATTTGTTCTACTTGGCCCCAAGGGCAGGGCCAGGGCCGGTGGATGGAAAGTAAAGAGACACAGATTTGGGCTTGATGTCAGGACGAACTTCCTAATTACAAAAACTTTACAACTTCCAAGACTTTACAAAAGTTATCGCCTGGGAAGGTGATGAGCATACCTCCCTGAACATCTTTGAGCAGAAATTGGATGACTTTTTGTTGGGTAGGTTGCAGAGATTATTCTTTGGGGATGAGTAGGGGCTGTACTAGATGAGATCCCTTCCAACTCTGAGATTCTGAGATTTTGTGAGATTGGGGAAGCTCTGGTCTCCTTTACAATGGCAGGTTGAGAAGGAGTGGCAAATCGGGGACATGGCCTGACTAAGGGAAGGCAAAACTTCTGAGGCTCCTAGGGAAAGTTCACCTGTGAGTGGGACAGAAGCCGGTCTTTGCTGTAGCTGCAGGAAGTCTATACCTGCATGGAGAAATTGAACTGATAGAAGTTTTGGGGTTTGGAGACACTAATTCTCAAGGCCCACAGAATCTGAGAATTTAAAAGCTGACAAGGTCTTTAAGGATCAATTCAACCAACCCTATCATGTCCAACGTGAAGATTATGAGGACAAGAGAGGATAAGTGACTGGCCCAAGATTATCCAGGTAGTTAATAATGAGAACCAGGATTTGTCTCCAAATCCAGTTTTCTCTCATTGGATCATTCCTTCTCCAACTTACATTGCCTACACAGGAGGGAGAGTAGATCAGATCAAAGGAGCTGGCATCAGCTCCAGGCTCTGTGGATTCTTAGCCAAATGGCCTTAAGCCAGTCTCTGGCCTCTTTGGATCTGTTTCCTTCTCTACAAAATAAGCTGATTGAACTGTTATTCTATGGGGTTCTTCCCATTTCTAAATCCATGAACTTATGAGGGAAGGGCAAGAGAGAGACAGCCAAACTTCTCAAATCTTCTTTTGCTTCTCTGTTCTCTGCCAAAGACAATGATCTTTTCCTCTGTAAATGAAAGAGCAAAATGAACCAATAGGCAGTTGATGCCCAAAATAAGTAAGAATGTCATAAAAGGGCACCTGGCTGCCCTCGATGAATTCAAGTCAATGACCCAGGTGAACTGCATCTTCAAACTTTGGAAGAACTGGCCAATGAACCAGTATTGGTATCGATGAGATCATGGACAATGGCAGAGAGCCAGTAGGATGGGAGAAGGGCAAATGGTGTTCCAATTTTTTAAAAACAGAGAGAGAAGAGAATGCAGTTTGTGAGCTCTAGGCCAATAAGCTTGACTTAGATAACCAGGAAAATTTTAGAACAAACATAAAAAATGGTTGATGTTCATCTTTCATTTTCAAAGAAGACCAATGATATTGCGGGTGATGTCTTGACTTGTGCATTAATTGGAATCGAGTGAGGCAAAGTCGCTCAACGTTATCGGCCTCGCTCTCTCTTCCCGAGTCATCGAAGTCCAGTGGCAGGACAAAATTCAGGATAACTGGTGATATCCCAGGATGCAGTGGATGACTTTGGTATCTTTGATGTCTGACCAAGCTCTAAGGGCTCCACAGCACCTGCTTCCACCACCTTCACGGCCATTGGAACAAATTGTTCTCATCTGCCCATTCCACCAGGGGAAGTCTTTACATGCTTGGGGTAGACATCCCCCTAAGTCACCCACTGGTTTGATGCCCATCAGTTACCCTCAACCTGGTTTAGCTCGTCTGCTGAGATGGTTTTTACTGGGGTGTGGCCACTGCACGTGCTACAACTTCTTGGAGCCACAGGTGAGAGTTGGGTGATAGGTGGGCGCCAAAGGTAGATGAGCAGCCTTCACACCAGAGGTGCTAGCTAGACCCTCAGAATCTGAGAGCAACTCCTCTAACTCCTAATCTAGCCTTCTAACTAAGCCATGCTCTCATCTCAGTGTGCTCAGAATCTGGCCAAGTCCTACCTGAAAGATCTATGCGGGGACAAGAGCTGGAGTGCCAAGCCCAGGGTTTCCCAAAAAGAAGGATCCAAGGAGCAAAACTGAGAAACTCAAAGAAAAGACCAGACAAGGAAATAACTAAGTGCGGCCTGGTCACAGCCCATCATCAGGACTTCTCTACAAAGTGCCCTTTGACCTGTAGGCTCTTGTGGACAAATGTTACCTCTCTGTGCCTCTATGGAGCTATAGCTAGCATCTCTGGCTGCCAAGACAAAAACCACAAGGAGATCTTGGACCACAGGACACAAGGCCCCCTCGGGAGAGAAACACCAGGATACCTCCAAGCCACAGAAATCATTGTACACCCTTTGCTTGAATGAGAACCCCTTCTACGATGTAACAGACCGGGGATAGTCCAGCCTCTGCTCAAAGACCTCTGGTCATGGAGAACTAATTTTCTCCCATGGATGATAGCTTTCGTGACAGTGCTCCCATTCACACTATATCACCTTCTGCCCACTGGTTCTAGCATTCTAGGGCCAAGCTGTTGTTGCTGTTTGTCCTTCATTCTTGCAGAGGACCAAGACATCAGGGAGGATGCCTTGACATGCAAGTGAATTGGATTTAAGTGAGGCAGGACTGTGCAGTCACCAGCCTCACTTTCTCCTCTACAGTCATCTGAGTCCAGCAGCGAGATATAGATCAGGATGACTGCAGATGGCCCCGGATACAGTGGGAGACCTTGGTCTTTTAAACCTTTAAAGGTTGACTGAGTTTGACTGCAGCAATGCCCATTCAGTGATTAAGGCTAAGTAAGAAATGAGGTAGAAAATGACCTCTTTACCTAGTTAAAAAAAAAAAAAACAATCTGGGAGGGAAAGACCCTCAGGGTCAAGTAAAAGAAGGCTCTCTTCCATATAACAGCCCTTGTTTTCAAATCCTGCCTGACATGACGTGCGCTAGCCAAGTGACTGGGGACAAGCCACTCTCTAAACCTCAGTTTCTTAATCTGTAAAATGAAGAGGTTGAACTAGACGACACTCAAGGTCCCTTCCCACTCTAAGACAATGATTCTTTCTGTCTGGTGGATGTGTGACCTTAAGCAAGTCACTTGAACATCTCTGGGTCTCTCATTCCTCACTTATTAAAGGAGAGGGTTAGATAAGAAGGTCCCCTCCAGCTCTAAACCCATACAGGAAATATTTGATGGCTAGTCTGATATCCCTCCTAAGTGTCCTCTTCTCCATAGGGTAAATAGTCCCAGTTCCTTCATTATTTGTTTTTGTATCCCCAGGCCATAGCATAGTGCGTGGAACATGGGAGACATTTAATAAATGTAGAAGGAAGAAAGGGAGGGAGGGAGGGAGGGAAAGAGGGAGGGAAAAGGAAGGGAGGGAGGGAGGGAGGGAGGAAGGGAGGGAGGGAGGGAGGGAGGAAGGGAGGAAGGAAGGAAGGAAGGAAGGAAGGAAGGAAGGAAGGAAGGAAGGAAGGAAGGAAGGAAGGAAGGAAGGAAAGAAAAGGAAGGAAGGAAATAAAGAAGAGGAAGGGAGGAAAGAAAGGAGAGGGAGGGAAGGATGGAGAGAGAAGGAAGAAGGGAAGGAAAGGAGGGAGGAAAGGAAGGAACTGAGGGAGGGAAGGAAGAAGGAGGGAGGAAGGAACAAATGAATGAATAAACCCATCCTCATATGACATAATCCTCTGGATGCTCCTCTAAAGTGTTTCTGGCCACCCTCCAGATTATTACAGACAGCTAGGTGACTCAATGGATAAACTCCTGACCCTGGAGTCAAAAAGACCTAAATTCAAATCTAGCCTCAGTTGCTTCCTAATCATGTGACCCTGGGCAGTCACAATCTCTGTCTGCCTTGGTTTTCTAGACTCTAAAATAGGGATAACAGCCTCCTCTTTGTGAGGACAAAACAATATATTATTGTGCAGCATTTTGTAAACCTCAAAGTTTTCCAGAACTGATTGCTCTTATTAGAATTTCCCCAGAGCTAGAGGCAGAGGGCAGCTGGCCTCTCATCTCCCTCATTCCAAAAGCTATGCTCCTCTTAATCCACTTTGAGACCAAATCTGCTTTCTCACTTGCTGCATTTTGCTGCTGACTCATGTTATCATTGCAGCCACCAAAATCCCCAGGCCCTTTGTACAAAGATTGCTTTCTAGTCACATAACCACCTTTCTCTTCTTGGGGAGCTTTTTTTCTCACTCAAGCACAGGATTTTACATTTCTCCCTATCAAATGTTATCGTCTTAGCTTGCAGCCAGCATTCCAACCTGTCAGGATCTTTTCCGCATGCCGATTCTATCATCTGGCATGCCTCCCAGGTTCCCAGCCTGGGTCATCGGCAAACCTGATAAACAGAAATGTCTGCTTTTATCCGAGTCATTGAGGGAAATGTTCAACAAGACGGGGCCAGCCCTGAGCTCGGTGGCCCTTCACCTTCTGGCAGGTGGCCTGGGAGCCATCATCCACAGGGCCTCATCCTCCAGCCCCATTCAGCTGTGCTTCTGTTAACTGCAGCCCAAACTGGGGTGGGGGGGGTCTGTACCTGAGATCCCAGTTGTAAGCCTTTAAATAGGAGGTTCTAATCCTGAAGTCCAGGGACCTCCAACAGCTTCCCAGACAGATTTCTGGGTATCCAAAGACATGGGCTTGAAAGGATTTGCTTCAATATATGGGTTTCCTTTGCAATCCTATCTTTTTTTAATGCATTTAAAATCTTGACTCTGATACGGGCAACACCATAGAAAACACCAGACTTCAGCCCAAGGGGCCCAGGACCCAACAAAGGTGAAGGACCTTTGCTTTGAACATTACATGAAGACCCTGTTTTTGTTGTTCTCTCCCTACCATACTAGAATCTCCATGACAGTAGAGATTATGGCCAGCACAGCGTTCTGCATATATTTAAGAGTTAATTAAATGTTTGTGGAATTTTCGTTTCATGGAGAATAAGTGATCCCTCCTAAATGTGCTGAGGAAAAAAGGGGGCTTATGTGGTACAGAGAGGCAGAATGCACAGTGAGAAAGCTAACTCTGGAGTCAGAGTTCCTAGGTTCAAATCCTACCTTTGATGCTCCCTAAGTGACCTTGGGCGAGTCACTGGGCCTCAGTTTCCTCATCTGTGAAATAAGAACATTAGATCAGTGGTTCTTAATCTAAAGTCTGTGAGCTTTCTAAAAAAATATTTTGAAAGAAATATGAATTTTAAAATAAATGAAGCATGAAAAGAAATATTTTGAAAACTGCATTTTAATATAATTGGTCTCCTTTGCATCCCATGTATTTATTTTATGCATCTAAAAACATTATGCTGAAGAGTACCTAGACTTCACCAGAAAGCCCATGGGGTTTAGAACCTCTGGATTGGATGGTCTCTGAGCTCCCTTCTAGCTTAATGGTCCTAAATTTCTTGTTATCTCTTCTCACCAGGATACAGGCTCTGAGCTTTGCCTCCAGCAATGGAGACAAAATATATTGACTGTGCCACACTGTCACCCAATTCCACTTGGGACCTAGGGTGTGTGTCTCACAGAATCATCAAATATGGCAACTGAGTCAAGCTCTACAAGAAAGATGAATCTTCCCTAAGCTGTGATAGTGGAGTTAGGAGGACGCTGAAGTGAAAGGGAGCCCTGAGCTAAGGCTTGGGGTCAGTCTGTGGCTGCCAAAGCCAGCCTCAGTCTGTCTTCAGCCAGGGAACGCAGTAATTCTCTGCACAAAGCTGACTTATCTCAGCCTGATTTGCCTGGGTCCTTGGCCTCATTAACAGCTTGCACTAACCAACTGGGGATGCCCACTGCCAGCCAAGAGAAACCCCCAAGCCTTCTGTCTGTATTTCTTCTCTCCCCTATTTAAATGCAGGTCTAGGGAAGGCAGACACTTCCATCCCCAGCCCATCAAGAGCTGTCAGCTGTCTCAGGCTGGGCACACAGGCCTAGACAGAGGGCACACATGGGAATTAGAGACTCCACCACTAAGGCAGGAGGGGCTGAGCCTGCCTGCCGTGAGTCTGTAAAGAGTCATTAATATCCACTTTCCATCTATGCTGAGGACACATAAGATTCCCACTGCACCAGGAGAGAGAAATGAGCGAAGGCAGAGGCAGCCGCTTCCAAGGTCCCAGCTCTGTCCAGGGTGTGTGTGTGTGTGTGTGTGTGTGTGTGTGTGTGCTCTCATATATATGTGTGTGCACATGTATGTGTGCATGTGTGTATGTGTGCGCAGATGTTCATGTACATATGGGGGTGCACACATCTGTGTGTGCATGTATGTATATGTGTGTGCACACATTCATGTATTGTGCAAGTGTGCATGTGTGTGTGGGTGCATGAGAGTGTGTGTGTGTGTGTGTGTGTGTGTCCAGTGCCAGCCCAGGAGGAAATGCCTATCTTCGGTGCTTTCTGCCTCTTCCTCCCCCTCATCAACAGCACCCACTGTCCCCAGGCTTAGGAAAGAGAAATGTAAAGCTTGAAGAGTGAAATCACCCAAGCAGAGATTTAGAGCTAGGAGGAAAATCGAAGGCCATGGAGCTCAGCACGTCTCTTTACAGATGAGGAAACTGAGGAATGGGAGGATCAAGTGACGTCAAAGATCATACAGCATCAAAAACAGGATTTGAACACAGGTCCTCTGAATTGGGCAGTATTCTTTCTCCTGTACTTTCTATATATATTTCATCATCATGATCACATTTCTGTGATACTTGAAATTTTTGTGAAGCACTTTACATATTTTCGTTTGATTCCCACAACAATCTGAGGGTGTTTATTCTACAAAAATTCTTACCCCCATTTTATAGATTAGGAGTGGTGGTGGTGTTCAGTCGTGTCTGACTCTTCATGACTCCATTTGGAGTTTTCTTGGCAAAGATACTGGAATAGTTTGTCATTTCCTTCTCCAGTTCATTTTACAGATGAGGAAACTGAGGCAAACAGGGTTAAGTGACTTGCCCAGGGTCACACAGCTAGTAAGTGTCTGAGGCTGGATTTGAACTCAGTAAGATGAGTCTTCCTGACTCCAGACCTGGCGCTCTATCCACTGAACCAGCTAGATGCCCTTCTAGATTAGGATGCTGAGGCCCAGAATGACTAAATGACTTCTTCAAAGCCACCTAGCTGATAAAATTGCAGTCAGGATTCAAATCTGGATCTTGTTGACTCCAAATAGAGTGACATTTCTGCCACACCGATAAGCTTCTCTTCCTAACAAAATCTACTTTCCAGAAAGGATCTAAAACTGATTCACAGAGAAGTATAACTGAAGTAGGGACAGCTGTTACCAGCCAAGGAATGGTGTTCATTGATAAGAATGGAAGATCCTTGAGAGCAGGGACGGTTTGTCTTAGCATCCCCCAGTTTGTGGCACATTACAAATGCTTAATAAATGCTTGTTGATGGATGGATTGATTGACCCAACCTTAGAGGGACAAAGGACACGATGTATTGAACTGCTACGGTCAATCAGAGATGAGCTGCCTTGCCAGGACATGTATCCAAAATGTTAGACAGTCAAATGAGCAAACATTTATTGAGAACCTCTTACATGCCGCATACTGGGCTAAGCCCTAGAAGGACAGTCTGGTTGGATGTATTAACCCCAATATTGATCATTCAGGTAGAGACACAGGATATCACTAGAAGAAAACTATTGAAATAATGTAATTTACCAATTTGGAAAGAAAGGAAAGGAAAGGAGAGGAGAGAAGAGGAGAGGAGAAGGAAGAAAAAAGGAAGGAAGGAGAGGAAGAAAAGAAAGAAGAAAAAGAAGGAAAGAAAAAAGAAAAAGAAAGGAAAGAGAAAAAAGGAAGAAGGAAGGAAAGAAGAAAAGAGAAAGGAGGGAAGTAAGGAAGAAAGAAAGGAAGGAAGGAAGGAAGAGAAAGAAAGAAAGAGAAAGAAAGAAAGAAGAAAAGATAGAGGAAGGAACAAAAAGAAAGAAGGAAGGAAGAAGGAAAGAGAAAAGAAAGAATCCTTTAACTTGTTCTGTAAAGCTCTTCCCAGTCTAGTTTCCAAACCACCTTTTCAATTACATCTCACATGATTCACCTTCACAGCACTCTGTGTACCGGCCAAACTGCCCTGTCTGCTATTCCCTAAGCTTGGCACATCACATCTCCCTTTGTGCCTTTACCTAAGCCATCTCCCAGGGATGGAATAAACCTCCTTCTCACCTTCCCTTTCTAGTGGTTGGCTCCTTTCAAGGTTCAACTCAGGTGCTCGGTCCTTGGGAAGCCTTTTCTCATTCCCCTAAGTGTTCTTTCTCCCTTCTCAGATAAGCATTCTTATTTACTTATCAGTCAGCAAGCTCTGACCACCCTCCCTCTTCCATTCAGTTTAACTCAGTTCAGAAAACATCTCTTAAGCATTTAGTATGGGCAGGCCAGGTACTCTACTGGATTATCAGTTCTTTGAGAATTAAATTCTTTGGACTGTTTTCCATTCTGTCTTTGTGTTCCCAGCACATGCCTGGCACATCACAGACATTCAGTAAAAGCTTGTGGTAGTGAAGTGATTTTAATAGAAAATTTTTTGGATTATTTTGGATTTGGAATCCAAAAGCTTGCGTTAGAATCCCAGCTCTGCTATTTACTGCCTCTGTGACCTTGGGGAAATCTCCTAGCTTCTCTGAGACTCTGTCTCCTCGTCTATAAAACGAGAGAGTTGGGACAGAGGGCCTCGAAGGTCCCTTCCAGTCCTAGTTCTGTTGTCTACAATGCCAGAGGGGAGTTGAATCCATGGGAAATGATGAAGTCACCAAGAGATAGATTATAAAGAGAAGAGAGAGAGCCCTGGATACACTCATGCACTAGGACTGAGTATGGAACTTCACCGGCATCTGGAACTCCTAGAGGAGAAAATTCCTTCATGTTCGCAGAGCAATGTTTTGGATTTTGAGAGCCCACAAACCTAGCAAGCCTCAGAGGCAAGACTTCTAAATCTTGATGACCAGGACACTGTCTCCCTTCACTCTTGACGTACTGGGTGATCTTGCCCAGTCCCATGGTTTCATCTACCACCTCCGTGTAGATAATTTCAAAAGCTATTCCTCCAGCGTTACCCACAGGACAATAGATTCCAAGCTAGAAGGGACCTTAAAGATCATCTAATTCAACCCATTTGTTTGGCTAATGAGGGAACTACAGCCCAGAGAAGTCAAGTCATTTCCCCAAGGTCACACAGGTAGGAAGTGGTAGAACCAGGATTCTGACCTACGTCATTCAATCATATAGTCATTGATTCAAATCATGAAGGAGTCTTAGAGGGCATCAAGTCCAACCCCATTTTGTAGATGAGAAAACTGAGGCCCAGAGAGGTTCCGTAACTTCCCCAAGGTTACACAGTGGCAGAGACAGGTTTCAAACCCGATTCCTCTAACCCCAAATCCATAATTCTTCCCACTGTGCCAGGCAGCCTGAGCTCCTGCACACCTGCATCTCACACTCCCAGTTAGATATGCACCTGGATATCACTCCAGCACTTCGTGAATGATCATTTCTAAAAACCAAAGTCATTCTCTTTCCCTTGGAATCTCCTCCATTCCCTGACTTTCTAATCTCATTCAATGGCACAGCATTCCCCAGTTATTAATACAATTCTTCCTAGTCATCTTGGGGTATTTTTCCTTCTCCTCCATCTACCCAATTCCTCCCAATCCCCTATATATACAATTAGTCACCCAGTGTCATTAATTCTTTCTCCATGAGGGCTCATATGTGTTTTAGTACAAAAGATGATTTGAAGAAAGAATCAGCTTAACATAATGCTGATCAGATGTGGGGTAGAAGAAGAGGCAGGGATCAAAAATAACCAGGGTCTTCAGAGTGGCAGAATAGTGGTGCCACTCATTAATACAAACAGGGAAGTCAGGAGAAGATTGTTCAATTTGAAGGGAAGACGACAAGTCTCATTTAGACACAAAGAGTTGCAGAACCCGGCTCTCCTGCCCTCCTCTATTTCCAAATTCCCTTCCCCCCCCATCACTGTCACATTTTCTCAACCAATGATGAAGTTCTTTTGTTTGAAACTTGGTCCTGTAGGAGTCTCCTTCTGCTGTCCCATCCCACATATCAACACTATTCACTGGAACAGTTATGTTGTCAGATCACAGAAGCGTGCCTGAGCCTCGGGGACAGAAATAATTCTAGCCCATTGCTAGCTGATGGGTATGCCATCCTCATCAGCCCTCTGTACTCCACAAGGATCCTGAGAGTCTGAGGGGAAAAGGGAAAAACTTAACAACATCTAGCAGCAGCTGGTAAGCCTTTTTCAGAGGACAGTGTGGATACAGGGTTGGGACAGGAGTCCAAAAGAGCTAGGTTCTGATCCCACCTCTGGCATTTACAAGCTCTGAAGCAGTGAGCAAATCACTTCCTTTCTCTGACCTTCAGCTTGCTGATCTGCAAAATAGGGATAAACCTGATACTAAGTAGACATTAATCTACCTTACAGGGTCCCAATGAAGCTTAAAGCAGATTTTTGTAAAGTGACTTCCAAACTGTATAGCTATACAAATGGTGGCCATTAAAGTCTTTCTATAGGAAAATGGGGCAGCTAGGTGATGCAATGGAGAGAGCTTGGAATCAGGAAGACTCATCTTCATGAGTTCAATTCTGTCCTCAGACACTCACTAGCTGTGTGACCCTGGGCAAGTCACTTAACCCTATTCGCCTGAGTTTCCTCATCTGTGAAATGAGCTAAAGAAGGAAATGGCAAACCACTTCAGTATCTTTGCCATGGCCAACTCTGTGATTGGGGGGGGGGTGTGCACATGCACACATGTGTTATCTTATTCACTTGTATATGTATGTATGTCTTATTAACTTGTCTTCATTTCCAGCCTGGGACTACTCAATTTTCCCTCAACAGATAAAAATCTTGGAGAACTTTAGAGTCTTTCATCCTCCTTATCCTCCTCCTTCACAAATGTGAGGGAGAGAGAACATATTTATTTCATCAGAGAAGGGGAAGGAAAAAAATCCCTCGGTTGCGAAGGACAAGAGAGATTCCCCCCACCCCCCACTCAGAAGAGTGGAGGAAAGAAGGGAGAGAGGTGATACTGTGGAGATAAATGGCAGCAGTTTGTTCCTTAACTTAATTTGCCAGTGATGGGTGGGGTAGAGAGCAATGATAGGTAGCCCTCCAAATCAGCAGTCATTGTCTGGAGAAAACTTGAGCTTTGTCCTAGAGGCTGTGAAGAAACTACCCCAGGCGGCTGGGGCTTTGACAGACGAGAACATCCTTGCCCAGCTAACCGGCTCATAGCAGCGTTAGTCCCAGTCTTAACTCAGGGTAGCGTTATAGGCTTTGTTTTCTGATAACAGCTGAACAGAGTCAGTCCTAAGTATAAGCAAAGCAGATGGCCACCTACATGACCTAACATGAAAAACCTCCAAAAAACATACAGTAGAAAGTGCCCTAGATAGAACTTGGGTTCAAATCCTGTCTTATTAGCTATGTGACCTTGGATAAGTCACTTCCCTTCCTAGGAGTCTCAGTTCCCTCCTCTAAAATTAGAGGATTTAGCTATGTGATCTCTAAAGTCCCTCTACCTCAAGAGCCTTTGAAACCAGGAAATGGGAAGGGGAAGAGAAAGGGAAAGATAAAGGGGAAGGACTGTGCCCACACCCTTCATATCCTCTAACTTTGTCTTGGTCTGAGAGTCTCCCTTCAGAATCCTTCCTCTTGGTATACCTTAGAAAGAGAAGAATAACCCAGATTGAAGGGAACCTTACCTCTCACCCTCCGCTCCTAGCATGGATTGATTGATAACATTTCACCATGAAAGCAGGGATTATTTCATTTTTTTTCTTTGCATCTCAAGTGCTTCAAACATTACTTGGCACATAGTAAGAACTTGACAAGTGATTGTTAATTGATTGCCACTGTGAAGGACTGTCTCAAAGTTTGGGGGAAATTCCATGGAATTACAGAATTCTCACATCTCAAGGAGGAACCTTTGATGACAACCCACACCTGAACAAGAATACTGTCAACAATAAAGCCAACAAGCTGTCACCAGCTTCTGCTTGCAGATTTCCAATTAAGGGGAACCCGCTACTTCCCAAGGCAGTCTCACCACTTTGGGAATGCTCTAATTACTAAGGAATCTTTTGTGATACACAGCCTCAATTTGCCTCTCTTTGCCACTTCTACCCAGGGTACCAGTTCTAGCCTCCAGTGCTAAACAAGGCAAGTCTGATGCACGTTCAGGCTGACAATTGTTCAAATAGACAGGTATCATCCCCTCCCCTCTCCTCCATTGTCCTCTCCTGGCTAAGCTTCACAGCCCAGTTATGGGTCCTTTTAAGGGATCCACAGATAATCTGAAGCTTAATACTCACCGCACATCCATAATAAAGGAAGCAATTTGGAACAAAGACTTGAAATGAATCAAGGTAGAATGTGATGCCTTCTAGAAGGTATTTTCATTTGGGACTTCACTTGAAGTTTTTTTCCCCGGGATGTGCTGAGAAATGTTTCTCCAGGGGGAAAAAGGTACCCAAGACACACTTTTAAATTTAATGCAGTTGGCATTATTAGCATTTCCCTCCTCTCTTTCTTACACCTAGACAATCACCAAAACAATAAAGCAAGCCATGATATGGATGGGCAGCTAGGCGGTGCAGTGGACAGAGAGCCAAGCCTGGAGTCAGAAAAACCTCAGTTCAAATTTGACCTCAGGTACTTACTAGCTGTGTGACCTTGGGCAAACCACTTAACCCTGTTTGCCTCAGTTTCCTCATCTGTAAAAATGAGCTGGAGAAGGAAATGGCAAACCACGCCAGCATCTCTATCAAGAAAACCCCAACTGGGGTCACAGAGAGTCTGACCCTACTGAAACTACTGAACAGCAATGATATGTATTATTTGTGGATTTAAATGCTCCCACTGAAAACTCAATAATCAGGGTTAGAGCTGGCTCCAGCACACCTGTGGTTTTTGTTCTAATTGACTTGTGTGGGAGTCCACAAAACCACCAGATTGAGAAAACCTAGGGCCCTTAGACCAGGCAGCTGGTGGTGGTTAGTAGAAAGGAAAAGCTACAAAAACTTTTTTCTTGTTTTGTTTTTAGGGAGTGAAATTTTACAATGGCTATTAAGCAAAAGCGAGAAGTACTTTCTAACTCTAAATCAGAGAGGCACTTGGAACAAAGACTCTGCCCACCAGGAAAAGGAAATAAAGAATTAAAAATAAAGGATAACGGAAGGAACTCCTAACTTGGCCTTCCTCTGAACCACTAGAGACAAGGCTTTCCCTTTAGAGAGGAAAAGCCTTTGAGATAAGGTCAAAGCTCAGAAAAAGTGGCACACTCTCCTATGAGGAAGAAAGCAGCTAGAAAGATTCCTCTAATCTAATACTCTGTGTATGAAGGCCTACCTTTCTAAAGGGACTCGATACAAAAATAAATAAATGAATGGATGGATGGATAGATGAGTGAATAAATGAATGAATGAAATAAAATACTTTTTTAAAAAAAGAGCAGAGCCCTCTACTTTTTTCCATATAGGGAAAAGGTAGCAAGCACTTCAGTGAAGGACTCCAACTGAAGCCAAACACTCACAGAAGAGAGAAGCTCCACAATATTATCCCCAGAGGAGTCATGCCTGGCAATGAACGTAGGCCTAAAAGGACCGAGAGAGGTGAATGTCTGGACGCGCACGCCATGGAAGCAGTGGGTAGACAGGCCAAGGGAAGCATCTTGACCCCGATTGCCTGAAAAAAATAAAATAAAATAATGTGGCTCCCAGATATGAACAATACTCTAACTGTGGTCTGTGCAGAACTGAGTAGCCCCAGATCACTATCTCCTTATTCCAAGAAAATCTGCCCTGGTCTGTGCATTTCATCTGGCGATGATCTGAGATGCTAGTGAACAGGTGGGTTCCCCCTCACAGTCTCCAAGCAAAGACTGGATGACCCCTTGCTGAATATTTTCTGGTGGGGATCCTTGTTCCTGTACTAATGGGACTGACCAGCTGATGTGCCTTCTGACTCTCAGATTCAAAGATTCTGTAAGATGAGAGAGGAAAGAGATTTAAGTTATTGGGTTATTTTGGTGTTTGTGTTTTTAAAGCAGAGGAGTGTTATATGATGCTTCCTAGTCAATGAGTCTCTGCCTCTGTGAAGCCCCAGGGATGAAGAGTAGGGAAGATAGCAGTGCCTGAAAGGTCAGATCTCGGATACAAGCCCCTCCATCCCAAGGAAGACCTCAGGGGAGGTGACACTCTCCTCCTTCCCTTCCTGCCCTAGATAAAAAACATGCACCGCCCAGTGATCCAGAAAGTTCCTGTTCTTCGTGGCCTCTCGCACTGGGGACTGATACCGGATGTTATTCTTGAGCCTTTCCCAAGGAGCGAGGACGGTGGACAGCAAATTCAAAGTGAGAACTAGCTGAGCACGGAAGAGCAGAGGGCATCTGCCCAATGAACACTCAGGTTTGCTGAGAAATGAGCCCTCCTCCCTTTCTCTCTCCCCTAGGCTGTGTTCTCTCCCATGGCTGAGATGGCCTGACTCGTCCCTGTCTTCTGGACGGAGGTGGTGACTCACCTCTCTCTGGCTAAAGCCAGAATCAGAGGATGTTCAAATGTTAGAGCCAGAAGGGACAGCAAAGATCATTTTAGTCCATTTTACAGCTGAGGAAAATGAAGTCCAGGGAGGAACTTCAAGTCACATGGTCAGTTAATAGCTGATGTGGGACTTGAATTCAGGTCTCAGGACCGGGGCCTTCGGATCTCTCCACTATCCCATACTCGCCCAGGTTTCACGGACCAGCTCACACTGTTCTTCTACAGATTCTAAATGAACTGGAGGGACCCAGAGAGATCACAGATTTCAAGCTGGAAGAGACCTTGGCAGCCATATAATCCACCCTTCTCATTTTACAGATGAGGAAAGTGAGGCCCAGAATTGTTCAGTGACTTGCCGAATAACTCATAGCTAATAAATGACAGAGATGAAGTTTGAACCCAAAACTTCCAGTATCAGAGTTCTGGAGGAAAATAGGCCATAAAGGAAGTGGATGGCAGGGCAGGGGATGTGAGCTGCCACAGACAGAGATGGAGGTGACTCATTGAATTTTGGCGATGTTTCAACAAGGCAACATGGCGGAGTAGAACCCAGGATGTAGTCAGAGGCGCTAAACTTGAATCTCATCTCTGATACCTGGGCAAGTTAATCATTTTCCTCATCTGCAGGATGAAAAGGATTGCATGGATTCCAAGGTTGCTGCCTCAGACCTATAATCCCATTACTTGGGTTTGGATTCTGGCTCAACGACTCACTCCGTGAGTGACACTGAACAAGTTGTTTCTCATCTCTGGGTCTCAGCTTCCTCATCTGTGAAATGGGGAGGGTGGAGGGACAACAGGGAACTAACCTCCTTTCCAGCTGTAAACCTGTGATCCTTGTCCTCAACGAGTTTAAAATCGAATTATTGTTTCAAGTTTCTCTATTGAGTTGACTCCCCATGACAATTCAACACTGTGCACTCAGAGTTCTCTGTGTGTCTGGGCTTTCTCTTCCAGGGGTGGGGAACCTCCTGCTTCGAGGTCACACGTGGCCCCCTAGGTCCTCAAGTACGGCCCTTTGGCAGAATCCAATTCAGCCGCACTTGAGGACCTAGGGGGCCACATGGCCTCCTTGTTTCTTAGACTGTAAGATCCTTGGAGATATGAGCCATGTCTGCTAGGCAGGTTTCCCCTCCCCACCCCCATGCCCAATATAGGGCTCTTCATGCAGGAGCTTCTCAATTAAATTGGACAGAATCCTCTGTTAGTGCACAAAGAAGTAGAAGAACTTAAATCTGGTTCTCATCCCACTTGTGACCTTGGGCCAGTGACTTAGCATCTCTGGCTCATTTTCCTCTATCCTTGTAAAATGAGGCTAAGAGCAGCTGCCTTATTATTGTGCTGAGGATTCAATGAGATCACATCTGCCAGCATACTTTAGAAGCTACAAAATACCATATGAAGCAATAGAAAAGATTATTATTATCAAATACTTGTTAGCTAAAACCAACTAGCAAAAAATCTAGGGCCAGAATGTATGAGACAAAAACTAAAAATAACGACGTGAGAAAAAAAAATGAACCCATTAGTTTCCTGAAATCTGTGTTTAAGCCACAAAAAGTAAAGGAAAATAGAATTATACACACTGAAGGGATGAAGAGAATCATACACTTTAGGGACAGAATGGACCTTAGATGTCAGCTAGTCCAAATCTGCTCATTTTACAGAAAAGGAAACTGAGGAATCCCAGAGAAATCATGACTTGACCACGTAAGTCAAGGCAGCTGGGCAGTGCAGTGGATAGAGTATCAGGCATGGAATCAGGAAGAATTGAGTTCAAATCTGGCCTCAGATACTTACTAGTTGTGTGACCCTGTGCAAGTCACTTAATCCTGTTTGCCCCAGTTTTCTCATCTGTAAAATGAGCTTGAGAAGCAAATGGTAAACTACTCTGGTATCTTTGCCAAGAAAACCCCAAATGGGGTCAGAAAGAGTCAGACACAGCTGAAAAATTGCTAAATAACAACAAAAACCAGGTCCCATGGGTGGGACGGTCAGAATTCAAAGCCAGATCCTCTCTTTCCAAATTCCTTCTTCTTTCTACCAACAACACAAGGGACGAGAAGGATAGTGATAGAATCCTCCATCTTAGAGAGGGAAGATAGAAAGAATCCAACCTATCCTTGAAGTAAAGCCGACCTGAAATCAAGTGAAGGAAAACAAAGGAAAGTGAAGCCCACTCAGTTTTGTTTCAACCAAATTGGCCCGCTTACTGTTCCCTAAACTCACCACACCCCAAATTGGCCCGCTTACTGTTCCCTAAACTCACCACACCTCACTCACTCACTCCCACCACCACACCTTTGCACAGACTGCTCCCTATGCCTGGTGCACCTTCCCTTCTTTCCTCTTCCTCCTCGAAGCCACAACTTCCTTCAAGGCTTTCTTCAAAGTTTAGGAGCCATCTCCTGATGGAATCCCCTAGTCGTTGGTGTGCTCTTCCTTGACAAATTATCTTACACTTACTTATTGAAGTATCTGTGGCAGCCACTACTAGAATGTAAGCTCCTTGAGGGCAGGAACCATTTGCCATTTTCCTTCGATCGAAGCACCCTGATCCTGTGCAGGGCTTGACACAGAGGAGGTGCTTCATAAATGCTTGTGGAATTGATTGGAAAAGTAAAATGAAGTGAAGTGAGATGGAGTAAAGCTGGGGCACTGAGCAAGTACCATCTGAGTAACCTATGAGAAGGTGGAATTATTGGGCTAGTGGTATTGGGAGGCAGATTATTAGGCCTGAAAATAGTGTGTTGGTAGATAGTGAAAAAGTGGACTATCGTGATGATGTGGGAGGGAGGGAGGAAGGAAGGAAGGAAGGAAGGAAGGAAGGAAGGAAGGAAGGAAGGAAGGAAGGAAGGAAGGAAGGAAGGAAGGAAGGAAGGAAGGAAGGAAGGAGGAAGGAGGAAGGAAGGAAGGAAGGAAGGAAGGAAGGAAGGAGGGAAGAAGGGAAGAAAAAAGAAAGGACAAAGGGAGGGAGGATGGAA
>NW_020954844.1:7756301-7814682 GCF_900497805.2 Vombatus ursinus
AAGGAAGGAAGGAAGGAAGGAAGGAAGGAAGGAAGGAAGGAAGAAAAAAGAAAGGAAAAAGGGAGGGAGGATGGAAGGGAGGGAGAAAAGAAGGAAGGAGGGAGGGAGGGAGAAAAGGACGGAGGTAGGAAGGGAGGGAGGAAAAGAAGAAAAGGAAAGAGGGAGGGAGAAAGGAAAGAGGAAAGAAGGAGGAAGGGAGGGAGAAAAGGAGAGAGGTAGGAAGGGAGGAAATAAGGAAAGAAACATTAAGTTCCTACTACATACCAAGCACTGTGATAAGTACTTCACAAATATTTCATTTGATCCTTACAACCACCTGGAAGGTAGGTGTTATCCTCTTTTTACAGTTGAAAAAACTGAGGCAGGCAGCTTGTTAAGTGACTTACCTGGGGTCACATAGCTAAGGTGTGTCTGAGACCAGATTTGAACTCGTATCTCCCTGCCTCTGGGCCCAGTGCTCTACCCACTGCACCACTTGGCTTCCACAGTTTGCACACAATTAAAATCTGAAGTCATTTAAAATGCCACAGAGAGGTATAGGGTGGGTGTGAGTAATGAGGGTGAGTGGATCTTACAACAAAGAATTAGGCAGGAGAAACAGTCTGAAGGATGTCACCAGGAGAGTGGGAGGTGGGCAGGGGATGTAGCAAGCATGCCAGATGCTCACCATCCACAGGCTCCACTGGGATCCGGACAATGGTGGAAGACCCCGATGAAGGCCCCCGGGTCTTGTGAACTGCAGCTGGAGACAATGGCCCCATGGGTTAGGTTGCAGATCCACTGGGGTATCAAAAACTTGCTAGGGACGATAAGAACCAGGTTGGGGCTTTATTCAGTGCCTGCCTTCCTGAGAACCAAAGGATGCTCCTCTGATAACTTTACATATATCTCATATGTAATCATGTATGTTTATGTTGTTCACCCCCTCATTAGAATGTAAGCTCCTTGAAGGCAGGGACTACTTTGTCTTTACATCCTCAGAGCCTAGCAGAGTGGCTAGTACATAATAGGTGCTTAATAAATGCTCATTGAATCAAATACATTGTTTTATTTTATTTTCACAATATTCCCATTAGGTTGAAAGGACAGATTGACCACCCGTCTTTTACA
Source organism: Vombatus ursinus (assembly GCF_900497805.2). Classification (NCBI taxonomy): domain Eukaryota; kingdom Metazoa; phylum Chordata; class Mammalia; order Diprotodontia; family Vombatidae; genus Vombatus; species Vombatus ursinus. The sequence goes on from NW_020954844.1 coordinate 7,757,412, forward strand.
TAAAACGAATCTGAGACACAAAGAGATAAGTGACTTACCCAAGGTCATACAGTTAACGGCAGGGCCAGGAGCTACAGCCATAGCTCCTACCTTCCACTCCTGTTACTTCCATCAGCCTACAGATATTTCCCCGCCAAGCAGAGCAGTCGGTTGTCAGCTGTCTCTAGAGCTGGGTAACTGTGCATCATTCCTTCCCCTTTGCTCCAAACTAATACATACAAAGGGTGAGAATTATCTCTGAGCTCAGGCTCTAATCTCCTAGTCCCCTTTATTCCCTTGACTTTCTATTCTGCTCCAGAAATGAAACTAATTAGCCCTTGGAGCACAGCCAAGGATTACACATCATACAAAGATCCCCCTGAAGAGGAGGGCAGGAGGGTCATAATGAGGAATTCTAGCACCTGGAGCAAATTCGGTTTGGTTTTGTCTTTGTTTTCGGAGAGCGGGGAGGCAGGGTCTGCCCCAGGCAGACAGGTGCATGGGGTAGCCCACAGGAGGGGGAGGGAGAAGATGCAGCACAGAAGGCAGCAGTGACAGCGGACAGACCCCAGGAAGAAGCGGGGGGGGGGGGGGGGGGAGGGCAGGGGGGGGGCGGGGACGTGCAGGGAGAGAGGGCTGAGACCTTTATGACATTGTGAGGAACAGAGCCGCTGGGAGACATCAGGCAATGGGGATGATGGGCCAAATGACAGCTGTAGAGAGGAAACCTTAATGCCCCCTTAATGTTAGCACCCTGGAGCAAAGCCCTAGTCGCCTTACCTTAGTTATGGCTCTGGATAGAAGCCCCCAGGCCATTCTTCTCCCTGTTCCCAAAGTTCCTCAACTTTCCTTGGATTATGCAGCATGGACCTGGATGGTAGATGGCGTAATGGGAAGGGAGTCAGAAGATCAGGTTTCAAATCCTGTCTCAGATACTGCCTTTCCTTTTAGATTCCCTCCCATGTAAACCATCTGTGTGTGTGTGTGTGTGTTTGAGTGAATGAATTGTATAAAAGGTGCCTCAAAAATACTTTGGGACACCTTGTATACATAGTTGCTTTTGTATGTACATGCACATACATGTGTATGTATGTGTGTATACATATGTATGTATGTCTTTAAGACTAAAATTATAGCAGTGTTTTGGAACATCCTGCTTGCATGTTGAACCCCCATTGGAAAGTGAGATCTTTGAGGTCAGTAACCTTGTATTTGACCATTCTTTGTATCCTCAGCACTTAACCTGATGTCTGGCACTTAGCATTTAAAAATGCTTGTTGGCTGACTGACTGTGTGACCCCCAACTAGCCACCTCACCTCTCTGGGCCTCAGTTTCCTCACCTGCCAGATGAGCGGGTTGGCCTGGATGCCTCTGGGGCCCCATCCACCTCTGGATCTAGAATCCTCAAGACAGCCTCTTGCCCCACACAACACAACATGCAGCCGTCCCACAGTGGGGAGCTACCCAGCTACCCCGAGACGTTCCTCAGGTGACTTCTGTCTGCTCCTGACATGGCTTCTTCGGGTGGAAATGAGATTAGCTAATGCCATTACTGGGAAAATGAGCAATCAGACCCATGAAATCATGGAGAGGGCGAGAACAATATACTATATCAGCAGGCAATGTTTGGGCTCCAGCAGCCTTGAGCCCCATCAAAGGCAGGCAGATAATAGATGAACACGGAGAAAAATCTATGCACGCAGCTGGGCTCCACTTCCAACAAACCCAGCGGACGAAAATCCAATTTGGCTAAAAATAAATAAATAAATCAGGTGATGATTATTTACTGTTGCCCTCAACTGCGCCCTTTGCTGTGCTGAGCGTTATGGGGAGACAAAGGAACCCAGCATGGGCCAGCCTTCCAGAAGCTCTCAGTCTACTTGTGGAGGTCAAACTCCCCAATGCAACATTTAGAGAATAAAAATAATAACAATTATAGCTAGCAATTGCCATGTGCCTGGCACTGTGCTAAGAGCTTTATAAATATTATCTCATTTGATCCTTACAACAACCCTGGGAGGGAGGTGCTATTATCATCCCCATTTTTACAGATGAGGAAACTGAAGCAAGCAGAGGTTAAGTGACATGCCCAGGGTCACACAGTTAGTAAGAATCTGAGGTCAGATTTGACAACAAGCCTAGCGTTCTATGAATGATAATGAAGTGCTAAACTAAACTTAGAGTACTGTGGTATGGGTTCTGAGGTCGAATTTCAGTTCTTGTTTGTGTGACTTATAATTTCTGATTGTCTTCTCTAGGCCTCAGGCTCTTTGACTGTAAAATGAACCAGTTAGGTTAGATGATTTCTAGCATCCCCTCTTTGGATAGCTAGGCGGCACCATAGTGCATAGAGCACAGGGCCTGCAGTCAGGAAGACCTGAGTTCAAATTCTGCCTCAGACACTAACTAGCTGTGTGACCCTGGGAAAGTCACTTCACCCTGTTTGCCTCAGCTTCCTCATCTGTAAAATTCATTGGAGAAGGAAATAGCAAACCACTTTAATATCTTTGCCAAGAAAAACCCAAATAGGTCACAGAGAGTCAGACATGACTGAAAATAACTGAACAACAACATGGTCCTTTCAGGCTTTAAATCCAGTGATTTTGAGTATCCACCGTATGCGGCACAAACAACGTGCCCCACAGGACAGGGAAGAAGGGAGGACATTGGTGGGAGTGGGGGGCTCTGGGATGGCTTTCAGGAGAAGATGGAGCGCACACGAGGTGACCAAGCTTTGGCAAGCATCACAAAAGCATTTGCCCTAAGAGCCTCCTAACTCGTGAGTTCTCTTTGCAGATATAAAATACGATTCCTTTTGCAAGAGTCTGATTTACACATTCACCTTTCTAAGGGCCCCATCTGTCACAGAAAGTGAGGGCAGCCCAGGAGGGAGAGCCGTGCCTGGACCAGGGCTTGTGTCCACAGCTGCGGAAGACATTCCTCAATCCAGACCTTGCCACCAGCTTGGCTATGGAAGGAAACCATTACCTTCTATCAGAAGGACTTTGCTCCTGGACTAGGGCAGGGCAAGAGGAGGCCAAAATGGAGTTTGAACTGAGGCTGAGCCTGCTGAGAAATCCCAACAGCATCCCAGAGTTGGAAGGGAGCTCAGAAGGCATCTTGTCTTAGGGCAGCATTGTGGGAGAGACTGCTGGCTTGGAGTCTGAGGACCCAGGTTCGAGTCTCAACTTTGCCACTGAGTCCCTGCGTGACCTCGGGCAAGTCGCTTAACCTCACTGGTCCTCAGTTTCCTCAACTGTAAAATGAGGGAACTGAATCCATGATTCTACGACCCTAGTCAAGACCCAAATTCGAATCTCCTCTTCAGCCTATTAGACAAATAGTCATCCAGTCTTTGCTTCAAAGACCTCTCAGGAGGGAAGATCAAACTCATTATGTACCAAGACAACCCATTCGGCTTTGAAATGCCTTCATTATTAGAACATTATTAGTAGTAGTACATTTTTTCCTTACGTGAAGTTTCAGTTTTCTTCTTTGCAATTTCTACTCCTAATTTTCCTTGTGACAGCTCTTCAAATACTTGCAGAGGAAAGGGCCCTCCCAGCTCTGTGTCTGTGGGTTTCTTCTTCAGGTTCAATGTTCCCAGGTCCTTGAGTTTATCCCCACGGGGCATGATCTCAAGGCTCCCCCTCTCCTGGCCTCTGGGGGATTTACATCAAAATAAAGAGAGAAGGGGGTAAGGGAGAGGGAGAGAGGGGAAGGGAAAGATAGACAGATGGATAGACAGACACAGAGACAGAGACACACTCCCCACTCCCTAAAGAGAGAGAGAAATAGAGACATAGAGAGACAGAAATAGAGACGTAGTCAGAGAGAGAGCACATGTAACAGACAGAGACAAAGGAAGGGACAGAGATGACTGGTGAAGAAGGAAATGACCTTAGTTGGTTCACTGGTCAAATGGAGGTATTAACCCTTTGCCCTCATTCTTCCACATGTGTTCTATGAGAAACATATTAAATGAAGAATATCATAGAGGCTTGAAATACAGGTCCAAAAATATCATTGAAATACATGGCAATGTTATTACAGTTTTCCCTCCCAGATAGTCTTCTAACAGGGCTCTCTGGAGGCAACGTCTTTAGCCAAAGGACCGCACTGGAATGACAGAAAAGCAGGCACTATGATCGGGGAGATTGGGAGGGGATGGGGAAGCCTCCTCGTGTCTCCTAAAATCACCTGTGCCCGGATAGACTGAGGTTGGACCTGTGTCTAAAAAACAGCAAGATCAACCCATCCTTTCCCTTCCTCTGTGTCTCCGCCCCCCCCCCACCCAAACTCATTTACCACCTCCAAACAGTGATGCAAAGGAGAGCGTGCTTCCCTGCTGGGATCCCTGCTCTGCCTCGCAGGGTGGAAGCAGCTTTCATTGTCATGCACCATCTCAAAGTCTATCCCAGAGAAGCCAAAGGTCCCGGGGGGGGGGGGGGGGGGGGGGTTGAGCATCAGCTCTGCTATGTGGGAAACATTTACAAAAAGGGAAAAAAACCCTCAATGCAATGCCGACTCTGGCCTCCAGTCCTCCCACCCAGAAGTTATGGAGCAAGGAAATATTTCAGTTGGAAGGGATCGGTTTTGTTTTAGTGTTTGGATCTGGTTTTTCAGAAATAACTTTTATTTACAGAATAAGTGCCAATGACCTAGGGTCAATCAATCTTGAGTCCTGATCTGGGTGTTTCATTTGCTTCAAAGGATGTGATGAGAGCCCTCGGCCGGAGAGGACCCGGGGTTAGCAGCGAGGGATTGAAAGTAGGGAAGAGAAGGGCCTGGGGAATACTGTTTCCTGGTGGAGTCGCCTGTCACGATCCCTGGGGACTCTGGCCAGGAGCTCAGGAGATAAGGCCTGGGCAACTTGACGCTATGCAGCCGGCCCACTGCATTTATTTTTATGTCTTCTTATCAGTCCTCTGGTGCTCAGGAACCACTGTGTGCTAAGGGGCCCAGGGGAATGGCCAAGGTGCCAGCCCACCAGCCAGCCACCACCCTCATGACCCCATCCAGCCTACAACAGGCAGGAGTACAAGACCACTTACCGACTTGTTGACCCCTCATCTGAAATGAGTTCATATGCATGAGTGGAGGGAGGCAAACGCATAGAATCTGGAAGCGACCTCAGAGGTCATAAAATCGTAGATGCAGAGTGGGAAGAGACCTTAGAGGCCAGCAGATCCAAACCCCTCACTCAACATATGGGGAAACTGAGGCCAGGAGAGGCAAAGTAACATGCCCAGGATCACACAGACACCAAGTTCAGCACAGTATCGACTATACCACATTACCTCTAAATCATCAGGGTTGGCCACCTCAAAAGTAAACTGAGGCACAGAGAAGTGAAAAAAAACTGAATTGCCTCTGATCTCATTGCTAGTAAATGACAGAAGGAAGACCAACCCAGCAGTTGCTTGATATATGACCTTGGGCAACATCACCTTTCTGAATCTCAGCCTCCTCCCATGTAAAGTGAGGGTAATTATGTTCACAAAATCCACATCACAGATTTGTATAGGGCTCTATGAACCTGGAAATGTTTCAAAAGTCTGGTATCTAATGATCTAATTAATCTAATTCCCATTCATTGCGTGCTCCTTGAGAGCAGCCTTTTCCCTTTGTTTGTATCCTCAGTGCTTAATACAGTGCCTGACACACAGTAGGCACTTAATAAAAATTAATTAACTTAATTAATAAATGCTTCATCACCCTCCTCATTATCACCACCACAACCATCACCATGCCTTGTAATACATGGCCCAAAAACTCAGGCTCTAGAGTTACACAAACCAAATCCAAAGTGATGGACCCCTCCAAAAAATCTTTGGTTGGGGCAGGTAGGTGGCACAGTGGATAGAGCACCGGCCCTGGATTCAGGAGGACCTGAGTTCAAATCCGGCCTCAGACACCTAACACTTACTAGCTGTGTGACCCTGGGCAAGTCATTTAACCCCATTGCCTAGCCAAAAAACAAACAAACAAAAAAGACTTAAAAATCTTTGGTTTACTTTATCCCAACTAGAGTTGCCTCTAGAAGATTATAAGCTATAGCTTGACATTAGCTTCTTATTTTTTTGAGAAGGTCTTTTATTTATTTTTTTTAAGACAATCAGGGTTAAGTGACTTGCCCAGAGCCACACAGATAAGTAAGTATCTGAGACTAGATTTGAACTGGGGTCCTCCTGACTCCAGGGCTGGTGTTCTATCCACTGCACCTAGCTGCCCTTTGACATTAGCTTCTGTCTAAGTAACCACAGTTGAAGGCAAAAGGGTCACTAGCTCCCATACAAGCATTCAAGGTTAAGACAAGCATGTCAAGCATAGAACAGCTCCACAGTCCGGCCCCCAGCTCCTTCTAACTTCTATCTCTTGATACCAGCTCAAGTATCTCCTACCAGAGGTCTTTCCTGATCATCGTCCTTGCACGGAGAGGCAAATCTAGACTTGGAATGAGGAAGAATTTGCTAACAATCAATTAACCAAAAGTGGAATGGCCTGACTCTGGAGGTGGTTGGATTCACACGCCCTGGAGATTTTCAAGCAGAAGGGGTTGACTCCTGGGTAAGGATGAAGAAGAAGGGATTCTTGTAAAGGAACAGGTTGACCTACCTGGTTTCTGAGATTCCTTCTAAATCTAAGCTTTTGTGAAGCAGCAGGATCTGAACCCAGGTCCTTTGACCATACCATGACACTTCGGCTTCAACACAACCATGGAAAAAGCACTAATCTTGGAGTCAGAGGACTTGGGTGGGAATTCTAGGTCTGCTGCATGACTTGGGTCACGCCCCTTTACTTCTCTGGGCCTCTGTTTCCTCATCTGTCAAAGGAGAGAATTCTGTTCAATGACCTTTTGGGTCCTTTTTTTACTGGTGATTCTGTGGCCCGAGTTTGGGTACTGGGTTCAACATTTACAAACTACATGACCCAGGACAAGTCATTCCATGCCTTTTAAGCTTAATTTCCTCATGTGTTAAATATACAACAAATAACTCAAGTCTGGTATGAGAAAAGCATTTTTTTTTACTGTAAAATACTACAGAAATGTGAGTTGTTCAGTTGGTGGTGTTTTTAATCATCTAAGAGGATTCTACCATGCTGGGCAGTGGGAACCAAAAATGCCCCTGTCCCTACCCCAGAAAGATTATAAACTTCCTGTCCGTCGCTCAAAGGGAAGGGAAGCCTGCTGGGTGAAGGGGAAGCTGGGGCTGACAGAGGGCAGAAAACAGCTACACATTTCTCACGCCCAGCTCCTCTCTGAACCACACGTCAACTTCATCGCGGCGGGAGAGAGAGATGCCACTGGGGTCATCATTGCTATTCCTAAAGATCCAGGAACAGAAAACCCCTGGGTGGCCCAGGCCCCTGAGTAACCTTGACCCTGGGAGGGCCACCCGCTGGAACAGCTGCAGAAGGCACCCTCTCACCCAGCCTTCTCTTCCTTCAGGACAGTCTGGAACAAACCTTTGATTCCAAAACACCACTCCCCACCCCGTCCCCACAGACACACCCTTCTCTTCTGGGTCAGGGTTACTTTGAGGAATGTAAACTGGTCGGAATCTTTGCTCGAGCCAGACATCGTGGGGAACATACTGGTTGCCAAAAGAATACCATTAAGCAGCTGAGGGTCAAGCGTCGGCCCCACCCACCCTAACCAACCACCCTAAAAACACACAAGGAGCTTCCATTCTAACGGGAGAAGACAACACATAGGGGAGAGGATGACCGGGGGAGGTTATCATTGTTGGGAGATAGCTGGGAAATGACATGGATGGTCCAGGGCAAAATTAGGGGAGAGCACGAGGGTGAGTCCTTCAAGGCTCTGCCTGGAGGGGGATGAAGACTTTCCCCTGGGCAATGGGGTGATGAGAATAATTTGTTCCAACAGCCATGAAGGCGGCTGAAGCAGAGAACTGTGGATTACTTAAGGTTTAATCAGATATCAAAGACATCAAGGTCATCCACTGCAATCTGGACCATCACCAGCCATGAATCGTCTTGCCACTGAGACCCAATGACTCTGGAAGAGAGAGCAAGGCCAAGAGTTTGGCAAAACTCTGCCTCACTTAAATCGAATTCATGTGCAGGTCAAGACATCACCTGCGATGTCATTAGTCTTCTTGGAAATGAAGGACAAACAATATTTCTTCTGTATATAGGATTCCTTGTTGAGGACACTCCCCTTTGCCAATGCATGTCAACATCTTTTCTATGGATAGTCAATCTTCAAATTCCATCAAAATTTATTTTTTCCACGTCCGGTCACATCCATATTTGACAGCCTGGTCCGTTGAAAGGCGGTCAGAATTTAGAACGCTCTGACTTGAGCAGCTCATCCCACTCAGGAGTATCTGGAGAAATGGGCCTCATATCCTATGTCTCACCACGAAGGTCAAATGAAGCAGAGAGATAAAGCAGGTATGAGTCACCCCAGCATCAGCAGCTTAGGAAACTGGGCTGGAGGGAAACGTTTCTGGTCTCAGCCTAAAGGTTTATAACCTGTGAGAGCAAGAGATTGAAGAAGCAGGTGGGAGAATGGGTTGGCTGTGGGAGCAAGGGCCTGGAGGAGGCTAGAGGAAATGAGCACACAGAATGGGAGCCCCCTGAGGGCAGAGACTGTCTTTTTTGTCTTTTTATCTTCATCATCTAGGTCACAGGTGGAAGGACTGGTGTTAGTAAGGAGTAAGGAATAATAAAAATAAAAATAATTAAAATAGCAACAATAATTATAATAGTATTTATATAACATTTAAATGTTTGCAAGGCACTGTACATCTATGTTGTCTAATTCTAATGAGGAGGTGTATGGAAAGCCAGCCTTTGCTTCAGTAAGGCCCACCTGGATTCAGTCTCTACCTCTGACCTAGACTAGCTGTGTTATTGTGTGTCCTTGGTTTTTGAAGAGGACCAGTGACATCACAGGGTGATGCCTTGACCCCAGGGAGAGTCACAATCTCTCAGTGCCCCCAAGCAAAGCTCTTAAGACTACAAAGTGCAGGAAAGGTGCTGACCTGACCTGAATTTGCAGAGGGAGTCACCTCAGGTAGGAGGCCTATAGTCAGATGAAATCATACTTTTAAATGAGAGAAAGAGAGAGAGAGAGAGAAGGGAGGGAGAGAGAGAGAGAGAGAGGAGGGAGGGAGAAGGAGGGAGGGAGGAGGGAGAAGGAGAAAGAGGGAAGGAGAGGGGGGAAGAGAGAGAGAAGAGAAGAGAAGAGAAGAGAAGAGAAGAGAAGAGAAGAGAAGAGAAGAGAAGAGAAGAGAAGAGAAGAGAAGAGAGAGGAAAAGAGAGAGAGAGAGAGATAGTGTTTGATTTTGGCAAACAGGGCAAATAAGAAGGGAATGGAGGGTGAAGCAGAGCTGTTTGAAGATGAGAAGGAGAACTGAGGAAAATCACATCGGATGACTTGAGGGTCTGACTTCGGAAGTGGGGAGCTGGATTATCAGAGAAGAAGCCTTCATGCAGTGTCCTTTATGGCTCAGGCTCTGCTGGGTACTGGGGATACAAAGATAAAAAGTAAAATCTCCTCTCCCCTCCAAGAGCTTACATTCCTTTGAGGAGCTGAGGATCATACATACAGAATAAGTTCAAAGCAAATATAAGGAAATTAGGATGGCAGAACAGTAGCCACTGAGGAAATCAGGAAAGGCTTTTTATATAAGTCAAGTCAATAAGCATTTATTAAGTACTTGCTAGGTGCCAATAACCGCGCCAAGTGCTGGGGCTCCAAATACAAAAGAGAGAAAGTCCTTGCTCTAAAGGTGCTTATGTTCTAAAGGGAGACAGAATGCATGTGAGGGGGTTGCAGTCAAGGAAAGGAATTCTGGCACTTCCACATTGACTATAGATTTAGGAGGTGAGATAAAGCTGGGGGCTAAAGACAAAAGAAGTTTGAAATAGTTGCTTTATGGGTGAAAATACTGTTGTTATAGGCAGCTAGGGAGTGCAGTGAGTAGATTGATCCACCTGGACCTAAGAAGACCTGAGTTCAAATCCAGCCTCAGACACAAGCTGTGTAACCTGGGCAAGTCAGTTAACCTCAGTCTGCCTCGGTTTCCTCATTTACAAAATAGGGCTAATAATAGCACTAACCTCCTGGGATTGTTGTGGGGATCAGATGAAATAATATTTGTAAAGTACTTTGCAAACTTTGAAGTGTTCTCAAATTCTAACTATTATTTGCAGAGGGAGTCACCTCAGGTAGGAGGCCTATAGTCAGATGAAATCATACTTTTAAATGAGAGAAAGAGAGAGAGAGAGGTATAAATATATATGTATATGTATATATATGTATATATATATATACACATATACACATATATATATATACACATACACATATATGTATACACATATACACAATAAATATATATGTATAAATAACTATAGTATGACCTAGAATGTGAATGTGCAATAAAAGGAGGAGAAGATCAATGAAAGGACAGAAAAAAAGAGATCTTGTCTGGCTGATATTAAGCAAGGAGGCCTTCATGGAGGTGGTGGCATTTGAGTTGGACCTTGAAGCCCAGGTTAGAGTTGGGGCAGATTCTCTAAGACAAACTTCGAGTACTGTTGAACTAGGAGGCAGAGGACCTCAGTCTGAGTCTTGGATCTGCCATCAACTACCTGTGTGACCATGGCTAAGTCACTTGACCACTCTGGGCCTCAGTTTCCTCAGGTGTAAGATGATAGGGTTAGAATATATAACTTCTAAGTTTCCTTCCATTTCTGTATCTATGCTCCTCTAATGACCTGTTTAAGATAATAAAAGTTTATGTCAGCTTTTCAACCCTGTATCAATGGGCGCCATCATAGACTGGAGAGGACATGTCCATTGGATGGGAGGTTTGATTCTATGATTCTGGGAGAGCTTTTAATAACATTGATTAAAATGAGACTGAGGTTACCCCACGACCAGAATGGATTTCCTAGGGCTGTCAAAGTTTGGACATTTTGGCCAACCCTTATGGTAGCCCTGGAAGTCATTCACCCAGGCAATGAATTTTGAAATATCATAGAAAAGTGGATCAGAGAGTCTGAGATTTAGAACCAGAAGGGACCTGACAGGTGATCTAGTGCCAATCCCTCATTCCACAGATGAGGGAACTGGGGCTCCCAACGAGTCAAGCAACTTGAGCCAAGGTAACACGTAGTAAGTGGCAGAGCCAGGATTTGGACCCAGATCTGTTAATACCGAGTCTATCACTGGTTCTATTACACCACATAGGTACTATGGGATCAAAGGGGGGGACAAACATGCTGATTGTCAAGATGGAAGACAATGGAATCTGCAAAGTATAGGCCATGGGGCTTGACTTTGGTCTCCAAGATTCTAGAGTATAACGGTGAAGGGATGGTTACTGGATATCTAAAAAAGGAAGCAATGATCACAAAGAGATCACATGGCTTTACTAAGACAAAGTCATGTCAGGGGAACCTTATTTTCTTTTATTAAAGAATAAGTAGGTTGATAAATAAGGGATAGTGTGGCTACATAGTTAATCTAGTAAAATATTTGATAAAGTTTCTTATACTCTTCTTGTAGAAAAGAGAGGTGAGGGCAGGGGCATACTGGTAAATGTTTAACAACCAGCTCTCCACGGAAAAAATGTACCTTTCTAAGTTTAATCTGCAATATTAACATTTTCTTTATCATTTTCTTAAGTTTAAACAGTCAACAAAACATGTACAAAAATATTTATAGAAGCTCTTTTTTGGTGGCAAAGAATTGGAAATTGAGAGGATGCCCATCAATTGGGGAATGGCTGAACAAGTTGTGGTATATGAATGTAATGGAATACTATTGTGCTGTTAGAAATGATGAACAGGCTGACTTCAGAAAAACCTGGAAAGACTTGTATGGTCTGATGCTGAGTGAAGTGAGCAGAACCAGGAGAAAGTTGTACACAATAACAGTCACGTTGTGCAATAACTAATATTGATGGACTTAGCCCTTCTCAACAATACAAACATCTAAGACATCTCCAAAGGCCTCATGATGGAAAATGCTATCCACGTCCAAAGAAAGAACTATGGAGTTTGAATGCAGATCAAAGCATACTATTTGCTGTTTTTTTCTTCTGTTGTGTTTTGTTTCCTCTTTCTGGTGGTTCCTCCTATTGGTTCTAATTCTTACTTACAACATCACTAATGTGAAAATATGTTTAATAGGAATGTATATGTATAGCCTATAACAGATTGCGCACCGTCTTGGGAAGGGTGGTGGGGAGGGAGGGGGAGAAAAATTTAAAACTCAAAAGCCTATGGAAGTGATTGTTGATAATTCAAAATAAATTAATAAAAAAAAATCTTAAGTCAATGCCTAGTTTATAGCATTTGTCAGTTTGTGCAAATGCTCGCTCTGAAAATCTGACAATCAGCTCTCAAGAGTCAGTTGGAAGTAGCTGCAGTATACTCCTGGATGACAATCAGATGATAGCTGAATTGGTTGCATTCAAAACTGGCTGAATGGCCCAAAAGGTAGCCATTATTGGTTTGATTCCAACTTGGCAGGAAAATCTCCAGTAGGCATCCAACCACAGCCATACTTAGTCCTGTGATCCTTCACATTCTCATCAATGACTTGGAAAAAGACATAAATAACTGGCTGTGCCACACTGCAGATGACACAAAACTGGGAGAGGTCACTAACACAAGTGGAGGTCAGTCAGGATTCCAAGATATTGTGACAAGCTAGAATGTTGAGATACATCCAAGAAGAGGGAGTATAATAGAGATAAATGTAAAGTCACACTTGGGTTCAAAAAATCAACTTCCTAAGTACAAGATGGGGTGGGTGTGACTAGTCAGCAGCCCATATAAAAATGATTTGGAGTTTTAAAGGTCTGTATGTTTAATATGAGAAATAGTGAAGCCAAGGAAGGGAATGAGAACTTGGGCAGCCGGAAGAGGGCTGTCCTTTCCAGGAGTCATCTTCTTGTGCTGTTTCCTGTTCAGACCACAAATGGAGACCCACGTTCAGTTCTAGAAGTCACATTGTAGGAAGGACATTGACAAGCTGGAAAGGGTCCAGAGGAAGGAAGCAAGATGTGGAAGAGCCTTGAGGACAAGCTTAGAGGATTTTTTGAAAGAACTCATGATATTTAGCGTGGAGAAGAGAAGGCTTAGGGTAGACATTTCAATTCAACAGCCTCGAAAGTTTTTACCAACTCTGTGATCCTCCGATTCTAAGAACATCACTCTTCCTCTACTTTTCTTATTGAGCATTTGTTCCCACATTAGATTTTATGGGTTGTTTTTTATTTGACTTTTGGCTTCTTGAAGTTTCATTACATATATATAAGTGAGAGAGGATCATACAATTTAACAAGGTATGTCTTCTAATCAGAGCAATCTTGGCCAGAGGCAGTGCAGTTTAGTGGAAAAATCCCAAAGCACTGGGAACCCAGAGAACTAATTCTTAGACCTAGTTCTGCTGCTAATTATGACCTTGAGTAGGACACCCAACTTTTCTGGGCCTCAGTTTCTTCATTGGTCCACTGGAGCTAGTTGCCCTGCCCACTTCCCAAGGTTTTTCTGTTATTGTGCTTTTCAAAACATGTGTTAATATTTTTATTATTATATAATGACTATTCCAAAGTTATCCTTTCCAAAAATAATAAAACTGCTCCCTGCTCCATCTGTCCCCAATAGCCAGGACCAGCCCTTGCCCTTCAAAGATCACTGCAGACACAGAAGGAGGTAAAGGAAATTGGATTAGACAGCAGATGATGAACTGAGGTGGAGACTTAGGCTCAGCTCCCAGCTCTGGTCAGGGTGGGTGTTACCTCTTCAAGAAAATCATAGGATGTAGTCCCAGAGCTAAAAGGGACCTTAGAGGTCTCCTGAAGCTACTTAGCACTAACAGAATCAGACATGTCAATGAATGAAAATTAGCTTCCCCCTTTGAGGTGTTCTTAAAGTCCAGTCCTTCATTAACAGAAGAGAAAACTGAAGGCCAGTAATGTTAAGACTCACCCAAGATCATGCAGGTAGTAAGTGGCCAAACTGGGTTATAGAGATGAGAGAGAGAGACAGTCCATAGAAGGTCAGTACCATGATTGCACATGTATAACCTATATCAGATTGCTTACAGTCTCAGGGAGGGGGCGGGGAGAGGGATGCATAGAATTTAGAGCCAAAATCTTTTTTAAAATGAATGTTACAAGTTGTTTTTACATATAATTGAGGGGGAATAAAATATTATTTAAAAAAGAAATGAATGTAATCAAAAACCAAAAAGTACCAATAAAATAAAGGCTCTTTTCTTTGAAGAAGAAGAAGGAGGAGGAGGAGAAGGAGAAGAAGGAGAAGGAGAAAATCATCAATACCAGGAGCCCAGGACTACTCAGCCCAAGCAATGCCAGCAGGGACTTTGAAAGACCCAGCACCATTGTACGCTCAACCCTGAGAAGACAAAGGGGGCAGGATTGACCTCAGGACCCAGGACAGAGATCATCCCAGCTGACACAAAGTCAGTTGGTTTGCATGATCGTTAATTTGTTCAAAGAAAACCAGTTATCCCCCAAAGCAAGATGGGGGAGGGAGGAGGATTAATCAGGAAGAAAGGCTTCCAGAGGTTTCAAAGGAAGGTTACATAGTATGACGCCTCTGTCCCTAGAGGGCCTGACACATCACCGTGGTGTTAGTCTTCATTTTTGCAGTGGTCTCTGTGGTTCGGCCTGCCTCAAGGCTCTTTCCTCTCCAGTCTATCCTCCATTCAACCACCAAAGAGATTTTCCTAAAGCTGGGATCTGACCATATCACCCCCTACTCAATAAACTCCAGTGGCTCCCTATTGCCTCTAGGATCAAACACAAAATGTCTGCTTGACATTCAAAGCCCTCATAACTCAGCCCCTGCCCCTCACTCCTGTCTTCTTATAACTTACTCCTCACCATATACTCTTTGATCCAGTGACTCCTCTCAGCTCCAGGCATTCTCTGGCTGGAACGTCCCCCATCCTCATCTCTGCCTCTTGGCTTCCCTGGCTTCCTTTGAGTCCCAACTAAAATCCCACCAGATTCTACAGGAAGCCTCTGCTAACTGATTCTAGTTCCTTCCCTCTGTTAATTATCTCCTCTTTATTCTACATACACGTCGTTTGTGTATATTTGTTTGGTTATTGTCTCCTCAATATATTTCAAGCCCTTTGAGGGCAGGGACTGTCTCTTGCCCCTTTTTGTATCCTCGGCATTTAGCACACTACTTGGCTCGCTTAGTAACTGTTTATTGACTAACTTCTCTGCCTCCTTTCTAGATTGTCTTGCATCAGCTTGCCGGAGGAATGTAAGTTCCCTGAGGGAATGAACATCTTCACTTTTGTCTTTGTCTCCCTAGCACTTAGTACACTGCCTGACACACGGTAGGTTTTTAATAAATGCTTGTTTGTTGAGGAATGCTCCACCAGGACCATTGCATTCAGGTATGGGTGTCACATTTTTGGAAGTCTATTGACAAACCAGATTGTTATCCAGAAGAAGCCAAACAGGATAGGCCTCAGGAACCTGCCATCTGTGGTATTATAGGCCAGGCTTCATTCAAACTGCTCTGATGCTGCAGGTGCAGAACTAGAACTCAGTAAGACACTCCAAGATCATCAAATAAGGCAGCTAGGGAACGCCATAGTGCACAGAGCACTGGGCTTGGAGTCAGGAAGATTCATCTTCCTGAGTTGGAATCTGACCTCAGATACTTACTGGCTGTACGACCCTGGGCAAGTCACTTCACCCTACTTGCCTCAGTTTCTTCATCTGTAAAATGAGCTGGAGAAGGAAATGGCAAACCATTCCAGGATCTCTGCCAAGAAAACCCCAAATGGGGTCACAAAGAGCCGTTGGATGACAACAACAAAGAGATATTCAAATAGTTTACAAAAGCAGACTTACTTCATCATCGCAGGAAAACACTTCTCAGCAAGGATACAGCATTCCTTCAGTTGAGGGCATCTTCCTCGTGTCTGTGCTGGCCATGTTGGTCTGCTGGTCAGACGCCTGAGGGAGGAGTCATACCTTTCTCTTCTTCGACCGACTTGTACAGAGCCCCACAGGAAGCTGAGTCTTTGACTCCTCAGCCAATTACATCTTAAGGATGATTTCCACACCTTTTAAGGAAAAACTAGCCTAGCCCACATGGCAGGTATTGTTCCTATCAAGTGAAGACCAGATTCAGGAACTGGAAATCTTTAACCACAAAAGAGGTGAGGGGCAGTGGGAAAAGAGACGCGTCAAATGTACTCAAATATGTACAGGGCTAGCAAATGGAAGAGCACATAGGTTTAAGCTGCTTTATGCTGCTTGGCTCCAGGAGACAGAATGAATAGTAGCAGCACTGAGATGGATTTAGTCTCGACCTAAGGAAAAATGGCCTAACAATGAGGGCTCTCCCAGAGTGGGATGGAATGATCTGCCCTCACTGGAGGTCTTCAGACAAAAGCAGCACAACCACTTGTCAGACACGTGTGGAGGGGTCAGGGATCCATCTTAAAGTATTCATTGGATTGGATGGTCTCTGGGATTCTGTCATATAATGAATGTATCAACTAATATAACTGAGGCCCTGTAGCAGTGACCTTGGACAGCAACAGTGACCTAGTCTTCTTGGTTCGTTTTTGTTTTTTTTTTTACGCAATTGGGGTTAAGTGACTTGCCCAGGGTCACACAGCTAGTAAGTGTCAAGTGTTTGGTCTGAGTCCAGATTCGAACTCAGGTCCTCCTGACTTCAGGGCCGGTGCTCTATCCACTGCACCACCTAGCTGCCCCTTGACTCAGTCTTCTTACTCTGAACCAAAGGTATACAAGCCTAAAACCTACAACTTGAAAGGGAGGGAAATCCTAAATACAAAAAACTTTTTTTCCCCATATATTTGCAAATAGCAGCCCTTTCCTTGCTTCTCTGATAAATACTTACAATCTTGCTTTAAGCAGTCATTTATCCTTCTAATTAGTCTCCTGGCTTCTAGTCTCTCCTCTCTCCAAATCATCCTCCATACTAATGCCAGGGTGACATTACTTAAGCATAGGTCTGATCACATCACTCACCCACTCAAAAAAAAAAAGTAACTATTGCCTCACTTCCTAGCTATGTGACCCTGGGCAAATAACTTAACCTCAACTTGCCTCATCTATAAAATGGGGATAAAAATAGCACCTACCTCCCAGGATTGTTGTAAGGATCAAATGAGATGATAATCATAGACTGTTTAGCAAGTATCTGGCATGTAATAAATGCTATGTTAATGTTAGCTATCATCATCATCATTAGTGTTATTATTATAATTACCTTCAGGATAAAATACAAACTCCTCTACAATCTGGCTCCACTCTACCTTTTCAGACATCTCAAATTATACCCTTTCATGTACCCTACATTTCAACCAGACTGGCTTCTGCTACTCCCCAGACTCAATATTCCATCTGCACGCTTTTTTCCCTATGCCTGGAATTCATTTCCTCCCCATCTCTATTTGTCAGAACCCTTCACTTCCTTCTCAGATCATCTCAGGCACCACCTTCTATGGGAAACCTTTTCTGATGTCCTTAGCTGTTGGCGGTTCTCTTCTTGGTCAAATTATTCTCTAGTTACTCACCTGTTTACGCGCTATGTCTCTCCCTGCCAGTAGAATGGAGGCTCTTCAAGGACAGGAACTGTTTTTACCTTTGTCTTTGAATCCCCAGTGACTGACACAGTGCCTCACACATGGCAGGTGTTGCACAAAGATTGATGGCATGTCAAAGGGAAGCCAGGCTTAGAAACTCATTAATTATATTTTGGTAGGTCCCATCAGTATAGCATTTGAAGATTGATAAAGCTTGTATCCCACGAAGCCCTTTGAGGTAGGTTATTGAGGTAGGGACAGGATTTGTGATTTCTTTGGTATAAGAGATTCCCAAGGGATGAAAGTCCCTCCAAGCTTTTTTCCTTGAAATCTAACAGTTTTGGAGAATTGCCTAGGACATTGAGACGTTCTGTGACTTGCTCAGAGTCACATGCCAGTGTGCAGCAAAGGCAGAGCCTGCACCCAGGTCCTGCTTCAAGGGTCTGGATCTCTAGCCACTATAAAATACTAGGCTTATCTCTGTTAGGCAGATGAGAAAAGTGAGGGCCAAATAGGCCAAGTGACTTGCCCAAAGTCCACAGCTAGTCAGTGTTGCTTCTAGAATTTGAACCCAGTACTCCTGAATCTGAGTTGAGTGCTTTTTTGATTCAACCTGAGAAGCTTGCATGGCACTATCCACACTCTTCTCCTGATCATGATTGATGGGAAGGATGCCCAGAGTGGGGGTGTCATTGATTGCTATACAAGTGATGCCCCCTTATTATTTCTCAGCCTCCTTCTATATGATAAGAGCACTTCTGGCCAGGAAAATGAGGGAAGATGCAACAGAGGAGGGAGGAGAAGTTGGCCAAAGTACTACATTCTTTTGTCTGACCACCCATTCTGTTTCAGGTAAGTTGAGTTGTTTTTCAACTCCAAACACCTAAAAAAACAAAAGGAGTTGGGTTTCCAGTCAGCACCCCTCCCTCCTTCCCCAGGAGGGCTGGTAGCCCTTTTCCAAAGGCAACATTAATATCACAGACAGGTCTCACAGCAAACATTCCAAAGACAGAGAACGGGTCACTGGCTCCAGAAAGAATGCAGCTCCTGGGGAAATGGGGTCTTTAGGAAGATTCTGGAAGATTGAGATCTTCATTCCATCCCAGGATTCCGAGACCTTGAAAGCAAAGTTTGTCACCTGACATGCAGCAGACTGACTGTGGGCTGTGATTTCTAGTAGGAGCCAGACACAATCAGGATGGCAGCTGAGCCAGCCCGAGGGTAGAGTGAGCCAGTGTTTGCCCTGGGCACCCACACCTAGGTCTAGATACAAGATACCCTCTCTACAGCTGGCAGCTAGACAGCGGCTGGGAGGCAGTGGAAGGTGAACAAAGAAGGGCATGCCGCCAGGTTGTGCTAATAAAAACCTGAGACGCCGAAATAGTAACTGACACGTACAATGCTTGACATTTGGCAAAGTGCCTTACACATATGGGTGTCTGAAAAGTCTCAGCTCAGCTTAATGCTATCAAAGCTTAAAACAACACTAAGACTTTGGAGATACCCTGTATTCTCTCATTTAAAATCTACATCAAACTCCTTGAGGCAGGCAATACAATTATTGTCTCCATTTTGAGGATGAGCAAACTGATGTATCTTGCATATACCTATTTGTTAAAGACCATTGGTAACTTTGGAGAGAGCAGTTTCAGCTGAATGACAAGGCCTGGAGGTAGATTGAAAGAGACTAAGGAGGAAATGACAGAGAGGAAATGCAGATGGTCATTTTGCTCCATTCAGCTGCCATGCCAGCTCTCTTCCCCACCCCCACCCCCACCCTCGCTACAGACAAATATATTGAAATATATTTGGAAATATATTGGAAAAGCTGCTTATATATAACTACTCCACTTCTGTGCACTCTCTCCTCAATTCCTGCCTCCCCAACTAGAACATGAGCTCCTTGATTTCAGGGACTGTTAGAATGTTGTCTTTCTCTAGAACATGAGCTCCTTAAGAGCAGGAACTGTTAGAACATTATCTCCCCTGTTAGACTGTGAGCTCCTTAAGAGCAGGGATTGCTAGAGTGTGGCCTCTTTCTCTAGAACATGAGCTCCTTAAGAGCAGGAACTGTTAGAACATTGTCTCCCCCGTTAGAATGTGAGCTCCTTAAGAGCAGGGATTGCTAGAGTGTTGCCTCTTCCTCGAGAATACGAGCTCCATGAGAGCAGAGACTGTTAGGACACTATCTCCCTTGCTAGAACGAGAGCTCTTGAGCTCCCCAGGTTTTTACCTCCCTTTGTATCCCTAGTTCTTAGCACAGTGCCTGGCACGTAGTGGGGTTTAATAAATGCTTGATGATTGATTAATTCATAGAATCATAGATTTAGAACATGAGGTTATCTCAGTCAATCCTTTCATTTTACAGATGAGGAAAGTGAGACTGAGAAAAGTGCCACCCATGGCTCTACAGAGAGTGGGTTACAAAGGTGGACTTTGACCCCGGGTCTAGTACTCTATCTACTATACAACCCTGCTTCTCAATCGGTCCATAAATATCCTCCTCTAACCACCAAGGCACTCACCAAGGGGAGAGTGGATAGTGAGGAAATAGAGGCATACGCATGTTTTCAATAGCTTTCACAATGGAAGGGAGGAGAGGAATGAGATGGCAGCAGGGCACTGTAAAAATTGTCTCCACTCACTGTCTCCACTCCATCTCTTCACTGCTTCTCAACCCCTCACAGTCTGGCTTCTGACCTCATCACTCAACTAAAACTGCTCTCTCCAAATTTAGCAATGGTGTTGAATTGCCAAATTGAATGGCATTTTCTTAGGCCTCAAGCTTTTCCTTATTTTTTGCTTTTTTTGCAACATTTGACAGTTCTGACCACCCTTGCCTCTTGGAGACTCTTCCCTCTCTGTGTTTTCATGGCAGTGCTCTTTCCTGGTTCTCTTTCTTCCTTCCTGCCCATTGTTTCCAAGTCTCCATTGTTTGATCATCATCCCTATCTCACCCCCTAATTTCTGGTGTTCCCCAAGGTTCTGAACCAAGCCTTCTCTCCTCTCTCCATGATCTCATCAGCTCCCATGAGTTCAATTGTCATCTCTCCATAGATAATGCCCCTAACTCCCCAGAGCTCCAATCCTGCACCAACAATTAACATTGGACATTGCCAACCAGGTGTCCTATAGGCATCTCAAACTCAACAAATCTAAAAGAGCCAAGCAATCAATAAACATTTATTAAGTACCTACTGTGTGCCAGGCATTGTGCTAAGCTCTGGAGATTAAAAAAAAAGAGGCAAAAGACAGTATTCATTATCCCCACTAACCCCAATCCACCTCTCTTCCAAACTTCCCGATTTCTGTAGAGGATACCATCATCCTTCAAGTCACCCAAGCATGTAGCCTTGGATTCATACGCTTCACTCTCCCTCACCCCCTTCATCCAATGAGTAAGCTTTGTTGATTGCACTTCAAAAGTTTCTCTCATATCCACTCCTCTCCTCTACACCCACTCCAGCACCACCCTACCTCAAACTCTTATCACCTCTTTCCAGGACTAAAGGTTCCCCTGCCTCAAGTCTCCCCCCACACACACACCCCTCAGATCAGTCCTCAGAGGTGACAAATTCCTGGTCCCAACTCCCGAGTGCACCAGAACCTGATAAAACGTAATTGGAAAATGTTTAACAAAACAAATAAAAATACAATACAACATAATGTTAATTTGTGAGTCTCTAAATCGATGCAGAGACAGGTGTCTGTTTCTATTTGATTTTGACACCTTTGCAGCTCATACAGCTTCCAAAGTGACATTTCTAGGGCACGGGATCTGACTATGCCACGCCCCTTCTCGGGAAGCTCCAGTAGCTTACACCAACTCCCCCATTTGGCATTTAAATCCCTTCATGCCTGCCTGCAGCATACTTTTCCAGTCTCACTACCCACCACTCTACCTCACACATTATACATTTCAGCCAAAGTAGGTGATGCAGTGGGTAGAGAAAGGGGTTCCTGGAATCGGGAAGACCTGAGTTCGAATCCAACCTCAGACACTAACTAGCTGTGTGACTCTGGGCAAGTCACTTCACCGCTGTCTGCCTAAATTTCTTCAACTGTAAAATGGAAATAATATAGTATCTCCCTCACAGACTTACTGTGAGGATCAAATGAGATCATATTTGTAAAGCACTTAGCACAGTGCCTGGCACATTCGAGACACTCGATAAATGTTTATTCCCTCACCAACTTCTTGCTGTCCCTCACAGAAGACATTATATCTTCCCCCTTCCCATGCTCTTGGGAAGGCTTTTCTTCATGCCTGGAACGTACTCGCTCCTCACATCTTAGAATTAGGCTCAACTTCAGTATTACCTTATAAATGAGGCATTTTACAGACCCCTTAGTTTCTAATATCCTACCCCTTAAAAATATATCTTGTATTTATTTTGTACATATTTATAGCTATTTCTGTGTGTATATGGTGCTACTCACCCTCCCCCCACCCAATAAAACATAAACTATTTGAGGGTAGGAATTGTTTCATTTGTGTCTTTTTATCCCAAGAGCCCAAAGACACAATGCAGTGTAGTAGGTAGATCTGGCCCCAGAACCAGGAAGCCCAGGGTTCAGAGTCCTGCCTCTGACAGATGCTGGTTCTATGAACCTCTCAAGTCACTTAAACTCTTCAGGTCCCCAGGCAACAAAGACTATGAGTCGCAGAGAAGATGACAACTGATATTGGTAGAGTGAGTTTCCTCATCTGGGAGTTCTTTGCGCCTCTGAAACCCTAGGGCTCACTCCTACCCCTATCCCCTGAGCCTGGCAGAGTGTCTGGCACCACTCATGAATGATTGTTGAATGATTGAAGGTTGAGTCAACTGGACCATCAGACTAGGGTGATGAGTTGATTAGTTTTGTGGAACTTTTCCCCCCTTTCCTTTTTGTATTATATTATTTTATTATTAATATTAAATATTATATTTTTCCAAGGACTGGCCCCCAGAGTAGGGGAGAGGAGTAATTCAGAAATGAAGGTGATATGCAAATGAAAGATGTCAGTAAAATATGTTTCTTGAAACGTTGACGGAAAGAGGTTTGGGGTTTTTGTTTTTTAATCAAGGAAAGCCAACTCTGTAGATCAATGGGAAGGGGCCAGTGAAGAGGGCAAGATGGAGCTGAAATGGAAAGGAATTGAAAAATTGGAGGCTTTCAAACAGAAGCAGAATTGGTCACTTGTCAAATACATTGTAATCATGGCAGCTAGAATTCAAGAGAGATTATTTCATTTTTATCCTCACAACCCTGGGAGGTAGGCACTATTCTTATCCCCATTTTGCAAATGAGGAAGCTGAGTCAGGCAGAGGTTAAGTGACTTGCCCAGGGTCACGCAGCTCAAAAATGTCTGAAGCTAGATTTGAATTTCGGTTTTCCTGAGAGGTAGGTGCTCTTCTTATCTCTTATTTTACAGATGAGGATACTGAGAGAGACTTGGGTACAGTTCCACAGCTGGTTAGCATCTGAGGCTAGATTTGAATTTGGGTCTTCCTGACTCCAAGGCCAGCCCTTTATCCACTGAACCACCACGCTGGTTTATGAAAAGGATTCTTTTCTCCAAAATGGGTCCCATCCCCTAGGTGACTGCAGAGGTACCTTCTGACTCTGACATTCTATGAGGCCATGAAATTGGGTAAGAGAAATCCTGCACCCCATCACAGGATTTAGGGCTGGAAGGGACCTTAGACATCGCCCACTTCAATGAAAACAGACAATGTGGAGGAAAGAACAACAGGGTTGGAGACAGAATTCCAACGTGACTTTTAATTCTGGCTCTCCCACTTTCTCCCTGTGACCTTGGACAATTCATCTAAGCTCTCTACACTTCATTTTTCTCTTCCGTAAAATCAGAGATAGGGACAAGACCTGTGATTTCATTGGAATAAGGAACTCCCAGATGAGAAAATCCCTCTACCAATGCAGGATGCCTCCTTCTTTGCAACTTACAGCTTATACCCTGAGAGTCTGAGTGACTTGTGAGGGTAATACAACCAATGAGGAAGTTGAAGTAGGTGGCACCCAAACCCCATTCCAACTCTAAATCCCATGAAACTCTTTACTTTACATAGGGGGCTCATTTTACATAGGGGGAAATTGAGGCCCGTAGAGTTAAAGTGACTCACCCAAGGTCACACAGCCAGTAAGTGTCAGAATCCAGACTCCAAACCAATTCTTCTGGCTCTTTCCATAGGCCCCGAGCCCAGAATCCCATGCCAAGGAATCAGCAGTGTTTCTCTCCTGCTGGGGTCAGAAGCCTGAATAAAATGGTTTCATTTCTCCCGAGTCAGGTGGAGGTCCTTGACCAGCGCTGCCAGTACGACCAACAGAAACAACACATACTGTGTTTTGGAGAAGATGACCCTTTAATCCTGAAAACCAGGCCCTGGGGAGAGCATGGCCCACGCTGGCTCAGGAATGGGCAGAGCTGGGTTTTTCCAAATAAAATCCTCTGGTTTATAACCCAGGAAACAACAAGGCCTCCAGCTGACCAAGCCACCTACCCAGCTCACACAGGATAAAGGAGGTTTGGGAGAGAAGACAATGGATGAGCTCCTAGAAAGGCATAGAGCTACATGGCTGAAGCAGCAGGGCCACTCCCCTGGTGGTGCTCATCCCTCAGATCATGTCATAGGCATGTGTCAAGGAAGCCCTTGTGGAGTAGTGGAAGGACCCCTACGTGTGTCTTCAGAACACCTTGGGCCCAGCTCTGCTAGGTATTGGCTGTGTGACCTTGGGTGAGTCATTTTATCTCTCTAGTCCTCTATTTTCTCATCTGCTAAATAAGGAGTTTGGACCAGATAATCACGAGTGTCCTTCCAGCTCCACCATTTTGTTATTCAGTCAAAAGCTGCTGTGAGGAAGCTAGGTGATGTTTTGGATAGAGTACTGGACTTGGAGGCAGGGTCCCAACTCCCATAGTCCTCAGCTGTTTGCTCATTCCCTTGTAAATCTCTCTCTTTCTCTCTCTCTCTCTCTCTCTCTCTCTCTCTCTCTCTCTCTGCCTCTGTGTGTGTCTCTGTCTCTCTTTGTCTGTCTCTCTCTGTCTCTTTCTCTCTCTCTCTCTTTCTGTCTCTCCCCAAAGTCCTCAGCATGTCCATTGGTTCAACATCAGAAGTCAGTAGGATTTTATCAGTAGAAATGCCTAAAATAAGAGACATGAGCATCTGCTTTGCTGTCACACACTAAAGGCCATGTGACCTTCCCATCTGACTTGCTACTGAAGGCTTCCATATGTGTGGTCTCCCCCATCAGAATGGGAGCTCCTTGGAAGCCGCAACTATCTAACTTTGCTATTTGTAACCACAGTGCTTTGCACACAGCAAACACTTCATAAATGCTTTTTTATTAAATCATTCATTCATTCACACACAAACATACACATATTATATCACTTTATACTTGTTTTCTATACCTCTTGTATTTACTTATGTGTGAACACATTGTATTAGAATGTAAGTTCTTTGAGGGCAGCCAGTCAGTCAACAAGCATTTATTAAGCACCTACTATATGTCTGGCACTGTGCTTAGCACTGGGGGGTATAAAGAAAATCCCTGACCTCCAGGAGTTCACATTCTGACGGAAGGGATCTCAGAGAGCGGGTGATCACCTACTCGATCATGGACAGGGGAGGTTACCAGGAAAGGCTTCCTGCAGAAGGTGGCATGGGAGCTGTCTTGAAGGAGGCCAGGGAAGCTAGGAAGGAGAGGCAAGGAGGGGGTGCATTCTGGCCATGGGAACAACCGGTGAAAAGCCGTAGTCACGTTCCAGGAGCAGCAAATACAGCTGACGTAAAAGCTGCTAGAGCCGTTCGCCATCTCCTTCTCCAGCTCATTCTACGGATGAGGAAACTGAGGCAAACAGGGTTAAGTGACTCGCCGAGCGTCACACACTCTCTATACACTGCGCCACCTTCTCTAGGCCTAAGTAAAAAGAGAAGATTGGATCAAATGAGTTCTAAAATATCTTTCGTGGCTAAATCCAATGATCCCATACCAAAGAGAACCTCTCCAATTTTCAAAGTGAAGGGAATCCCCCCACCTGGCTGCAGGGCATCCCTCAGTGTCAGGGCAACCTTCCTTCCCTGTGCCTTACCTCAGTCCCTCCCACTGAGACTCTCATCCATTTCCAGCTTGCTTCTATTCATCAGCTTTTCTTCTCATGGGATTTCCTGGAGCCAAATGTTCTTTGAGTGTTGGGCCAGTCTTGCTGGGCCCTTTCCAATTCCTGTTTAATTACTTTAGTGGGCAGCAGTGTCCCAGTTTCAGGGGGAGCAGATGGGATGCTGTGGAAGCAAGCAGTGAGCCAGGAGGTGTGCAGTGACCTGGCACCAAGGTTAGGCCGATGGAGATGTCTGGCAATGAAAGTGACCCAAGCGTGGAGAGAGGAGGCTAACAAGTTCCTCAGCATGGAGAGACTAGACTCTGGACCCACTATGAGCAGGACCAACGGTCTGAGCTGTAACTGCAGCAGTTGGGATGAGCTGCACTGAGCCATCCACACTATCTCACTCCCTGTTCTTACCAATGGCACTAATTTGTGACGTGGCTGGTGAGATCAGGGATGGATCATGGACAAAGTTGTCTATGTCTGTGGCCAGGGCAAGGGACCATTCTGTGGATGAGGTTAGAAGTCAATTGGTGACCAGTGTAGGGAAAGTCTCTGGCAAGGGATGAGTCAGTCTGTGTCCAGGATTAGGAATCAAACTATAGCCAGGGTTAGAGGTCATTCTGGACCCAGTATTCAAGGCCATTCTGCGGCTGAGATTAATGATGAGTCTGTGAACAGGACTAAAGGTGAGAATCTGGGCAAGAATCTGAGACCAGGATTAGCAAGTCTGTGGACAGCTTCAGGGGGCTGTCTATGGTCAGGGGGCAGTTTCTCAGTGTGTCTTCATTGGCTGAGGACAATTCTCTATTGAAACAAACTCCCAGTGGTTCCATCAGTTTTCTATGTACTGAGTCAAAAAAGAAAGAGGAGGAGGAGGAGGAGGAAAGCAGGTTTTGATTTCATCATTTGCTTCTGAATACTTGGCTCTCCAGAGTCACGTCAATCAATGCTAATCCGTAGACTCGTCATTGCTCTGGGTTACCTGGTTGTTTTTTGCTTTACCTGGCTGTGAGAGAGTTTTAAAAAGGAAAGAACTGGAAATTTCCTCAATAGAACACTGATAAATCAAATTCTGGATGCCTGACCCTGGCCCAAAACTTACCCATAAACTCATCCCTAATCTTAGTCGCAGACTGACCCCCTAGATCTAGACACTGACTAACCCTTAACCTTGGACACAAAATGACCCATAACCCCAGCTACAGACTGACCTTTAACCCTGGACACAGATGGACCCCTGAGCCCAGACAATGATTGACCTCTAACATTGGCCATAGATTTACCTCTAACCCCAGCTAAAAGTTGAACCCCAGCCTTCTGACCTTAACTTTGACCCACCCAGGACCTCAACTGATCAGCTTGACAATAGATATAGACAGTGAGCAATCACCAAGTTTTCCTGTTTAGAGTGAATTAGAGGAGGTTAGGGAAGGAGGACCTTTCAAGTCTGAGAAGGAAGGAGGGGAGCGTTAGGAGCTGCTGTCATGAAGGCTGGGCAAAAGGTGAGGAAACCCCAAAGGTGCCAGATCACCTGAGCTTGCTGTCATGGAGCTCCATACAACTGCAGAGGGTGATGTTTGAAGGAGAAATCAGAACCATTCCAATTCATCCCATAAATGACCTCATTAAGGGAGCTTGTCCGGGGCACCAAACTGGAGAGTTAATTGAGGCAGAACAGAAAATTGCCAGGCAGAGAAGTGCTACCTTCCTGGGGTTCTGACTGTGCATGAACTTCCTTCCTGTCCTCTCAGAACATGGGCCCCTACTTTGCAGCCTGCTGCCTGTTCACTCTCAGTTTCTTACCTCAGGGTACCATAGTTGTCTTCTCACCTTTCCATCTGGTGGAAAAACTACCTCCATTGAAAACAGTCTAGAACTTTGTAAGTGATTGGACTGTCCTAGGTATTTAATGAATTGAATTGAATTGAATTCTGAGATTCTATCTTTTACTATGGCATGTTTTTAACTAATACAAGGGAAGATTCCAGACATGGGACATAGCATAAAAGGAAGAATGACAGGAGACCAGAGAGGTCAGAGAATTCAGGTAAAGAACATCTGATTCAAACGGTTTTCAGTCACCAGAAAGGGAGGGGATAGAATTGTAATGCTCTTATTCACAAGAGAAATAGGTCCTTAGAACTTTGGGTGTCATGGTTTTGGGGCCACGGAAAGAAAGAGAAAGGGCAGAGGCATAGGGTCAACAGTGGTCTAACACAGAAGCCCTCCCATTTGGCACACCCAGCTCTGCCAAGCTCTCCATCACTCTTCCTAGTTGGTGCAGGCATGCCTGGCTTATGATCACCTTCACACCAGGGCAGCTCCCTTCAGAAACCAAAATCATGGGTTTTCAGAAGGAGTCAGGTTCTCACTCAAGAATATCTAGTCCGTTTCCCATTTTTAATGTCACAGACTCAGTCACAGAACATTCAATTTGGACAATATCTCAGTGGCCACCTCCTCCAACTCTACCCAAATGAACAATCCATCTGCATCACAATTTGTATGTGTCATCGACCTTTGCCAAAAGACCTCCAATGACAAGGACCCCACCACCTCCTGAGGCAGCCCATCTTACCTTGCAATAGCTCTAATTGCTAAGAAAGAAGTTTGGGAGGGGTCCTTATATCAGGGCTAAATTTTCCTCCTTGCATTGACCAATCTGAGATTGTCCAAAGAAAAGTGACCAGGAAGAGAGGAGACCATGTCATATACAAAGTAATCAAAGGAACTGGGGGTGTTTAGTTTAAAGAAGAGAGGATTTAAGGAGACAGGATAGGTGACTTCAGATATTTGAAGAGCTATCACCTAGGGGAAAAAGGATTACCCTTGTGTTATGTAGCTTCAGGTGAAAGAACTAGGAACAGTGGGTGGAAGAGGAGAGCAGAGATCAATTTACGTTTAGCTAAAGACCTTTCTAACCATTAAAACTGTCAGCAAAAGAATGTGCTGTGCTGGAAGAAGGAACTCCTGCTGGAGGCAGAAGCCAGATGATAACATATTCAAGAGATCAAAGAAAAGATTTCTACAATAATGAGAAATTATATTAGATTAGTTCTGAAGGACTACCCAAGATTTTATGATTCAATAAACCCCAGCATTTCCCAGAATTTCTAGGTCTCATCAATCAATTACTAAATCAATTAGCATTTATTAAATGACTACAATGTGAGAGGCAACAGGGAGAAGATGAAGTTATCACAAGTAAGTGAATACAGTATGTTAACCAATGTCACACCTGGGTCACCCTGTCACAAACTGGGTCCCCAAAATAGCTACCCCAGGTTCAAGATACTCCATGGGTCTATATCTACTCAAAACTATGGCTCACGAGCCCCCGCCACTATATTTACTTTTTCCCGGTCAGACAACTAGGGCAAACCCAAAGTTTTTAGTGAACTGATGTAGTAAGAAAAGCTGCAATTGAACATTCCCCCTTCATAAACTTAACATTAACCTGGGAGGAATATTCCCCCACAAATCAACATCAATGGAAAGAATGAGAGCACGCTTGGAGATCACACATGAGGAGCCCACCCCTAGGAAATGACTGTGGCCTGGGCATGCGCATAGATGGGCAGTTCAGACCTCCAGCATTTCAGTACAAGTTAGGCCTTCTGATGGCACGAAGACCACACTACTCTCACTGGGCCTGCTCCATGCTATGTTTCCACTGGGTACATTGCTCTGCTGTTTCTGGCTGGTTTCCTGGGGAATTCAGGGCATGGGATTTCGGCTGGGTCTCGTTCCACTGATTTCACGGTGAATTCTGGGCACGGTAGTTTCCACTGGGTATTGTTCTACTGGTCTCACTCTCTTCTGAGCATTGAGTACTGGTCTCAGGGGGTTGCTGGATGCCAAAGCATAGTATCTGTAAGGCATTGCCCTCTGTTGTCCAGTGCTGGACTTCATGTCTTCAGGCCCACTTGCAGGCGATCTAAGGCCCAGAGCACCACTCTAGTGGCCACAGCATCTCCCTGACAAAGGCAAGCTGACAGTTGCTTAGTCAAAGGGGCCACCCCAGCCAGCCAAAACAAGGCAGTCAATGTGCCCCAGGCTAAGATGAAGGCTTTTCTTTTTAGGTCCTGTGCCTGAGCAGAGATCAAAGCTGTAGATTCCAGACAACCACCTTATTTAGGGTTAGACTTTTCCAAGATCCTGTCAGGCTCTGTATGCAAATTCATTTCAGCCAGAACAAAAGGTGAGTTCTATCAGCAGCAATGCCACACTCCTTTGGTGCATTTTGGAATGGTTTTAGGAGAGGATGGTAAGCAGATGTGACAAGAAAAACTGGGGGAATTAGGAAAGGCCTCTTGAAAAATTGGGCAAAGACAATGATCCAAGAAAACTCTGAAGGACTTATGATGAGCAATGCTATCCATCCCCAAAGAAAGAACTGATGGTGTCTGGATAGAGATTGAAACATACTTTTTTTACTTTATTTTTCTTGAGGAGTTTTTTTTTGGTCTGTGTTTTCTTTCACAATATGACTAATGTGGAAATGTTTTGCATGACTGCACATGTATGGGCTATACTGAATCACTTGCCTTCTCAATGAGGGAGGGGGGAGGGGGGAGAATTTAGAACTCAAAGTTTTGAGGATGAATGTTGAAAATTGTTTTTGCGTGTGGCTGGGGAAAAATGAAATACTAAATATATTTTTTAATGGGCACAAGTTATGCCTTGAAGGAAACTGGGGCTCGAATAATGAGAGAGGGAATTCCAGGCATGGAGGCAAAGAGTTGAAATTTTGTGTACAGTGAAGGAACATAAATAGCTGAAGAGGAGTAATGTGCTATGGACTTGGAAATATGGGTTAAACCCAAGTTGTTAAGGTCTTTAAAGGCTAAACAGAGGAATTTACATTTTATCCTAGAGGCGAAAAGATTCTGGAGCGGGAAGTAATGTGGTCAGATCAATGCTTTAGGAGTGTCAATTTAGGAGTATCAAACATAGAAGCCAGTACCTGAAAAGTGACTAACCCATGGGTGGCATTTTGTTGACTATATGAATGGATGGATAGACAGAGAGATGGATGGATGGATGGGAAGTGGATAAAAAATAAATGAATGAATGAATGAATGCATGTATTGTTCATTTCAGGTTAGTACTATAAGAGTTCAGAGAAATAAGAAATTAGTGGTGGCTATAGTAAATTTTACTGTACATAGAATCAGGGAATAACCCTAGAGAAAGCAGGATATCTGATCTGGGAAGAAACTTAAACATGGAGCATCAGAATCGAAAGAGGCCTTAGAATGTAGAAGGGACCTTATAACACACATTATAATGTCAGAGCTGGGAAACACTCAAAGAAGAGTTGTTAATGGTTGAGTGTGGACATGTCAGGAGGCCTCCAGTGGATTACCGTGGAAATCCATATTTGGTCCTGTGTTGTTCAACATTTTTGTTTGCTGTTCACCCTTCATTGTCAATAGCTTGAATAAAGGTCAAGATGGTATGCTCTCACTCGATTTGAAGAGAAACAAAGCTAGAAGGAGTCACTAATACTCTGGATGACAGAGGCAGGAGCCAAAAGGATCTTGACCTCCAGAACACTGGGCTGAATTTAAGAAGATGAAATGAAATGGGGATACACATAAAGTCTTAAAGTTGGGTACAAAAAATCATTTCCACAAATATAAGATAATGGAGGCATAGACTCACAGGAGATGTCCAGAAAGGGATCCAGGGTTAGTGAACTTCAAGGTACCCATGAGCCAGAGGGACAATATGGCAGTTGCAAAAGAGAATGCCATCTTGGACTGTGTTGGGAGAAGCTTAGCTACCAGGAACAGAGAGGTGGTGGTCCTGTGGTACTTGACTGCAGTCAATCCACATATGGAGAATACTGTGCTTAGTTTAGGGCACTGTAGGTTAAGAAGGACATTGTTAAACTGAAGACTGTCCAACAGAGGGCAACCAGGACAGTGAAGATCCTTGAGGTCATTATGTAAGGATGGGTTGATGGAATTGGGCACATTTAGACTGAAGTGGAAAAGACCAGAAGGAATATGGTATGGTTTTCAGGTGCCTTAAGGATTATCACATGGAAGAGGGATGGGATTTGTTCTACTGAGCCCTAGAAGACAGATGCAGGAGCACTAAGGAGAATTTACAAAGAGGCTCCATGTCAGGAAAAACTTCCTATTACAGCTGTTCAAAAGTGGAATGAGGAGGCAGAGCCAAGATGGTAGAGCACAGGCCAGGGTCCAACATTGTCCTCTATACAACTTTAAAATAATGCCTCAAATCAAATTTTGGAGTGGCAATCCCAACAAAAGCCCAGAGGGAGACATTTTTACAGCCTAAAAATTTTACATTTTTACTTAGGAGGGCTGCAGAAAAGGTCTGTAATACGAGGGTGGGAGCAGGCAGGGTGAATGGCAGGAGCAGCTGAGGTGGGCCTAGGAGACAGCTGGGACAACACCAGTGGCAGGTTCAGGAGCTCTCAGCCCCGAGATGGGAAGGGGGTCAGACGACTGGTCAGAAAGAGATTACAGAGGACCCTTTGTTAGCACTGGGTGTAGCTGGTGCTGATTGACAATTCTATTGCCCACAAGCAGTTATGGGTCATGGTTCCAGAGCCAAAAGGGGAACTAGTACTTGTAGCTGCAGGGTAGCAGGGGCCTTCCCTGGGTGAAGACCAGACCCCAGACCAGGGGAACAGTGACCACACCTCTCCTGGGATCACACCACCCCTGAAGCACTAAAAACTTCCAGACCCCAGAACTAATTCTGAAAATGGCAGTATGAAAAAGCTTGAAGGAGGCTTGGCACAATGCCCTCCTCCCATTCACCCCCACCCTGGTGAACAGAGTCCAACTTTAACATAAAGTTCAAAGTAAAGAAATAGCCTGGGGAAAAAAATCAACAACAACAACAACAACAACAAAAAAAAACAAATAAAACAAAAAAAACTTGACCACAAAAAGCTACTACTCTGGCAGGAAAGAACAAGAAATAAACTTACGTAGACTTCCAAAGTGTGCGATACTACCCCCTTGGGGGGCACTGGGATGATGGGGAGCATTAGTAACCTCCAGTGCAATTAGGGGGCATTGAATAAAAATAAGGGGGCAGTAGAAGCATAAGGAAAGAAGAGAAGGGAAGAAAATTTTGAAAAACCATTTGAACATGTTTCATCTGTTGTATAACAGAATTAAAGTTACTGGTCAGTTATAACTTGCATTTTGTGTGTTTATTTGGAAAATAATGTAATCACTATGACTTTAACTCTGTTACAGTTAGTGGACTTGACTACCACCAGGTCTTAACAAGGAGGTGTTGGCAGGCAGGTGTATCACATATCATGAAAAAGTCCAGCACGCATCACCAGGAATATGTGCCTGTAATGACTTGTCTACAAAATGATACTATATGGTTACACGAGGCAATATTGCATCACCAAAATTTCAATGCAGGAAAAAACCCACAAATTTACAATGAATTATTAAATTTAAGATGCATCTTTTTTTTAAAAAAATTTTATATTTATTTAAAATGATGCAAATTTCAAAAAAAAAGTTAAAGGATTAAAGAAAGTAGATTTCCAGAGGAACACTGAGTAATTCTTTTTTTTTTTTTTTTTTTTGCAAAGGGGGGAGTGGGCCAAATAAGTTTGGGACTTAGACTTAGAAGACAACAATGTGAAAACAATTACAAGCAAAGCCTCAAAGAAAAGTATTAATTCAACCCAAGGCCAGCAGGAATTCCTAGAAGAGTTGAAGAAAGAGATGAGTGGTAGAGGAAAAATTGGGAAAAGAAATGATATGGAAATATGTTTAACATGATTTCACATGTATAACCTACATTAGATTGCTTGCTGTTTTAGGGAGGGGGGAGGGTAGGGAGGGAGAAAAATTTGGAACTCACTGTCTTATTTTTAAAAAAATGAATATTGAAAAGAAATGAGAGAGACATAAGAAAACTATGAAAAGAGAATTAACAGCTTGGTAAAAGACACAAAAAAAAATACTGAAAAAAATACCACTTTAAAAAACATAATTGACCTAATGGCAAAAGAGGCACAAAAATTCACCAAAGGAAAGAACTCCTTTAAAATCAGAATAGGCCAAATGGAAAAAGGGTATAAAAAACAATTCACTGAAGAAAAAAGTTGACCAAATAGAAAAAAAAGCAAAAAGCTCACTGAAGAAAATAATTCCTTAAAAATCAAAATTGGGCAAGCTGGAAGCTAATGGCTCCCTGAGATGTCAACAAACAATAAAATAAAGTCAAAAAATGAAAAATGAAGGAAAATATGAAATATCCTATCAGAAAAACAACTTTCCTAGAAAGTATATCAAGGAGAGAGAATTGAAGAATTATTGGACTACCTGAAAGCCATGATAAAAAAAAATATGAGCTTAGCCACCATATTTCAAGAAAATAAGGAAAACTGTCCTAATATCTTGGATATAGAAGGTAAAATAGAAATTGAAAGAGTCCACCAATCACCTCCTGAAAGAGATTCCAAAATGAAAACTTCTAGAAATATTATGGCCAAATTCCAGAACTCCCAAATCAAGGAGAAAACATTGCAAGGAGCCAGAAAGAAATAATTCAAATGTCATGGAGGCACAGTCAGGATCATACAAGATTTAACAGTTTCTATGTTAGAGGAACAGAGGGTTTGAAATATGATATTCCAGAAGGCAAAGGAGCTAGGATTACAACCAAGAATCATTGTTGTTTGTCCTTCATTCTTGAAAGTGACAAATGCCATTAGGAAGGTGACACCATGACTTGCAAGTGAATTGGATTTAAGTGCGGGAGGGCTGTGCAAAGTCATCAGCCTCACTTTCTCCTCTGGAACCATCTGGTCCCAGGGACAAGATCAGGACAACTGGAGAAGGCCCCCACAACCAAGAATCACCTACCCAATAAAACTGAGTATAATCTTTTAGGGGGAGGAATGGATATTGAATGAAATAGAAGACTTTCAAGCATTCCTGGTGAAAAGACCAGAGCTGAACAGAAAATGTGATGTTCAAACATAAATCTCAAGTGAAGCATAAAATTTCACATGTATAATTGATATCATATTGTTTGCCTTCTCAGTGGGTGTGGGAGGAGTGGGAGGAAGGCAGAGAATCTGAAACTCAAAATTTAAAAAGAAAATGTTAAAAATAATAAATTATTAATAATAATAATTAATTTTAAGTGGAATGAGCTGCTTCAAAAGGGGGTGGATTTCCACATCTTGGAGGTCTTCAAACAGAGGCTGGATGACCACTTGGGCATGTTGTAGTAGAGATTCCTGTCATGTATAAATTGTACTATTTTTCATGTGAAATCATGTTAAACATAAACATTTTTATAGATTGTACTTTCTAATTCTCAAAATCTGCAATTCTATGGTTCTATGGTCCTATGAACATGGAGCATAGACTGTCAGAGATGTCAAAGCTGGAAGGGACCAGAGAGCACTGACTGTCAAAGGTGCCAAAAGCCTTAGAGCATTGAACATCAACGCTGGAAGAGGCATTGAACATCAAAGCAAGAAATATTCTTGGAACATGGACTGCTAGGGATAAGAGGTACCTGAAAAACCATCTGCTCCAGCCCCTTCATTTCACAGATGAGGGAGCTGAGGCCAAGAGAGATGTTACAGTTAACCCAGGATCAAAGAGTTGATTTCCAATGTTAGATCCAAGACCAGAATCTGCCTCATGAGGTTACAAATCTAGGACTTTTTCCCTGATTGTATTGCATTGTACCACATATACAAAGCATGAAAATTTAACCAGGAAGTATCCAGTGTTATTTTTTCCTTAATTATTTATCTAAATATGACCGCAATCCAAAAAGTACAGATTGCTTTTGTGAGAATATTATCTCAGCTTGAATGCGACTTATATATAATGACAAAACATCTGGTACTGTTATAGCTCTCTGCATCTGGAATGACTGTGATGGTCCTCTGCACAATTGGGGGCCTTCTGTCTGGTTTTTCTTGTGTCTCAGACGGCCGAGATAGGCACTCTGTGTGCCTTACCCAAAGCAACAGAAGGCTTCCTTTGATGGGAAGTGAAGTTTGAAGATGGAAAATAGGAGCAGGAGGAGGGTAGAAGCAAGACTGACTGATCAATCAACCAACAAACATTTATAAGCACCTACTATGTGCCAGGACCTGTACTAAGTGTTGGGACATTGTGCCCTAGTCAGTCAATAAGCATTTATTAAGTGCTTACAATATTCCAAATGCCAAAAGACAGAAGCTTTGTCTTTTGCATTCGTAGTTCATCTATGATGAGCCACTTCCATCAGGAGGAAAAGGAAAAGGAGGGAAAGGAGGAGGAGAAAGAGAAGGGAGAGGAGAAAGAGAAGAAGGAAGAAGATGAAGAGCAGGAAAAGGAGGAGGAGGAGGAAGGGAGGGAGGGAAAGAGGGAGGGAGAGAGAGAGGGAGAGAGAGAGAAAGAGAGAGAGACAGAGAGAGAGAAAGAGAGAGAGACAGAGAGAGAGAGAGAAAGAAAGAAAGAAAGAAAGAAAGAAAGAAAGAAAGAAAGACAGAAAGAAAGAAAGACAGAAAGAAAAGAAAGACAGAAAGAAAGAAGCATTTATTAAATGCCTACTATGTGCCAGGTACTTTTCTAAGCACTTTATAAATATTATATCATTTGATCTTGATGACCACCCTGCAAGGTAGAAACTATTATTATTCCCATTCAACCATTAAGGAACCTGAGGCAGAGATTTGCCCAGGATCACACAACTGATAAATATCTGAGCCTGAATTTGAACTCAAGTCTTCCTGACTCCAAGTCCAGCTCAATCTATATGCTGCACCACCCAACCGCACTGCAACAATAATAATAATAACAATAGCTTGCATTTTATATAGCACTTTAAGATTTGAAGACGTATTATATATGTTTACTCGTTTAATCTTCACAACAATTCTATACGAAGTGCTATTATTATACCGGTTTGACAAACAAAGAAATTGAGTTTGAGAGAGGTTAGGGTCACACAGTTAAGTGTCTGGACAGGATTCAAACTCAGGTCTTCCTGACTTCAAGTCTAACATGCTATCCACTGCACCCCAAAGCTGCCTCTAGGTCTTCGAGGACTAGATTCTCTCTGATGTCTCTTCCATAAATCCTATGACCTCCAGACCTTATAAGCATTTGAATGAAAAGAAGGGTTGGATTTGCTCTGGTGGGCCACCAAAATGAGGAACGCTGGGGATATATGCTACAGAGAGGCTGATGAAGACTAGGTGTAAGGAGGACCCTCCCAACAATTAGAGCTTTCCATATGTGCAGTGGGCTGTCACATGTTCCTCCTCATTGGCGTCTCCAAGCAAAATTGGATGATGACTTTTCTGATCCATCATCAATGAAATATGGCTCTGGGCAAGGGGCTTGTGAGGGTCCTCTCCCCTCAACTCTGAGATTCTGCAACTCACAACAGCACCATGTTATTGGACCAGGATGGTTCAGTGTATCCCCCCTTCTCAGGGGTCTTCAGGCTTAAAAAGAGGAAGCTAAAGAAACCTCTGGTTCTGAGGGTGTCAGTGATCACAGCATTATGGAACCTCAGTTGGAATGGACCATAAGGGCCATCTGGCCCAACCCATACATGAACAAGAACTCCCTTTACTAATGATGGAAGTTTAGGCATTGAAACACGCCAATGGGGGAAATTCTTTGGAGCAAGACACCTTCATGGAGGTTTTGATATCATACCATGCAGGTAATTAATGTCTCCATTGGTCTCATGGTCCAAAGAATTTTGCTTTCTTTGTTGTTCCTGGTTGTGTCCTCTGGTCCCAATAGCCTCCCTTCATTGAGATCAATGTATCCTTTATTCTACGTGGGCCAGATTCTAGGAAACCATGCACAGAATGGTTGGGATGGGAACAGACTGTTCTTTGTGGAATCTCCAACACCTATACCAGAGAAACAATTTGTGATTTATGTCGAGATTTCATTTCCTTAACTATTGATGACTTTTATTCCGATGAAAACCGAGGTCCTTCTTTGTTACAAGGAGGGAACAGGGAGGAAGGGCAGACGTTGGGAAATGGCAGTGATACTGAAAAATCAATAAAATGTTTTTCCATTGTGAGATTTTCTGTTTGTGTTCCCAGAACAAGCAGCTTCCACCGAACAAACAGCCCACGCAGATGAACTCATGGGCTGTGCATTCTCTGCTTGCAAGCTGAGCAAACATCTGGGACCTGAATAGCGTCTTCATTAGAAATGATTGGACTATGCCTCAAATCACAAAACCTAAGAGAGAACCTGAAAGTTAGGCTTTATCAAATCCTTCGTGGGGATGGGGGCTTATTTAGAACAGCTGACATCATCATCATCACCATCATCTTCAAGGTCAACCAGCTCAGTGGTATAGTGGATAGAATACTAGACCTGAACTCAGGAAGAACTGAGTTCAAATACTGCCTCAAACAGGTACTAGTTGTTTGGCAATTCAAGTCAAGTCATCAAGCATTTATTAAGCACATACTACGTGCCAAGTCCTGGGGTTTGTCACTCAGCCTCAGTTTCCCTATCTGTAAAATGGAGACGACAATAACACCTATCTCAAGGGGTTGTTATGAAGATTAAATGAGACACTGTATGTAAAGTGCTTTGCAAACCTTCAAGTGCTATATTGAGAAATGATTAGTTCTCTCTCGTATTTAATAGCTAATTATTGTATTAGGACTAAGGTTCTTCCCCTTTTCTCCTTCCTCATCCAGAAATCAACCAGTGTGGGAAATCCCTCTCAAAGATGTACCCAGGCCAAGATCCAACCAAGGAAAATAAAAGAAATTCTAAGTTTGGGCTAATAGGTACATCCCTGCTTATTGTGTTTGCTCAGACAGATTTAGGGAAATATGGAAACTCCCTTTTGTCAGACGAGTGATATGGAAATTGATAAGTCTTTTTGACCAAGACTTGGGTGATCCAAGTCACGTAAACCAAGACCCTCATTACAATATAGCCCACTCTCTCATTATAATATTAATTTTCTCATTAATTGTTAACCAGAGTGAGCCCACCACCATAAGGGGTCTTTGGACTAAGAGAGAGATGACCAAATGACCACCCTTTTATTAATAAACATGCTGGCCTTATTAATAAGATGATTAAATTACCCAGAAATTATGTCTCTCAAATCCTTTTAAACATCACATATATAAACAATTGCCATCACCATCATTCGATGGTGTGGTAGTTACTGTCGCCATCAAAATCACAGAATTATCATAATCAACCTCAAATCAACAAATATTTATTAAGTATGTATTACCTGCCAGGAATTGTGCTATGTTCTGGGGATTCAAAGAAAGGGGGAAAATAGTCCCTGCTGTTGTGGAGCTTACATGACAAAGCAAAATGTCACCATCAGCATCACCATCCCCTTCACTGTCTGCTGTGATCAGGACACATCCAAAGAACTGAGTTCATTTCTAGATGCCACATTTTAGGAAGGACACTCACAAGCTGGAAAGCATCTGTCTAGAGGAGGATGGCCAAGATGGTGAAGGGTCATCCACACCATGCCACAGAAGAGGCAGGTAAAGGAACTGAGGGTATTTAGCTTAGACAAGACTCGCTGGACACATGGAAGCTATCCTTAAGTATCTATAGACTGTAGATCTCATGTGGGAGAACAATTCGATTTGTTCTGCTTAGCCAAAGAGGATGGAATTGGGAGATGTGGGTAGGAGGAATAGAGAAGTGGATTCCACCTACATGGAAGGAAGAAATTCCCAACAATAAGAGCTACTTCAAGGCAGAATGACTTCACTTGGAAGATAATGATTTCTTCCCTTCCTAGATGTCATTAAGCAAAGACTGAGTGATTGTGATCAAGGATAATATGGAAGCTTAGATGCCATTGATTGCTGCCTCTTCATTTTACAGATGAGAAAACTGAGGCAGGCAGTGGTTACATGGTTTACCCAAAGTCACACAGCTAGGGTCTAAAGAGATTTGAACTCTAGTCTTCTTGACTTCAAATCTAGTACCCTAGCCATTCTGCCATGCTGCTTTTCATGTTGTAGAGGTTACTATAAAGGAGATTATATCTCAGATGGATTCACAGGTTTCTTCAAACTATGTCCCTTCAAGTTCTGTGATCTTCATCTTCATCAGAGTCACAATTCCCAGTGGAATGGAAGCACCATAAGGCAATAAACTCTTGTTTTTGTCCTTATAGTCCCAGCTCTTAGCCCACTGCCTGTCACCAAGTAGGCACATAGCAGATGTTTGTTGGATTAAATTGAATTCCCACCATCATTCCCATTGCCATCACCATCACAGCCACTATTTTTACATCTTCATTGACATCATTATTGCCCTCACAGTTGTCATGAGTATCCCCACCATCATGAAATCATACTTAGAATCTCGAGGTTGGAAGGACCCTCAGAGGTCATCTGATCCAACCCTTACCCCGTATTCTGATGGTGTACTCTTCCCTTGAGACAGAGGAGAAAGAATGTGTTCTTAACTGGTACAATCTGATAGGCAGCTCTAGGCTGAATTATGAACCTATTAGTTTCATCATTGCTCAATTTCCCTTACTCTGTTTCAAGCTTTCTTGACGTTGAAGCAACACATGGCCCTTACAGACACCCATGAACACTATATACTACTATGATGAAAACATCAGAGTGGAAAGACCAAGAGACCCAATACTTAGTACACTTTTGAGACTCACCTTAGTCTTTACCTAGTGTGCAAGAGGAGGAGACATAGAATACCTAGGAATGTTCCAAAGTCCTCAGGGGGTCTGCATCAGGCCAAGCATGCATACTCATTAGGGCTGGATATTATTGGCTAGTCTCCCATCACATAAAGATTCAGAAGATCATTGCAATCCTTCACCTGAGTTTCAAGGGTCTATTGGAGAGGTCTGACTTGAGTCTCCTATTTGAATTAATAATAAATAGGATAAAACAACTTTTTCCTTTTGTGTGTTGCACTCTTCTACAACACCCTTGTTTCTAATAGTTATCTATGTTATACACCAGTTAAAATGCAGTGTCCAAGAGGGAAGGGATGGGACTCTTCTCCAGTGCCTAGCTCCAGGCTCTGCTCCCAGAAGGTGTTTTGTCACTGATGTTAATTGAAAAGAGGCCAATGATGGGCCTTGGTTCACATAGCTTGGGGGCCCTTAGTTCAAATAAGGTCTATGCAGGACGTTAAATTAGATTCAACACAATGTACATACATTGATTCAACAATTATCATGCAGCAGATATTTTCCAAAGAAAAATGAAACAGGCCCTGCCCTCAAGGAGCTTACAATCTGTTGGAAGAAGCAATATCCACACCTCTAAGTAGATGCACATTCTATCCCTTCCTGGCACCCCACTCCACACCAGTTCCCATTTCTCCAGTGGAGGCTTCTTGCCTTGCCCAGATCCACCATATGACATCATCAGAAGCTTCAGTCATACTGCTCACTTCCCTTTTGACACCCAACTCCAAATCATTTCCAGGAAGTAGCTCCCCTCCCTACTTCATGTCTCCTTCCCACCTGGAATTGTCTGCCTGACGTCCCAGGATGAATCCCCCCAAGGCTGATTTGATGAGTCAAGTGAGTCCTGGCCTGGACCTCAATATCAAAAGAAGATCCTGCCACTGCCTCATCTCCACTATCTGCTCACCCTCCAGCCTGTCACATCTCCACACCAGCTGCCTGGCCCCCTAGTCATCAATAATTTGCCTGAACTCCTTCTTCAATGACTAGCATACTTCCACTCTACCATATCCTCCCTATTCTCCTAGATATTCTCCCAGGCTCCTGCCTTCAATGTCAAGACAATTTTCCTCCATCCCACACTACCACTCCTTTATTCCCAACCCCTTCACCCCAACTCCCTTCCAAAAAACCCTCCAGATCAACCCCCCTTCCACTGTGCCCTCTAGAATGTCTGCTCCATAGGTAACAAACTTGCTTTAATCTTAAACCTTTTCCTTTCCGGCCTTTGCCATCATCAAGCTCTCATTGAGCCATGGTTCCCTCCTAAAAACCCAGCATTACTGGTCTCCCTTTCCAGCATTCATTGCACTTTAATTCATATCCTACCCCGATGGGTCATGGTCAGAGAGTCAGAATATTCCTTGCTTCTCATTACAGCTTCCAGATTCTCTACCGCTATCACTCAGTAACCTCTCCTCCTTTGAGGTTCATTCAATTCATATTTATCACCCAATAAATATGCTAGTAGCTGTCATCTACTGACCTCCAGGACACTCTCCTTGCTTCTTCAGTGAGTTCAGTGCCTGACTCACAATTCTTCCCTCCCCAGCTCCTGCCCTCATACTTGAGGACTCTAACATACATATTGATACTCGCTCAGACACCCTAACTTGCCAGTTCCTTAGTTTACTCATTTCCCATGACCTCCTCCTCATTCTGCCTCAGCTACACACAAAGACGGTCACACCTTGATCCTGCCATCACCCAAGTGTTCCATTTTCATGTTCATGGATTGTTTGAGTCCCTTCTTCGATCATAGTATTTTGTCATTCCATCTTTCCCTCTGCCTTACAACCCCTAACTAAGAGCATGACTTCCAGTCTTTCTGACCCTCAGTTCTTTCTCAGGCTATCCCTCTACCTTGGCTATATTATCCTCCCTTCCTCATCTTGAATCCTTTGTGAGCTGCTTGAACTCTACACTATCCTCTACTTTCAAATCATTTGCCCCTTTGTGCCATCACCAACCTTATTCTGCCAATCTCTATCTTTGGATTACTACCACCATCTATTGCCTTCCCTCCTATGCACATGCTTCTGAACAAAGCAAGACAAAATCATGAAACCGTGCTTACTAACTAAATTCATTTCTAACCCTAACTCAATAAAATTTGTTACATGATCTCAACTGGGTCTTCATCAAGACAAGGCAATCCTTTTACATCTCCTAATCAATTCACGATCCCACTCATCAAAGTGTCTTTTTCCAATCTTTTCAACCCTCCTCAATGCTCCCATGGCATCTCATCCCCTAACCCTCTCAGCTGAGAATCTCATCTCCTATTTCACAGAGAAAAAATAGGGGCTGTTTGCCCCAAGCTGCTTCTTCTCCCGTCCTTCTCAGCTCATGTAACTTGGATGCCTTCCCCTACTCTCCTTCCTTCACCCCTGTCTCACACGAAGAGGTGACATTTCTAATTACCAAAGCAAATTTCTCTATATGCACAAGGACTCCCATTCCATCCCGTCTTCTCCATCAGATTGTCCCCTAGACTATTCTCACTATCTCACTAACCTTCGATCTCTCGCTGTCTACTGTTTGCTTCCCTAAAAACATGCCCATGTCTCCCTCAGCCTCAAAAAGCTCTCCCTTGATCCATACATCCCTGCTAGCTATTGTCCTATATCTCTCCAACTACCTACTGGCTATCTTGAACTGTATGTCCCACAGCCATATCCAAAACAACTCATTATCTTTCCTCCTAAAATCCTCCCCTCTTCTTAACTTATCTAGGACTATCAAGGGTGCTGCCATTTTCCCGTGACCCAGGCTCACAAGCACATCTCAACCTCCACTCCTAACTCTTTCTCACTCCCTGTATCCAATCTGTTGCCACAGCCTATGGACTATACCTTCATAACATCTCCTGAATACATCCTCTTCTCTCTGATACTACTACCATCCTGGTATGGGCTATCATCACTTTCTGCCTGGACTATTGCAATAGCCTTTTGGTTACCCCCCCCCCCAATCAAGTCTCTCCTCACTCCAATCCATCCTCCACTCAAAGCAACCTTCCTAAAGCACAGGTCTGATGATGTCACCCCTCCCCCCACTTCAATAAACTCCACTGGTCCCAAATTGTCTCTAGAACCAAATAGAAAAATCTTCTGTTTGGTTTTTCTTTATAACTGGGCACCCTCATGCTTTCTAGGTCATCTGAGCCCCTATTTCCCTCCATGTTCTCTGTGATACAGTGACACTGCCTTCTTTGCTGTTCCTCCCACAAAACACTCTATCTCCCAACTCTGGCCATTTTCCATGGCTCCCACCCATGCCTGAATTCTCTGCCTCCTCACTTCTTCCTCTTAGCTTCCCTGGCTTCCTTAAGCTTCACCTAAAGTCCTCTCCTTTGCAGGAAGTTTTGGGGTTCTTCCGCTTTCCCTCTGAGACTACCTCCACTTTATCCTGCTTACAGTTGTTTGCACTTTCTCTCCTCCTTTAGAATGTGAGCTCCTTGAGGAGAGAGATTGTTTTTGCCTTTCTTTGTATCCTCAGCACTTGGCACAGTGCCTGACCTATAGTAGGTGCATAATAAAGGTGTGTTGACTTGATTTGACTGGATTAAAATAAGAAGCCCAAGACAGCGGCAGAGCTAAGTAAGTAAGATTTTATTTTTTGTGTGGGAAGGTGTCAGGGGTTTTTTAAGTATAGTAAAGACATTTTTCAAAACAACTTTTTAAAGTCTAACAAAGACTATAAGATTATAGACATACATCTTAGAGGTCATCCAGTCCAACTCTCTCATTTTATAGTTAAAGAAACTGATGCCTAGAGAGTCTAAGCAATTTGCCCTAGGTAACTCAGTTTAAAAGTGCGAGATTTGAAACCAGGCCCTCTAACTCTACACCTAGCATTCATTCTACTGCACAGGAAACAGTTCAATTCCAGTTTATTCCACTTACTACTTTTGTGACCTTGGGCAAGTCACTTAACCTCATTTGGCCTCAGTTTCCTTTTTTGTAAAATAAGAGGGTTGAACTAGATGGCCTTTAAGGCAACTTAAAGCTTCAAATATATAAAGCTTCAGACCCTACATACTTCTCAAGGCTTCAGTT
Organism: Vombatus ursinus; assembly: GCF_900497805.2. Lineage (NCBI taxonomy): Eukaryota > Metazoa > Chordata > Mammalia > Diprotodontia > Vombatidae > Vombatus > Vombatus ursinus. The sequence goes on from NW_020954844.1 coordinate 7,801,889, forward strand.
TTATGCATATCATGAAGAAATTGGATTAGGTGATATCTAAGATCATAGGCAGCTCTCTATCCTGTGAGTATGACCTAAGCATATTCCATGGCACAATGGGAGATGCAAAGGAGGGACTAAAGATACTAATAAAATAATTGCATAATGGGAGAAGATGGTGCATTTATGAAAGCCAGACCCATTTTTACATCAGTGTGAATCAAACAGAATTAGAATGCTATATTCACTGCCAAAAAACAATCTCATGTAGCTTTAAAATATCATATAGAAATGGCTTTGGGATTATCCATTAAATAACATGGCTAATCAAGAGTTGGTTGGTGTCCCACTATTGCAAACCTTCTGAGCTGAGCAGCCTGTCAAAGATTTTCTGGATGTCTGACCCAAGCAGTCCCCACCCCCACCCCATCATCAGTAATCATTCAGCTCAGTATAATCAGAGCCAGAGTTTAGGGGGAGGATTTTTTTTTTCCTCTGCAGACATTTTCTTCCAAACTCTCTCTTTTCAATACTCTGTCACAGTTTCTTTTCTCAAAACAGTTTCTTTTTCATTTTTGTTGTTATTTCTGGGCTTTTTTCCTGGTGGAAAATGCCCATGTTTGGTGTCAGCCCAAATGGGAACCTTTATAGAAAGTTTGACAAAAAATATCCTCTCTGATTGGGAATGTGGGGGAAATAATTTTTTTCTTTTCCTATTTGGAAAGAAAAAGTCGTTGGGGGAATGGGGAGGAGGGGAGGACTGGGACATTGTTATATTTGTTCCAATATTCAAATGAAGATGAATTAGATACTGCTGCTTGGCCTTTGTTCCAATTGGCTTTGTTTTAAAAATAGTATGAAATTAGCAATGTTTGAATTCTACCCAATACCATTCAACCTAATTCACTCAACAGCTACTTGATGCTAAGCCCAGGGGTAAGTACTGAAGGAGGTATCAAAGATGAAAAAGACAAAATCCCTGCCCTTCAGAAGCTTCCAATCTAGTATAAAGAAAAGCCATGTGCCTATCTAGTCAGGATACAGTAATTCAATCAACAAGCATTTATTAAGTGTTATATGTCAGGCACTGTGCTAAGTGCTGGGAATACAAACAGAAGCCCTCAGAGAGCTTACATTCTAATGGGGAAAGACTACATAAAAGAGCACTGAAAAGGCAGGGAAGGAGAAAAGGCACCTGGTGTGGGGTCATGGCAGAGAAAGTCAGCAACTTTGTCCTGGGCCTGCTTCTTAAATTACACAGGGCAGAATACAGTAGGTGCATAAGAAAGTGTCACTTGCCAAGATTCAGAGGAGCGAGAAAATCAGCACCTAAGGGCTGAAGACCTAAAGTTTTGTCCAAGCCCTTTATTTTTCAGTTATCCACTAGGAGGTGCTGCAAGCCTCCAACCTGAACCTGTTCCATTAGAAGTCTTGGCTCCTCACTCCAGTCCATTCTTCACTCAACTGTCAAATTGATCTTGCTAAAGACTGTATCACTCCCCTATCCATCACCTCCAGTGGCTCCAACAGATCCTGGCTTTTAAAGTCCTTCATAAGTTGGCCTCTTCCTGTCTTCTTTCACCTTACTTCCCTCTTCACACTTTATGATTCTGTACCTCTTGCTTCTCTGCAGCTCCTTACACCAAACGCTCAATCTCTCGACTCTCTGCATTTTCATTAGCTTTATCTCTCCTTCCTCAAATCCACCTCCTGGCTTTCCTGGTTTCCCAAGTCTCAGCTAAAATCTCACCTTCTACAAGAAGCCTTTCTTGTTCTCCCTTCATTCTAGTGCTTTCCCTCTGTTGATTCTCCCCAATGCATCCTGTCTACCCCATGACTGTGCAGAGCTGATTTGCATGTTATCTCCTCCCATTAGATTGTGAGCTCCTTGAGGGCAGGGGCTGTTTTTGCCTTTTATTGTATCCTCAGCATTTAGCACAGTCTGGAACATAGTAGGCTCCTAATAAATGCTTGTTGACTTGACTGTGCCACTGAAGCCTCTTTTAGATCCAGGCAGGGGTCCAGGGGTTTCATTGGATTACTCTAAGGCCTCTAATTAATTCTAGTACAGTCAGTCATTAGGTAAATAAGTCACAATCTATGGACCCAGACCATGACTTCTCTCAGTAGAGGATAGGTTGCTGTGGTTCAGTCATTTCAATCGTGTGTGACTCTTTGTGACCCCATTTGGGGTTTTCACTGCAGAGATACTGGAGTGGTTTGCCATTTCCTCCTTCAGCTCATTTCACAGGTGAGGAAACTGAGGCAAACAGTATCTGAAGCCAGATTTGAACTCAGGAAGATGAGTCTGACAGCCGAATCTTTTGCCTTCTTGTCCTGTCACTGACAGGGACTTCCTACCACTTCTCAACACAGCTGGTTTAGCACTCATAGAGTAGGAATATAAACAAAGGTAAGCAGATATGGAGATAGACTCTGCTTCACCTCCCCATCTTGCCTCTTCCCCCCCCCACCCTGCATCTCTCTCACCTTGACCCCTTCAGTTCAAGTTTACCATGACCTAGAAGTTTGTAACACCATCTCTGACTCTTCCAAACAATAACTCAACTTGGCCGACCTCTAGTCTTGTGACCCCACAGTTGGAAAAGGAGGGAGATGATGAGGGAAGACACGGCATCCGTGTGACAAAAATGAACCCTACAAAGACATGACTTGTCTGGAATCACACAGGGAGTCAGTGGCAGAGATCTCACATCTTCTGATCCCAAATCAAGGCTCTTGACACTCTACTTCCCAAGATGGAATGAGAGATGATATTGGAAGGCCCCCTGTCCCTTTAAGGTCCTTTTAATGGTAACTCTCATGATCAACTCCCAACATTGAACCAAAATCTGCTTTCTGCAGTTTCCATCCAATGCACTTAGTTCTATCTTCTATGGCCAAGCTGGATTCCTCTTCATGGAAATATATCAAAGGTAATTAGAAATATAAGTTTAGAGTTCAGGAAAGGGGTCAGGAAACATTTTAGAGTCACCTGCACCAAGGTAGTAGTTGAACCCATGAGAGTGAATAGAGACTGCTTCCAGATAACACAAAGGACAAAGGAAATGATATAAGGACACTCTCAAGGTCTCTCTGAAGAACTTTGGAATTGATTGTAAGACATGGGAGACACTGGCACAGTACTGTCTAGCAGGATGTGCATGCATCAAAGAAGGCACTATGTTCTATGAGCAAAGCAGAATTGAAGTAGCTCAAAAGAAGTGAGAGATGGAAAAATTTAGAGATGTCTCTACTCCAAATGTTCACACAGACTATTTGTGCCCACCTGTGGTACAGCATTCCAAGCTTGTATTGGTCTGATCAGCCACAGTAGGACACACTATACCTTGACCCAGACATAGTGATGTCATTTTGGTCTTCTTCAAGCAAGAAGGACAACAACCATAGAAAGATAAGAGAAGAAACCCAAGAATAGACCCTTGGGGAAAACACTCTTAAGGGGTTCGATAGAAATGAAGGATCAACAAAGGAGAATCAACAGAAAAAAAAAGTGATTACTGAGGTAGCAGAGTCATAGGGAGGTTTATAGGATTATAGGTCTTTGAGCTGGGAGAGATCTTAATCACTATCCAGTCCAAAGCAATTCATCTCTCTGTGCCTCAGTTTTTTCATTTGTTTAATAAGTGAAATTAGATGTAGATAACTCTCAGATTCCTTCCATTTGTGAATCTACAGTCCTACAATCCATCCCCCTCATTTTACAGATGAAGAAACTCAAGCCAAAGAGGCTAAGTGCCTAAAGCCAGGTAGGTGTTTCTAAGAATCAGGAGAAATTAGTTTGTGATGTTGGGTATAGACAACTTTTACACAAAGACTTCAGCATGAATTCAATTCAATCCAAGAAACATTTGATAAGTACCTACTCTGTTGCAGGCACTATGCTAACTAACCAGTGAGAATAAAAATACAAATAAGCAAGACAGTTCTTGTTCTCAAGAAGCTTACATTCTAAAGGATTGTAAGATACAAAGGGGAAGTTTAAAAAAAGTGGCGTTCATATATGGCATTATGTAAAGATGTCTGGAAAGTGGTGTGGAATCTGTTTGAGGGCAAGATAAGGTGAAGGTTCACCCATCAAAGTTAGTGAGGTGGAGAGGGAAGGACTCTTAATTAGTTTTGAACCAAATGACTTCTAAGGCCCCTCCCAACTCTAAGATCCTGTGATTCTGTTTCTATGCTCCAGTCAAACTGGACTTCCACCATCCCATCCCATACAGATCCTATGCTTTCTTGTCTCTCTACCTCCCCTCAAGCTGTTGCTTCTATCTGGAATGTCCTCCAGACCCTAACCCCAATATATTAAATCTAACTCATTATTTAAAGCTCGACCTCAATGCCAATTGCTTCAGGAAGTACTTCTATATTTTCTCCCACCCACAAGTCACTAATAGTAACAGACCCATAACTAGGGTGAAGCAACTGGGGTTTTCTCCCAGGGCAGCAGAATTTAGAGGGCACAAAAATATAATATATGCATTTATTCTGCAGCTAGAAGCCAAGATAATCATTCATTTCCCTTCTGGCTCACCTTGAATTTTCTTTAATTACTTTTTACAATGTACATCTTAAATCACAAAGATGATTTGAGGGGCACTTAGCGATTCTTTCCCCTGGAGGCAGTTCATGTTGTCTGACCCGGACTTATTTGCTGCTATGTGTCCCAGGTGTCAAATCTGTTAGTTATGGCTTAGCTTAGCCCTTTGTGTTCAATATTTTTACCAGTGACTTCTATGAAGGCATGGATAGAGTGCTGTCAAACTTGCAGGTGACCTAAATCTGGGAGGGATAGTTAGCATGGCAGATGACAGAGACGTAATACAAAGAGATCACAGCAAGAGATCCAAAGTGATGAGTTGAACATATGAAATGTAATTTAAACATAAAGTCTTAACATTGGGTTCAAAAAATCAACTTCACAAGTGAAATCAATAAGTAAGCATTAACTAACTACCTACTACGTGCCAGCCCTACTATGTGATAAGCACTGGGGATACAAATTTTTTTAAAAAAGAAGATAGTTCCTGCCCTCAAAGAATTTATATTCTAATGGGGGAAGACAATACACAGAAGGAAGCTGAAAGGGTGAAGGGGCGGGAGTCTCCAGAGGTCTTGGGGACGTGATGATAATGATGTAGTCAAACCAAGCAGAGCAGCTGGGAGCAAATGAAGAGCTGGCTGAGATTTTGAGTTCTCTATAAAGGGAGGCTATGGGACGAGTCTTTTGCTCCACTTTCCAACCCTCTAATCAGAAGGAAAGAAGTAACTAAGGATATTGATGAGATGTGATCATCCCACCATTTTGTGTCCTGGTCAGACCTCACCTGGGGTATTTTTTTTGTTCTGTGCATTGACTCCCCCAATAAGAGTGTGAAGCAAGGATTGTTCTTCTTCTACTTGTATCCTCAGCACTTAGCAAATAGTAAGCACTTAATGAATGTCCTTTTTTTTTTTCATTCATTCATTGCATTCAATTCTGGATGTCACATTTTAGGAAGGACATCAATCAGCTGGAGCAGGTCCAAAGCAAGGAGACCAAGGTCATAAGGAGCCTCAAGACCAAGCCATATGAGGAAAAAAGGTGAAGGAATTTGGAATGTTTAATCCAGAGAAGAGAAGGCTTTGGGAAAAGATGATAGCTGCCTTCATGTGCATAAGATAGTACAGTTATTCTGCTCATCCCCAGAGGTCAAGAACTAGAGCCACGTGTAGAAGTTATGGAGATATAGGAAAATTAAATCCATATCACTCATTGCTACGTAAAAGTAGATGAGGCTTCTCAGTGGGCAGTGGGCTTACCTCAGCAGAATTCTTCCAGAGGGGACCGGATGACTCATTAATTACTGGCTGAGCCAGACTGCCTCTGACACCAAAGAGCTCTGAGTTTCTACGGTTCTGTCTCCCACCCAGAACCAGAAAACATCAGAGCTGGAAAGGATATAAAAAAAAGGCTGGCTAGTACAGCCTTCATCAATTTATAGATGAGGAAACTGAGGCAAGGACACTCAAGATTACCTTGTTATTTAGCATCAGAGCCAGGGATGGATCCCAGATCTTCTGATCTCCCAGTTCAGAGTACTCTACTATCCTGCCCCTTTGACTACATGACTACCACCCATCCATGCCAGATTAATCTTTCCAAATACTACATTTATCTTACTACACTCTACTCAGAAATCTTCAGTGCCTTAAGGATAATATCTAGCCTTTTCTCTGACACTCCCTAATATGAGCCCTTCACTACAGCCTGAGGAGGATCCTTACTGTTCTCCAAACATGTGGCATGAGACCTGAAATCAGGAACACTTGGATTCAAATCCCACCTAAGACATTTACTAGCCATGTGACTCTGGGAAAGTCACTTAACTTCTCTGTGACTCAGTTTCTTTATCTGTAAAATTCAAGGAGGGGAGAGGTAGACTATGTGACCTGTAAGTTTCCTTCTAGTTCTAAAGCTATGATCTTTTGATATTTATTCAGTTCAATTAAACGAGTATTTATTAAGCCCTTAGGTATGTTTGGTGCTGAGAATACAGGACGGTCTCTACCTTCAAGGTACTTAGAATCAACTCTGTCCGTGCATGGGTAGTCCCAGGCATTGGCTGTCTTAACTCACTCTGGGGATTGTCTAGCCATCACATTTGGCTCAAAACCAATCTAAATGATCTCTGAGGTCCCTCCCATACCTGAGTACTATGATATTATCATCAGGGAGAAGGCAACCAGGACAAGGTTACCAGAGACAAAGAAATTCTCCCAACTACCAAAGATGGCTTGACTAGTAGTGCCCTTTGAAAGAAATTTTCACCACCTATACCTTATTATTATTATTATTAATCATTGTATTATTGATAATGATATAATAATAACAATTTTTAAATGGGGAAAGTAGGATCAGACTGGTGATTTCATCAATATTTAAAACTTTCCAGCATGGAAACTTCTCCCACTGAGGCACATGAAAAGCTCATCTGGACCTTCCCATAATCACAGAATGTTTAGAGTTGGAAGAAATTTCATTGACCATCTATTTCAACCCCAGAGGAATCCCCACTATAACCTACCAAGTAGCTGTCATCAAGCGTCAGCTTGAAGACCTCTGTGGAAAAGGAACCCATGGCCTCCTGAGGCAGTTCATTCTGCTTCAGAAGAAAATGGAGTCTTGGAGAGTGCCCTGAAACCCAAGAGGACAAGTGATTTGCCCAGGATCTCACCATCAGCATGTGCCCAAAACAGGACTGGAACCCAGGTCTTCCTCAAGCCGAGACCAGACTCTCCACTTAATGCTCTATGCATTCTCTCAAAATAATAATGAGTGAATGTGTATAGAGCTCTTTACAATTTGCAAAGTTCTTTATATATAAAGGCAGCATGGCAGAGTGAAAATGCTGGGTTTGTAGTCTCAGGATATGAGTTCAAATCCCAGCTCTGGCACTTACTACCTGCATAACTTTAGGCACAGGAATTAACCACACTGTGCCTCAGTTTCCTATTCTGAAAGATAAGAAGAGCAGAGTCCGCAGACTCCAAGGTTCCTTCTGGCACCAAATTTATTGTACCGTGATGGTCATGATATCTCCCTCATGGCACCTTGAGAATGGGGTACAGTAGAAAATCATGAAGGCCTGAGTTCAAATCCCAGTTTGGTCTCTTATTACCCGAGTGAACTTGGGTAATTCTCTTCATTTCTCTGGGCCTCAGTTGCCTCATCTGTAAAACCAGAGTGCTCTGGGTCCCTTCAAGTTCTGTGCCTATAACCTCTCTGGGTCCTCGTCATAGCTATAACTAACACAAGCAGCTGCCCGAGGACATTAGGAGTTGCTTAGGCCAGCTGAGAGGCACTAAAAACAGCCAAATTTGCTGAGAGGGGTGGCAAAGAGGGGCTTTGAAGCCGCCCCTTGTTATCAGCAGCTGTTCTCGGACAATGCCAACCTTGGAGCGGCCCTGCCTGCACTGCCCACTGAGCCGCAATTTGTAGGCAGATAAACAAACCAAGCAGGCCAGGATCCAGCCTTCTCCACTGGGTGCAGAAGGGGCCGAGACAGCAGCCAGGGACCAGCTTCATTGGCAGCCGCGTCAGTGCAGCCGTTCCAGCGAGGCTCTACGGGCCTCACCTAACCAAGGCAGCAAATAGGTGATCCCTGTTGGGTCTTAATGGTGCACATGAAAATGGGATGCTTAAAAGCAGCCTCGGCCTTTCTGTTAAAGTTAGAAAAAACAGAGCAGGCTCCACATTTCTCCAGTCCCCAGAAGAGAATGGCTTTTCTCACCTGCCATGGAGATAAGTGGGTTGGTGGTGCAGACATCCAAGGTTCTGGGATCAGATCCTACCTCTGAAGCTTACCATCTGTGTGACCTCAGGCCCCAGGCTTCCCCTCTGTCTGTAAAATGAAGGTCTGGGCTAAGACAACCCCCACGGCCCCTTCCAGCACCAGATTTATGATGTGCTAATAATAACAGCAAAAGCAAATAGCAGGCATCGATAGGGCATCTTAAGATTCGAAAACTGCCTTATAGGCATTATCTCACTTAATCCTCTCTACAGCCCTGTGACGTAGATGTTATAAGCACTGTTCTTCCTGCTTTCCAGATGAGCTGACTGTAGCTCAGAGTGGTTATGTGACTTACCCTGGGTCACACAGCTAATAATTTCAGAGGCAGAATCTGGCTTTCGGCCTCTCGAGCACTCCCCACCGTATCACGATGCCCCCCAAATCTTAGCCACTTAGTCAACAATTCTTTGGAACCACTTTCCAGCTCAGAGTCAAGTGCCGGCAAAGTCACAGTTCATAGTTCCATTAGAACACACAATATTCTGAATTTTAAAATGGAGGAATCTCACATTCCCAGAGCTGACTTGGGTCACAGAATTTGTGATTCTGTTTCCGCTTCATGGCCCCACCAACAGGTCCCCTCATTCTCTCCCACCCTTTCCACCCTTTTGTGCTATGACTTCCCCCATTTTGATGTAAGTTCTTCGAGATCAGAAATTTTCTTTGCTTTTTGTTTCTATTTGTAACTACAGCATTTAGCACAATGCCTGAGCCTGTGATTGTCTCTATGCCAAGATGAGGATCCATATCTCTTGACTTCAAGTCTAACATTCTTCTGGCCATGCCATAAGTCTGCCTTTTTTGCCATCCTTCCCCACACATGCTGCCCTGCTCCCTGACTGTCCCAGAGCACCCCAATGAAAGATTCCTCCCACCCACCCATACCTACTCAATCCATGCAGCCCCTACACTCTGGGCCTTTCCAACTCTCCTTTCTCTCCTATGGTTCACCCCCTAAGAACCCTACTCTCTGCTGGGAAGTGAGAAGTTATCCGACCAATTTATCTATGCTGATGTATGGGGCAGAAATTTTATTTGCCCTCACTCCCCCACTTATTCAGCTGATATAGTCACAGGATGTGATCACAAATGAAGAGATGAGAAGAATGTCGTTACAAATGTCGTTACCAATGAAATCTCCATCTCTACCAAGTCTGTCTGTCTTCCTCTCCCTTTCCCTCTCTCTTCCTCCTCCATCCCTTTCCTCCTCTCTCTCCCTCTCCCTCTCTCTTTCCCTTCCTCTCCCCCTTTCCCCTCTCTCTCCCTCCCTTCTCCAACTCAGGAATCTCTGGGTGCGGGATGGGGTGAGGGTAGGGGTAAGGAAATTCTCTCTCTCCCTCTCCATTGACCATGTCAGTTTGAAGCAAAGCTACTCACCCAATGAATCCACCAGTACTGCCAGCTTCGGGCTCGGGCTTGTGATCCTCAAAAGGAGTACTAATGCAGTCTTTCAGAAAGAGCAGGACCTTGCTTAGCCTAGGACTGACAAAAACCTCCCCAGTTTAGCTCCCTCAGGGGCCCTGGGCTCTGAAACTGGCAACCCCCAAGGCAGGAGAGAGGGAAATAGGGTCCCCCCAGCAAACTAGTGCCTATGAGACTCAGTCTCTCCTTTGGACAACTAACTCTTGGTACAGGCCTGGGTCCCCTCTGTAAAAAACTTCACCCTAACTTACAACTAGTATATTTACCAAACCTTCCTCTCTGCAGCTAGACCATAACCAGGCAATGGTAACAGCAGCAGCAGCAGCAGCTGCAGAGCACATTTCTACAGGGCCTTAACGTTTGCAAAGTGCTCCCTATAAGATTTCTCATTTGATCTTCACAATCTGAAGAAATAGGTGTTAGTACCATTTTACAGAGGAGGAGGAAAAAATCTAAGAAGTGCTTTGCCCCGGGTTGCACAGCTAGTAAGTGTGAGTCCACAAATGGCCAAAGGGTATGAACAGGCAATTTTCAGAGTAAAAAAAAATCAGCTATCAATAGTCATGTAAAAATGCTCCAAATCACTAATAATTAGAGAAATGCACATTACAACACTTTATATCCATTAGATTGGCTAAGATGACAAAAGAAGAAGGAAAATGACAAATTCTAGAGGGGATGTGGGAAAATATGGACATTAATGCACTGTTAGTGGAGCTGTGAACTAAACCAATCATTCTGGAAAGCAATTTGGAACACTGCCCAAAAAACTATTAAACAGTACGTACTCTTTAACCCAGCAATACCACTACTAGGTCTGTCTCTCAAATCAGATCAAAGAAAGAGGAAAAGGACCCATATGTACAAAAATATTCATAGCAGCTCTTTTTGTGGCGACAAAGAATCAGAAACCAAAGGGATGTCCACCAACTGGGGAATGGCTGAACAAGTCATAGTATATGATTGGGATGGAATGCTATTGTGATATAAGAAATGATGAGCAGGATGGTTTCAGAAAAACCCAGGAAGACTTCTATGAACTGATATGAAGTGAAGGGAACAGAGCCAGGAGAACATTGTACACAGTAACAGCAATATTGTACAATGATCAACTGTGAAAGACTTAGCTACTCTGATCAATACAATAATCCTAGACAATTCCAAAGGACGCAAGATGAAAAATGCTATCCGTCTACAGATGAAGGACTGATGGACTCTGACTACAGATTAATGTCTACTTTATTCTTTCTCTTTCTTTTGGAAAATAGCTGATCCAAATATTTGTTTTGTATGACTATACATACTTGTAATAGGTTCTCTCTTTTTCTTGCCTGCTCAATGGAAGGAGGGAGAGGAGGTGGAGAGAAGAATATGGAACGTAAATAAAATTGAATTTAAGAAAGGGGGAAAGCACCCCATGGTTTACAAGGGGCCCCACCACACTGTAGTGTAGATAGACGGTGTACTATCTATATTTTCCAGATAAGGAAACCAAGGCCCAGAGAGGGCTAGTAAATTATCCAAGATCACATGTCTTGTAAATGGCAGAAACCTGACTCAAGCCTTTGGCCAACTGACATCTATTTTGTGACATCAAGTCAAAGTGAAGGTTCAAAACTTCTTGCAGACACCAACAAGGAAGAGGCCCCACAAATGCTCTAAACAGCTCTGCTTTAAACTCCAACCTTCTCATTTATAAATGATTATAACATAGGGGAGGGAGGCAGAAAAAAAGTCAAGACTGAGAATCAGGAGACCTGGATAGGGGTCTTGGCTCTGCCATTGGCTACCTGTAAGACTTTGGACAAGTCACTTGGCTGAGCCTCAGTTTCCATGTGTAAAACGAAGGGGTCCCACTAGAAGACCCCTAAAGAACTCCAGTGCCTGAGGCCTCTTAGCCCTGGAGCAACCAGTCATCTCTGCAGCCTTCTCAACCTGGATTATCCCTCTGTAAGGTTCTACCCCTTCTCTCATTCTTCTAGGGGCCTCCATTTTGTGGAGAGGCCCAAGCTGGCCTTCACTCCATTCCTGGCCCTGTTCCTGGCTTCTGGATTTCAAAACCACTTCCTAATACCAGGTACCTTTATTCCCCTCCACCATTTTCAACTCGTTCTCTGTGTTGTCTTTCCTATTAGAATGTCAGTTTCTTGAGGGCAAGGACCATTTTTGGTTTTGTATAGTGCTGGGCACATAGTAAGTGCTTAATAAATGCTTATTCCCTCCCTCCTATCTGTCTCCTGCCTCCAATGAGTAATAGCAGTTTGACTATTCTGAGTCTCAAGGGCCTTTCTAAGACTGTAAATTATATTATAGTTTATCATTACCCATGATGGCATTTGTGAAAGAAGGTCTCATTCCAAAGATGTCACAGGCCCTTGACCTATTTGACATCTGGCTTCTTGCACCTCAGTTTCCTCAACGGCAAATTGGGCCTAAGACTCCTGCAGCATCTTCCTCTCATGGTTGTTGTGAAGTTAGGTAAGACAGGTCTTTGCAACCTTAATGGTCAATAGGCATGTGGGTTCTCTCAGGCTAAGCCCAGCTGCCATTTCCCCTAGCATGAAACAGATTAGCTGAGCTGGGGCCACCCACCTATACTCTCTAGCTAGACTTTCTTCATTCTCCCTGGCCTCCTCGCCTCTCCCATCCAAAACCAGTCCTTCACCCAGCTTTGACCTAGATCCCACACCAAGTAGGAAAACATTTACTGTTCCAAACTCTATTTTGAGTACCTGCCTTAATGCTCATTCATTCTTGCAGCATCCATTTGTCTACTAAGTTCAGAGGATTGGGTGACGGAGGCACCATCTCTAACCTCCAGGAAACAAACCTAAAATGCATGAAAATATTTTTGCACAAAAGTGTTAACACCTGGGGATCATTTTCCAACTTTGCTGTGCAACTGAAATTCTGGAAATAAAAAGGTAATGGGAGCAGAGACTTCAAAGATGTCTCCTGGAGAAGGAAGGAAGGAAGGAAGGAAGGAAGGAAGGAAAGAAAGAAAGAAAGAAAGAAAGAAAGAAAGAAAGAAAGAAAGAA